>NC_042293.1:11124191-11426691 GCF_901000725.2 Takifugu rubripes
ACCTGCCAACTGGTGTGACTGGTTCCAAGTATCACCGCCGTTTGCTCCGGGCTGTAGCAGAGTTATGAGGCTTCAGAGGGTTTCAGGTTTAAAGGCTCCTGGGGGGGCAATGAAGCAGCTCCTAAATGTTGTCATATGTGCGTGGGTCCTCCTGTGATGTGCACGATGAAACACAACAGGAGGGAGGGAGCAAAGCTGATGAAAATAACACTTTGAAACACTTTGTACAGTGTTCTAATAAAAAAAACAGGGGTCTAATCAATCAGTTGCATTTAGTTATATGTTATATAAATATTGAGCAGGGGCGACGACGGGAAAGAAGCAGGAGTGTCTGTTGGTTGGAGGGTATCCCAGGATGAACTAAAGCACATCATCAGCGTAGAGATGTCAGCAGCCTGTCCTGTCATTGCAGCAGACAGCTAAATGTCTGCAGCGTGTGAGACATCCTGCTTGTGTTTGTAGCAGCACCTCATGTCAGGAAGAAGTCTGACTTCTCCCTCAGTCATCTTTGAACTTTTCTGTGTGTGTGTGTGTGTGTGTGGTCAGGTAGAACTGTTGTCATGCTTCACAAAGCGGTCCGCTTCTGAAGGAGACGTCTTCTTGATAAGGGAGCTGCAGCAGAGTGAATAGGAACTTTGTTGTCTCTCCGTGAGGATTCATAAAGTTTGAAGCCAGGAGGTCGACCTGACCCTGACGTTACTGAAAGTCATTTCAAAACACAGACATTCGCTGACACAAGAATTATGGACTTGAGAGTCAAATCAAAGTCTGGAAAGCTCTGTTTAGGTGCTGTGAAATAAAGAGAAGCTATCATTAGCATAGGATGGTTGACGGGCTCTGACCCCATGTCCTGTGTGATTTGGTAACTCCAGTGCTTCCGTTGGATCCCTCACCCACCTTTTTCTGTAAACCGGCCCCATACAGCAGTAAATCTGCAGCAGTAACAATTAACCTTCCACCGTGATGCATTTTTGAAGAGTAAATTGAGTGTGAACCAGACAGCTGCTTCCATCAACACGACGTACACTGATTGGCTCCTGGCCAAGTCCTGATCAGTGGAGCAAATCTATTTTCTGCCCCAAACCCACTAATGTCAAATCCCAGCGAGGAGCCCGCGTCACTGAGGGAGAAGAACGACCTCTTAGCGACCTTAAACACTCGTAGCAGGTAATGTCAGGTAATAACAGGCTTTTCATTCTTTCGTATTGAGAATTGTCCTTCAAAGTCAGATCTTAATGGACTGTAAAATTTACCAATTCTGGTCAGATTTTCCTGACCTCATCTACCATTCAAACTTTCAACTTAACTACCAGCCTAAATAAGCTCAGCTTGGCTTTTATGAAATGTAGCTATTTTAAATTATGCTAACTGTTGCCACGCCAACGCCAACATGGCTCCCTGACACCTCGCCACTGACGACCACAACAGTAACGGCGTGCTCTTAAGGTTCCAGGTATCAGTGATACTTATGGTCCAGGCTGATCGTTTCTTTTCGCCCTTCATGTAGCGATGCTTCTGATAAGGAAACCAAAAGTGACCAGAGCCTCTGCTCCCAATCCCCACCCTGCAGGCAGTGATTCAGTGGGGAGAATGATTTCCCCCCCCCCCCTCAGATCGTGTGACATTACTTGTGTGTCATGGTGTGCGCTTACAAGCTAGCTGCACTCTTGATACCATCTGTGATAACATTGAGCTAGCCTGTTGGCAGTAAAAAAGCATTTCACATATATATTTTATGTACGTGCGTGTGTGTGTGTGTGTGTGTGTGTGTGCACGCACAGTCATTTCAACGAGGGATGAAACTTGTTCTAATGCAAATGAGCAGATTTGCTGTAAATGAGCCTCATCTATAGTGACACTGCAGACTAATGACTGAGGGACACATCCAAAGACGAAGCGTCGGCTTGCCAGACCGCATTTAATAATTTATTTGTCAAAGGCGAGGGGACAAAGCAATGATAGCCAAAGGCTGCTAAATGATACAAGGCATCTTTCTGGAGCTTGTGTGTGGTGTTGGGTGGTGCTGATAAGCCATGATCGCCCCGAGCGACATCATCACAAGGATTTTCCTACATTATTGTGGTGACGGTGATAATAGACGAGGTCGTGGTTGAAGTGAAAACCCACAATGTCAGAATGAACGGGTTTTTTGGCAGTAATGCACCCTGAGACATGATTTCTACCCAAACTTCATATTTATACCTGTTAAATATCCAGATTTCCATTAGTGGACTAAAAAATAAAAGCATTTTGATTTGAAAAATGGATTTTTCCTCCAATTCAAAGTCACTCACTGAGGCTTTTTCCAAGGTTTTTTTTCTTTTTATATATTTATAATTTGTAATAGGATTTTAATCAACCCACTCCCAGATTCTCCGTTCCCTTGTGACATCATTGAAGTGAATTTGAAAGTCACTGAGCCATAAAGCAGCCTCCTGTCCCGAGCCCCTTTTTCCAGACAAAACCTGCCACAGAGGGAGGTGCAACCCCTCTCCTTCTTTGTATCTGGTCCGTCGCACATTCACCAAAGGACGGTGACAGCGACGCAGAACCATCCCACCACCCTCCCTGGATCTGGGCTCATCTTGAAGTTCATTCCTCGAAATCTGGAGCATTAAAAAGCCACCCAGATGCACAAGTTAGCCATCGCCGCTGAAGTCATGTGGCGAGAGCTTTAAAGAGCTTTCAAAGCGCCCGTTCAGGCATTAAACATCTATCATCCGCTTGAGTCACGTGACTCCGACACGCACGGTTTTATCCTGCAGGTAAATCAGCCAGCACGCCATTCCGAAGGCTTTGGATTCCTTACAAAAGGCAAAGGGGTCATTACTGATCATAAATTCAGGTCATGGAAGATAATTACAGGTTTTCTGTGCTTAACACGCCCAATCGAACTTATTTCCTGTAATCACTTAAAGCCACGGTTGTTTTTCAAACATCTGCTGCTGCTCTACGACCCAAACGGGAACGACGTCACATCGGATGAGCAGTCGGGGTAAAGCCTTCTAATAATAAATGATCCTCTGTCTGTTTGGGTTATGGTATGTGGAGGATGCTGCGGTATCAATGGAGCAGGCTCGGCTCGCTTCAGGGCACTTACATATGAGGGCGCCGAGGGTATTCCACCGCACGCGTGACGCACGCCCCCATCTGAGAGCGCCTGTGTGGTGTCTCGGCCTGAGGCTGAAGCCGGTCCAGAGCGCGATGGTGTCAGCCATGGTGCTTCTTTGAGAATTGAGGAACGGAGGCATGAAATGAGCCGGTTTGTCCCCTCCCAGCTCGGCGCCGCCGCCTCAGAAAAGGGGACGGAACGGACGCCAAAAACGGCGAAAAGGAGGGTTTCCTCCTCATTTGCATTCGCTCGCCTTTGAGCGCGATTGATCCCGCTCGAAACTGTCAGCTGTCACTTGGGAAGGCGGCCTGACCTGCGCACGCTCTGCTGGTTTTGAGGTCGGCCCACGCGGCAAAGGTTTAATGGAGGGGAAAGGTGAGCGAGGCGAGCACAACTGGGTGGGGGACAAGGCCAGCTGGTAATATTCTGGGGTCAAATATGTCATCTGTGATCGGCTGACAAATGTGTTCTAAAAAAAAAAACCTTTAATGTCGGTATTATTGAGTGTAATAGACAAAAAACAACTCGAGCTCAGGGTTAATATTAGAGCTGATGCCAGAAGAAGGAAAAATAGGAAGTTTCCCAACATGATGGAGATGTTCCGATCAGGTCCTGGCTCCTGTCACTCGGGGGCGTGGAAAAATCTTTTCTGACTCCAGATTTTAATTGTTTCCACCTCCGGGGGAGCAACTTCAGTCAGCATCCGTCACCCGGGTTGGTGCCGCAGCGGCGTGTCCGGAAGTTTGGGAAGAAAGTGCAAACCCAACAAGTCAAAGCGGTTTGGACGGCAGTGACCCCATCGGGGGGGAAGTTTCCTCTAATGTGAGCCGACATGTGCAGTGATGACCCCCTGATTACTGATTACCCGGCCGATTGATCACAGCTTGAACGCGAGCGACTGGAACATTCTGTCCATCTCTGTTTTATTTAATATTCAACACGTTAGATTTAGAACCAGACTCGGATTTGAAGCTTCTTCTCCTCAGCGTGAACACAGACGAAACAGCAAGCAAATGCAAGTTAGCGCTTTGTTGTTCAAGTGGTTCTAGCACACAGCATCTGGAGGTTTTTCCATTATTTGTTTGATCTTGTTTAATCTCGCAGGGCTACAAAAAACTAAATCTAAATTTTAAAAAACCCGCGTGGCGCCTAAAGTGCACAGTGGGTGAAAATGTTTCCCTGTGAACTTTGCGAAAGAGATTTAATCAAATCAACAATAAAGATCAATTATAGTGAGCTATGTGAAACAGGCGCCACATTTGCAAGGTTGAAAGATATAAACACTTTTCAATTACATTGTTCTATACACACGAGATGTTCCACTATAGCGACTGATTAAATCCAACTTGTCCTCATTTCACTCCGTGGAGATGTTTCAGCATTTACTGGTGATTAAATGTAAATTTCATTTGTTTAGCCGGAGTGACAAAGTGTTTTAAGTGTCTTTTCAGGCTAATGAGCAAATACATGCTTGATTTAGTCACTTCATATTGATTTAATAAGATGCGCTGTGGGCGTCAGCTGCCACTTAGAGAATCAGAGACCAGCCGCAACGTGAGCATTAGCATAAATGTGCCGCATCGGAAAAGTTTATCCGACAACTTTCAAACAGTTGTTTTCAATTACGAGGGTGCGTTCCAGATCCTGCTACCAGAACCGATGCGTCACATGACAGTGAAACCACCAACTGTGAACATTGTTCCTCATTGGTCAAGCAGGAATCAACCTGTTTGGTCCACTTTCAACCCAACCCAACCCAGCCCAACCCAACTCAACCCAACCCAACCCAACCCAACCCAACCCAACTCAACTCAACTCAACTCAACTCAACTCAACTCAACCCAACTCAACTCAACTCAAATTCTGTGTTTTCTTTATCGCGTTGTCACAATCATATGGGGTGGGCGACCCAGTTCGTTAGGAGAGAAAACCCCTTAAATGATGATACACAAATCTGGGACAGGATGCTGGTCAAACCCCCAAACCACAGCCTGACTGGAGGAGGAGCGAGAGGCAAAAGTTCAGTGTCTATCAGAAGTTCAGTTCAGTGATTTATTATTTGGAGGAAACCTGCAGGTCTGAGGGCAGACACAGGTCAAGACAGCAGTCGGTCCAATCAAGCAGCGAATCCACCAAAGAAGAAGAAAAAGCCCCAAACAAACACGGCCTCGGCCAACGGAGACACTTTAGAACATCCCAGAAATCTTCAATCATTTCTCACTTACAGTCAACACCACAGGATTTATTTTTTTTAAACCATATGTCCCAGTTTTACAAATTTGGGAATCAGGTGGGACACACGTGCGCGTGCCAGCAGAACTAGATGATATCTTTGGATGTGTTTCTCTATTTACACTTCCTGATCTTTACTTGTGCCTTTTCTGGCTGATTTCTCTGTGGAACGTTAGCTGCCGGTGGCTTCGTAGCAGCTCGCCTCATTTGCCAGAGTCGCTGACATTTGCATTAGGAATCATAATTCTATTATGTTACGTTCTGCTGCTTTTATGGCTCCGGAGAAGAAAAAAAACAAGGAGTGAGCATAATTCTTGTGGAGGTGCTGTCACGCTGGTGACCGGGTTGCATTTGTGTTAGTAATAGAAGTTCTCTGGCATGGAATCATAGAGGCGAAGGAGTGAGACGTCCTTTTATATCTACTATCTATAAAAACGTGAGAAGCAGCCTCCTTAAATCACCGAGGACACTGACGGCCTGGTTGTTGTCAGCAGTTATTGATCACGCGGGATATTTACAGCCCATCTTAAATTGTCACCATGCAGCTGTCCGCTCAGGCCTTCGTCTCCTCCTCCTCCTCTTCCTCCAGGTTTTTGGAGGAAGAGGCCAGAGCTCTGCAGGATTCCTCTGACTGATTAACATGGCGGCGTCTAATCCTCCGACTGGCTGCAGAGGCAACGATCCGAGCGTCTGAGAACTGCCCTTTCCTGAAGGTGAGCCTGAAATTTGTCCAGACTTTTTAATCTCGGGAGCCCTGTCAGGGAGGCGCTTTAATTATGACTGATGCCGCAGTGTGTGTCTGACTGGGCCATGGAAAATAGGTGACGGTTCAGGCGCGCGCATGGCTGGGTTTACTGCCAGTGTGGGGGGGGATAGAGGCGATCGGGGCTTCTTGGTGGACATAAACCTGATCTACATACTGTTAAAGAAAGTGTTGAAGCTGCCCTAAGATGATCTACATGGTCCAGTTGTGATCCATGAGTGGTGTCACGTGTGTCACATCCCACTCTGTCGCTGCAGCGCTCTTCTTCTTTTTCTTTTTTGAGTTGAAAATGGCAAAATCTCCTTTTTAAAGTGCTGCACCTGCCTCTGAGTGCCTCTTGCTCTCTGTGATAAAACCTGTCTTCCTCTCCTTCTTTGTCCTTTAGAAAACAGAAGATACCATGGAGAGGGTCCGCTGTTCCGCCCAGACCACTCAGATGAAAGCTGTTTTAATTCAGTCCAGAATAACTATATTTGTGAGCCATCTCCTTTTAATTAAACTCCCCTGTGCAAGTTTGGATGGAGAATATCGCTGAAAATTGTGACGCTGCCATGCACCTCCACCTTCCGCTGAGGTGGTCAGAGCATGGTATGTGGGGGGATTGGGAGGGGGTTGGGGGGGTTGTGCTAAATGTGTCTCAAATTTATTTTTTTTAAATAAATGAAATTGCTGCAAAGAGGGTTTTGTCTGTGCTGTGCTTTGCAGTTAGCTAATGCTAATCTAGAACAATAATAGCTTGTATATGCAAATTAGCATAATAGAAGATGGTGCTACTGCCAGCCAGCCTCATCCTCATCATCATCATCATCATCTCAGTGTCATAATCTTACTTAGATGGTGTAAACGTGATAGTCGATCTGTGAATGTGATGGTTGCTGTGCGTAGATTTGATCTGAGATTTGACATCTCCAAACTGCAAAGTTCACCAGCATTATTTACCATAAAGTGAATCTAAATTCAGAGGAAGCTTGAATTCCGTGAACCCAAACACCAGGCGCCAGGACCCGGGGCACAAGAGGTTAATGTGAAAACAAGCACGGAGCAGCAGCTGTGTTCTGTCTGGGGAAATATGACCAAGGTTCTTTAGGATTAGCTAAAGTGGATTTAACTGGAGAGTAAACAATAATAGAAGGCGTAATTAAAACTGCTTCATTAAACAAATGCCTCTTGACATACACATATTATTAGCAGTGGGATTGCAGGCATTTCTTTTCTGATTTTTAATAAGTTGGCTTTATGAGGAGTTTAGTACACCGCTGCCCCTGGTGGTCAGTTAGCACCTAAATGACGCCTGTTTTCGTCCTGTACCAAAGCCTTTTGTGTCATAAATTGACTTTGTTGAGGTCATTTTGCGGTAACACGTCAGTGAAGGGGGATTGTTCCGCTTTGCTAATTAGATGCCAAATGGCATTGTTATTCTTGGCTAATTACATCCTGTGAGTGGTTGGAGATCCTTCGCCTCGGAGATTTTTCTTAATCTATGCATTAAGCCAACGGCTTTGCCATCAACGGCTCCAATCAGCAACATCAGTCCAGCCGTAAACACGAGGGGAGGCTCTGTGTTGCCTCGCTTTTATGGATCACTTCAGCTAAATCTCGTTCTTGGCTGTAAGCTACAGTGTGGGGGGAATATTTGGCAGGCGCTAAATTTGCATATAATGTATATTCTGCGTAGATGACAAGGCTTCAAGCATACATCTGTCAGCAATGCATTTTTATGCACTGATTTTTACAGCTGTCGCTAAACACAAGCTAGCACATCTGCCTGAAACAACAACCCTGCTTCGTGTGGAATCCCACGTGACGCTGCTAGCGCCACTTCAAAATGATAAACACCCCCATCTTAACATTTCCAGAGTGATGGTTAACTTGGTTAATAGTTTGTTTTCCCATCATGAAATGTCTCTTCTCGCTTCTTCGCTCAAGACGCGCATAAGTAGGGGGTTCTGGGGTGGTGGGGGGGGGGGGGTATGCAGATGATTTGTTTTTCCCCTCGTCTGCCTCTGAACAAATAGTGATTCAGTCAAGAAAGAAATGCACAAATGACACTCGGTAGAAAGTGCATCAGTGTCAGCCGAGCGCTGACAGAACGCGTCTTTCAGAAGCAAATCCTTGGAAATGGCTTTGATAGCGACGCTTTGGCCTGCCAAAAAGCACATTTTCGCCGTCATCGAGAAGGCTCGCTGTTTTTGAAGGGCGCGTGTTGCCTGCGTGTCAACAGCCCCGTCGCCCCGGCTGCTTGACAGCAGCGAAACCTTTACATTTTTCCACTGAAAATACGAAGAGGCTCTCGTGGCGTTAGTTAGCGTATGCATGAATCACAGTGTGGCAGCCCGTCGATGTGTGTTCCCTGTCCCACAGTTTCCTGGGTGAGAAGGAAAATACAACTGTGCTTTTTGGGTGTGAAGCCCAGAATGTGGCAGCTCGTGCTCTCATGTTTCTGGGGAAATACGAACACATTCCCATCATGTGATGTCGTTAGGACATTAAATGGCAGGGGGGAGGGGTTTCATCATCCTACACACTTTTCAGTTATCTGTGGTCTGCGAGTGTGTGTTCTTAAGCAACGCTGACTCTTTTTTACATCATCATACATCATCTTCTTTTACACCTTTGTGTGGAAGTACCCCTGCGTTCAAAGCCTCAGATTTCCACAGGATGCCTTTTTGATTTGGATCCACTGCTGAATCTATGATAGAGCTCTCACAGCAACGCTGAGATCGCAGCTGGACCAATATTACTAAGCTACAGTCATTTAATTGGCTCTTTTTTGCCTACATCTGCTCCCAGAAACCTCAACCCAACCCTAAATATCGAGGTTTGTATGAAATAGGCTGGCATTTGTAGCCCTTTTCCTGTTTATGCGCAGTGGCAGCATTTGCTAATGAGTACAATAGCAGCGTATTGTGGTGATTTGGGTACATCTGTAACTTTTGGCTGTCAGTGCTGTTAGCATAAATGACAGGATTTCACTGTTTATCTCACATTAATCTGCTTTCTGTTTTGGTGTCTGCTGCATTGGTATTTCATACATGCCAGAAGACGACACCTCTGTGCACATGCACGCTCACGTCAGGGGGGGATTTCACTTTAATATTGTGATATGTCAGAGAGAATGTGTGTGTGTGTGTGTGTGTGTGTGTGTGTGTGTGTGTGTGTGTGTGTGTGTGTCTGTCTGTCTGTCTGTGTGCACAGGCCAGTGTGCAGAGTGTAAACAAGCATTAAATATCAAGTCACGTTGCCATGCTAACAAGAATGACATTTTCCTGCTCTCATCATGACATTTTAGCGCAACTATTTCTTTGACCTGAGGGCGCTCCGAGAGAGGATCCAGGGGCCGACGCCGAACAAACCAGCATGAATAGTGTCGCAGGAATAAACCCAAATGATCAACTTGTGTAATTGAGGAGCCGTGCACTGGCTGTCAGCGACTCCTCAAGCGGCAGCAGCGATATCCGGGTTCTGAGTGCTTCTGTCTTGATTCCGGATAATTTCCAGGCCCGGTGCGTTCTCCTGAAACCATCTCTGAAGCCTCATCTGTTGGTCAATCCTAAATGTAATTACTGGTGACATTTCTCTCTGGTCATTTTTGTTGTGGCCAGCTGTCTCAGCTTGGGTAGGCGGCTTCTTGACTAATTTTACACAAATTCAGGACACCTGCGGAAAAAAAATAAAGATAATTTTCTAATTACAAGCATCAATCACCATTTGCTACATGCTATTTAATGCTGTTTATTAATTCGGTAATTTCAGTTGAAGAAATACACAAAAACTACTCAAATACTCACACTTCATCAGATTCAATTAAAAGTGGCAGTTATTTAAAAATACAACTAATTAGATGGAAGAGCTCTTTCTTTCCCCAAGCTGCTAATTAAAAATCTGTTCACTGAAGAGTAATCAGATTTTTAAGGCTGCAAACAGGCGCTAATGGCTTCTTTTGCATCCTGTTAGCTGGGAACCACCTCCTGACCTCTGACCCCTTTGGGAAGAAGTCATCATTTCTTTTAGATTATGAATGAGATAAAAATCCCTCTGTCACTGCTTGTATCAGTGACAGAGTGATTTATTCAGAATTTATATTTTATTTCAACAGGGAAAACTGTGGTTTTAACACCAGTTAGTGTAATTCACTGCAGCAGAGATGTTACTAGCCTGTCGTAAGTGTTTCTGCAACTTAGCCATACTTTTCATTTATGGAACTTTTTGAATTTTACTCGAGCTCATTTTCAAATTAGCAAAATAATATACCTTTTTTAGATGCTCGAGGGTTGTAACCCTGACATTTATTCTCCTTCTCACAAATAGTTTGATTATTTTTCCGTTTCTGACTCTCAATTGAAGTTCATTCATGTGGTGGATTAAATTGCAGTGGAGGAATCTGAGATATTTTCACAAAGGTTTCAGTCAGCCAAACAAGGACGATTGGGGAAAATGTGCACTTCAGAAATGCGAGCGTGAAACACGGCGCTGGCGACTCTTCATTAAGTCCTCTGTGAAAGTATCTCGAAAGGTCTCCTGTTCACACCAGCACTTTAAATTGGATTACAGATTGGAAGTGTGCCACCTACAGTCCTGCACATTTTCAGCTTCTTGAGCCTAAAAAAGGGCGGAGGAGATCAGCGCTTTGATTCCGTGCCTGTGAGGAATAAGACCAAATTCAATTCCCTTCATTTGAGTGGTTGTGTTGCTGCGTCTGAACCCGTTCACCTGTTTACAGAACCAACCAAGGAACCTTCGGCATCAATTGCCATGCGACGACCCCCCCTGCCCCGTGCACTTGTAGCCCACGGACACCCTCCCGCGTGTGAGGGTGTCCGTGGGCTACAAGTGCACTGAACTCTTCCCTCGAAGATGCGACGCGTCTACGACTGCCACGGCGGCGGTGACCAGACCGGCTCGTGATTTTTACTGCTTTATGAAATAAACTCTTATGAATCCCTTCAGTGTGGTGCAGCTGCTCGCGGTGTTTAGGGGGCCATTCGAGATGGCATAATCAAGTCGCATCAAATCAGCGCGTCCTCAGCGTTGTCTCCAGGCCTGTTCATTTAATGCTGCCGTGGGCTTGTAATGAGGGGCATATTGTAGAGAAAGGCAAGTAGCAATGTGTTTTTAATAGGCTCACTATGGTCCACTGGCAAGGGAAAACACTCATTGCATTAGTTCTCCTGGAGCAGATAATTTAAGTAAGCAAGGGAAGTGGGGGATATCGCTTGCTTGCCCGAGATTGGTCTTCTTGTAGATGGAAAGGCACGTTGTCCTTTGATGCAGATAAGGTGTTTGGAATGCATTAACCTTTTTCCCATTTGTATTGTGCTTGTACTTCCCCCACCACCATTACACACTCAAATGAGAAGTCTTTGCTACTACAGGGCAAAAGCAGGGTTCACGTGGGGCTCACGAGGCAGCAAAATGTGACATCTGAACATTAGTCGCTATTGGAAATGAGAAAAGATGAGGGGAGGCGAGCAAGTGGGGGAGGGGCCCGGCGAGAGATGGAGGAGAGGAGGCCCGCAGGAGAGGGCTCCTCGGGGGTTGGATAACAGCAATTTCTTCTCTTCCCTTCTCTTATTCTACCTTTTCCTTTCTCGGGCTCTCTGTCTCTGACTGTTAAAGCTCATCACCTCCGGCGTCACAATTATTGCTACGGCGAAGATGAAAGGTCATAGCGGTTAGTGAAGGAGAAAGAAATGCTGCAGAGAGGAGGGAGGACGTCCTAACTTTAAAACGCTCCGGGTCTCAGCCACTCAGTAATGGCGTTATAATGGATGTCAGAGGTTTTGTTTATTGACGTAAAGGAGCTCCCCGCGACCTTTGACATTATTACCGACACACACTCGTGGTGAAAAACCTTCTGGTGTAAACACACGTATTGGCCCATGACACCAGCAACAGAAAGCAAAGGAAGGCCAGATAAACAGCGACTTCGGAGTCTATCCGGGCATAAAAACCCAGAGATGATTAAGATTTTATTGCTTCTTGCAGCAAGCGGGTACAGACCCCAACCCTCGAAGGAGCACGGATCCGCTGTTCCATCGGAGTCGGTTGTGGGTCGGGGGGGGACGTGACGTCAGTCGACGACAAGGTTTTCTCGTCCTCGCATGCAGCATCTTCCACAGCCGGGCAGGCGGAGATGAAGCCGGAGTGGAAAATGATGTTTGGTCATTCATAAGCAAACAACCTGAAAATAGCATCACAACCACGTCAAAACATGCAAAGGGGCGACGCACGCATCTCCACCAGCTATTTGAATCTAACAAATCAGGTCTGCACCGGGGTCTCAGGGGATCGGAAGTTTCTTCAGGACTGCAGGTCCGTCGCATCAGGGGAGAGAGAAAGGTGGGAATCGTTCTCTGAGTCAGGCGCCGACACGAATTATGATTTTCTGAACGCGGCCGGGGCTTATAGTTCGTCCCAGCGCTGGGTTTGACATAACCATCACATCATGAGCTTATTTTAGCTCCAATGGCTACAGAATATCCTGTCACCTTCAGAACCTGGGCCTTGGCTGCTTTGTGAAGCCGTATTATGTGCTATTGTGATGCAAAGTACGGTAATTACGATTATTATTATAGTCATTTGCTTTTTGGCTGGAGAATGAGAGGCTCATTAGCTTTTATGAGTGAAGTGGCACGGCGCTGGTCACTGTACTCCCTCGCTGGGCGGCGGCGCTTTTGTGCACGAGTGCACATGGACAAGCGAATCAATCATGGGATCTGATGCTTTACTGAGGAGTTATTAGGCTACTGGTGATGATAAAGCACCCTAATATACCCCATATTACCCAGGTATCTTCTTTAAAAGGAGAATAATTGACCACGGTCCCCGTTAAGGCTCCCCAGAGACGACTGGGAGTCCATATTTGGAGCAAATATGCATGGAAAGACAAGGTGAGAGGGGAGAAAAGGATGGATTTGGTTTCTTGCTGGCCCACCAATTGGGTTCTAAGAGGAAGATGAAAGTCAGGACGTGCACACAAGGAAATAAGCAGAAAGACCATCAGGCTGTAAGACGGAGAAAATGAGGAAATAGGGGAGAACGTAAAATGAGGCAGACAGAGATGCTGAGAGGGGAGAGAAGGAGCTCTCCATGCCAGGGGAGGAGGGCTGTATTTCAGGCCCAGTGCCTTTGTGCCATTTGAATCACCGCAGGTTCCTCGTGCCCCAGGCCGCTCTATAAAAAGCTCAGACAGCTGCTGGATTTTCCACATTACTGCCGTGGAATTGGATTAATATGACGCCCGTCCAAGCTTTCCGCCATCATCAGCTGGCGTCCAGAGGGGACCCGCTCTCGCTGGTCAGCGACCACCTGTCGTCGAGGCGCTGCGCATGCAGAGCAGCTCGTCATCAGGTGGGGGGGGGGATTCGGGAGAAAAAGGAAACACACGTCTGGGAAAGGACAGTCAGTGTGTGTCCAAACCCAGGGGTCACGGAGGTGCCCCGACCCCTAGTCTCCTGTCAGACCTCAGGACACGCCTCACAGCTGTGCTTGGATCCCTTCGTTATCTCAGGAGGCGGGGTTTAGATGAACGGGCAACAGCCAATCAGATTTCTGCTTCCATCACCTTTAGCAACAGGTTTGCAAATTATCATTTTTATTTAATTAATTTCATGGTACAGATCAAAAGTGATGCTTGTGTAGCTGGACCCCATAAACCTGCAGACATACATTTTTAAAGTGTGTGCGTGTGTGTGTGTGTTGTATGTGTGTGTGTGTATCCTGTGCAGCTAGAAAACATCGACCCGGTTTCGGCTGCTGTAAAATAAAAAAAAATCTGGACTTCATAACAGCAGGTAAAATTTAGAAAAATACGCTGAGTCAGGGCTTTGTCAGGCCTTTCGGGTCCTGCTGGGCCCACAGAGCCCTGATGAATCTTTCCAAACCCAGTGATATGATGTATAGGTTGTTATCACAGCACCTTTCCAGCCCGTGCTACAGAAACAGCCTTGGCCGGGTTCCCATTAAAGGTTCACCAATATGCGGGGTCGCCCTATTTAAAAGGCTGAATAATAATGGAGAGATCCAATAAAACCAAACAAATATCTTATTTTCTGTCTAAAAAAGAGAGAGGCATCACACAGCAGACTCCACCTTAATATATTAGATAGAAAAATGAAGCTTTTTTCACCACCACAGGCCCATTTTCTCAAATGTCTGATCAGGGTCACATCAGCAGGGCCTTGAGCTTCTGCTGAGCACGACAACCATACAATTTCCCACGATACACTTAGCTGTCTCACAGCAGCTGACACCAGTGTTCCCAGTAAATTGCTACATTCTGATGGAAAGAGGCCAGATAAAAAACCCTAACCAGGATGTGACAGCAACTCATTAAGATGAAATCAGTGGAGGATCCGGTTTATGACGGCAGTTTAGATTGAAATAAACACACAGGCGAATGCTCGATTGAAACTAACTTCACTTTAAAAGGAAGCGCACCTTCCTTTGTCGAGGGGAAGCATCTGCTGAGGGTCCAGGGAGACCACCAGCATCATTTCTCCGCTTCGCCCTGATTCCTCTCGAGGATCACATGAGCGGCGTTGACAGCAATGTGAAGCAAACGAAATCATTATGGATTTTTCCCCCCTCCCTGCTGCATCCCTGGTGTTTGCATAGCCTTCAGACATCCTTCAGCCAAGCACTTTATCAGGGTTAGAAGATTTTTATTCCTTTTTTTTTTCTTTGCTAAAAGCGTGCTGGGGGGGAAAACTTTGCCACTTCGGTTTGTCATGTGTCGGTGAGCGTTTTAAACGTCGATTGAAGGTGTGTGTGATACTCAATGATTGCTTCCTCCATTTTTTTCCGTTTGGGGTCCGTTCCAGTCTGTAGTAACGGCTCCATCGACCATCTTCCCTCAGCAGGGGAGGGCGCATAATGATAATGTAATGAAAAAGGTCACCCAGCTGCTATAAGGATAATTCTCTTAATCTGACTACACATTGTTACCTTTGTTAATCTTGAAATATCTACACGCTGCTGGATGAGCATGAGGCGGCTGTGAAGTGGTCGGGTCTATAATATCATTGTACATGTGCGTAGTATTAGATCTTATTATGCAAGTTAATTCAAAACAATTGTAATTAATGCCTGCACAGATTCAGAACCAGAGAGTATGATTGGGCCCAATTACATGACCACAAAGATCCGATAATTCGAATAACTGCATCTGATGCCTTTATGTTTATGTTAGATTTCTTAGTATGTAATGACATTCCTTGTCGTATTGGGTTTTATTTCCATTTCATGTAAAGCTTGTCTCCTCTTCCCTCCAGGAGCGGAACCGAATCGACTGTCCTGGCATGCCGCGCGTCATGCTGCTGCCTTTTGTCTTCCGCTCCCGTTTCCTACAATGTTGAGTCACCTTAGCGGGTATGGATGCATGAAGACATCGTAGCATGAGGGCATTATATGGCAGATAGCTGATCACATGATGATGTTGATCACATGAACATGTAAACAATCTCCAGAACACACATAATGAGTGGATGTTTTAAGGTCATGTACAATCCTAATGGAACATAATCAGAATGACATGTTTTTAAATCGACTTCACATGTAGCCGTGGTGACTTCCTGCTGTGAAATACCAGCACCAACCACCGAACCACGAGGCCACCCTCAAGGGATGCAACGGTTTGCTATGAGGGGGTAAAAAAGTCACATTGAGCCCGAAAGGGTAAATGTTCCTCAGACAGGGAGAGCCATCTGGTGTGTGGCGAAGAAACCAGTTGGAGGGAGGCAGGAAGATGGGTTCATCGCTGCTGCTAGAAGATGGCAGAAGGGACAGAATGAGTGTTCACGAGCAGGGCGAGAGGTCCGGTGAGTCACTGTAGATGGCTTGTGGACCTGCGTGGCGATGATGCTCTGATCTCCTGTCGGGAGCCGGGTGAGTTCACACGCGAAACACGTTCAATCTGCACGGATTAGCGCTACGCCACCCTGTTTGTCTCTCATGGAAATTATGTGAGAATTAATAAGCAGTCAAATTCATAGCAGTGCTTCATCTAAATGGTGAAGCAATTACTGTATGCTGCTAAATTAGTCTTTTTTAATTGGAGCAACCATTTGTAGCTGTATGCGAAGGGAGATTGCGTATGCTATAACATGCTGAATGGCCTTTGTACCATAAATGTTACTCGTGTTTACGACAGTATGAAGCTAACAGCTATGCTGGCAGAAGACTTCAGACTTGGGACCTTAAGTATCTGTTAATGTCTGTTTCCCTGTTATTTGCCGACTGTTGGTAGAGTAACCACATTTGTTCTCCAAGAATGCTTTTGGAGACGTTCTTTCAGAATGTTTACACCTATTTTACATACTTTCCAGTGCAAATAGAATGTTCTGCTTTGAAGATCAGGTTTTGTCAAGTTTCACCACTCATTAAAAATGCAAAATACAACCCGAATGAACTAAATGCTGCCCTAACATCTCTTCTGTTCTCATCTTTAATACTGTGACACTTTATTTCCCTGTCTGGCCCTCGCTTCATGTCCCTGTTCGACACGCAGAGCAACGAATCTACAATTATCCTCACAGCGGCGCGCTTGTCAATGTGAAATTGAGATGAGGGGAACTGTTTCTTGCCCATGGCTATCGACTCACGCAGTAAGGACGCCCCTGCCTCGGCGTGTTCGCTGGCTCATTGTTAAGACTGAATGTTTTGGCATGAAGCTGCTGGGAGCCGCCGCTTAAAATTCATCCAGCCAAAACCTGAATTGCGTCCCCACCCTACTCCTCTCATCACCATCACAACCTCCACACACCCTCCCGCTACCCATTAACCGCGCCTCACCATCGCTGCCACCGGTTGACAGATGCTCACTTACACATGTTGACTGATTGTCACGTCGGCAATGAAGCCGGGGTGGGGGGGCACGGATGAGCGCCACGACCTGTCCAGCTGGTTGTAACAGATACGTCGGAATCCAATGAAGTTTTCCAAACAGCTAATTTTCTGTCCGAAGGCTAAAGTGATGTTTTTATTCAGAGGGTTTGTAAGGACTCGGGAAGGTTGGACCTTATTCAGTTGGCGCACGAGTCAGCAGATTCTCAATACTGCCGACCAACACCGAAGGCAAATTGGAAAGTCGGGTTAAAGGGCATCTCTGGTCTTTGGGTCTCTACATCAATAGGCTGCAGGGAAACCCTCTGCAGGCAGAAAGAGATCCCGGGATGGGGAGGCGAAGCTAACCATCATTTATCAGCTCTGGGTAGCAGCAGCATCGACCGTGACACCAATTCATCGATAAGCTACGCGCGCACACATACTGATCTCCACACGCACAGCGGTGCTAATGAGGTACAAAACAAAGGGCTGCTGCACCTGGACAGGAGTCAGCGTACAATCATGGGCTGCTGCCAAATTCCCAACTGCACACAACCGACTCCAGCTCCCCCATTTTCAATCTCTATGATAAAGAGACCCAGAAACAGCGCTGCGATTGGGGGGTTCCTGGAAGAAATAAAGGGCACCTGGGGTGGGAAATGGCAGGAAAGAGAGACGGCCCAACTTCTTGAGACAACCCGCTTGGAAGCTCTGGGAATTTTCATCTGCCCTTGAAAATATTGATTTGTGTCTCTGCTACTCTTCCCGTCGATGCTTCAAACCAAAGCCCCCATCCCCAGCCGCACCCTTGCCGTGCCCCCCCTCTGGCACTGGGCTGCCAGTGTCCTGTGTGGGTTTATGAAAGTAGCACACCAAAGTCATGATGTGATTCACTCACTCTTAACAACAATCTCCAGTGGCCTCTCCAGTACATTCAACTCCACCGATCCATCACTTCAAAAAGGTTTTTCCATCAAAGTCTCACTCCGAAGCAGGAGGCTGTTTTGTTTTTTTAGCTCTGGGCTGCAGGATTCCTCCAGAATGTTGCACATCTTTAATGAATCTGATTGCTGCCTGCACATCAGCTATTAGGGCTCTCAGAAAGCTCTTCGGGGGAACCAAACAGCCTTTCCACTGAACATATTTGTCTGTTTGGAATGGTTTATAGCGATGAAATGGACATTTGTGTAAAGCAGAACATTTACTGGGGAGGATACGGTCGGGATCGATGTGTGTTTCTGTTTGATACATAGTGTACATCAGAAATAGGCAATTATTCTGTAATATACATTGAAATATCGTAAAAAGGTGGGAGGAAAATGTTTCATCCCCACTGATGACACACCAATGAAGATTTTCATTCCCAAACTCTGTTCAAATCAATCGTGTCCCACCTCCGGTTTCCTATGTTACTCACGCGTTCTATGAAATGGTGCCATCTGGCAGCGCCATGGTAGCCACCTCGGTCTCCACAGAAGACACTCGCCATCCCGCTGTCGTGGATTCAGAGCAGAGGCGCCGCGGTCCGGAAGCGCTGTCTGTCCGTACGGATAGGCAGCTGTCTCATGGCATCCCAGTCGAGGACCGTTGTCTGTTGACACTCCGTGGGGTCGGCCAACGGGCGCCCGTGGCATCGGTGAGCTGGGAGGCACCTTTGGTGAGCCGGGTTTTACTCATTACCAGCAGACTCTCCCGTCTTCTAAAAGCATTTTTGAAGGCCTGCCATGAATAATTCAGCTGTTTCATCCTGGCGTCTCTGCTTCAGAGGGTCCGGAGTGGTTTGGTAAAAACTTGGCCTGAGGATTCCAGCCCCCTTTAACAGTCACTTTCAGAACCACACTTGTTGTGTTTTATCAAGATGCAAAATAAAGTCAGCATGCTCAGCCTTTAGGCACCTTTATGAACAATGCTGCCAACGTACAACCTGCAGCCTGAAGTTTACATTTTTCTCTGTTGACGTGACCTTTTATTCTCTAAAATTAGACTTCTGTTTTCACAAGAGCACAACACAAGAGCCGCTTACAAAAGGTAATGCGAAGTAACAGGGATATCCTGCACCTGAGCAAACAGAGATGGAGACATCCCTACAGCCCCCGGCACCTGGAACTGAGGACTGGACTGGTGAATATGTTCTACCCTTAACTTTATTTACTTTAATTTATTCATGAATGAGTATAAAACTGGGCACAAGTATTTTAAGACCCCAAGTCTTAAAGAGGTAGCATAGTTACCTATAGCACAGTTACCCCTATAGGGGTAGCATAGGTACCTATAGCACAGTTACCCCTACAGGGGTAGCATAGTTACCTATAGCACAGTTACCCCTACAGGGGTAGCATAGTTACCTACAGCACAGTTACCCCTATAAGGGTAGCATAGTTACCTACAGCACAGTTACCCCTACAGGGGTAGCATAGTTACCTATAGCACAGTTACCCCTACAGGGGTAGCATAGTTACCTATAGCACAGTTACCCCTACAGGGGTAGCATAGTTACCCATAGCACAGTTTCCCCTACAGGGATAGCATAGTTACCTTGTCCTCTGTTTGGCTTCTAGCATGTTTTATTTTTTTACTGCCTTGATTACTGACCTGCCATTTTGGGTTTGGTTTAAATAACTTAAAATAAATTAGGTAATTGAAACTGGAACCATATGAGTGAGGGCAACGTTACTCTCTTTCATCCATCCTCATAGATTTTTTTCTCTCCGTATTAGCTTACATATCAACATTTGCTAGCTGGCTTGTATAGCAGTTGCATTTATTCGTTTTAGATATTTCAGGCGAACAAAGCCCGCAAAAGACATAAATGTCTGTGAAAAGGAGACAGATACGGCCGCTGTTTTTGAAATGTGCTTCCCGCTCCTCTCAGGCTCATAAAAGCGTCTCATTAAGTTCTCCTGCAATGACAACATCTATAGTTTCAACGCAAGCAGCTTCTCCTGGGATGTCATCCCGCTGTGCTTCTGCAAATGCGCCACAAATAAGTCGCACTTGTGCCGTTGGCAATAACGCCACAGTACAAAGCTCAGCCTGAACGTCTCTTTGTTCCAATACTTCCACGGGAGGAATAAAAACGTCACATCATTCCCCGCCTCTTTTCTTCAGTGTGTCACAGCAGCTGAAAGATGAAGATTTTAAACTAAAAATTCAGCTTGATGTCGGAAATATTGCGTCTGGTTGCAGATTTTATTAAAGAAACCGGTGTTAAATGGAATTGTCATTTGTTGTTGTTCTTTGTTTGAGTAGGGGACTCCAGTGATTCGGCAAAATGCGTCTGTTTCCTCAGTTCTGTGTCAACAGCAGGATGTCACATAACACTTAAAATAGCTGCAAAGTTGCAATGAGGCAGACGCCCGGGGCCGCGGGTTTGGTGAGAGCTTTTCGCAGTCGAAGCTGAAAGCGTGCAAGAGTCAGCCGAACACTCTGGGTGACGCCGCTGCATTATAGATGGAAACAAAACAGGCGTGGCTGCGTTGTTGAAGTTCTGCCTGTAAGATTCTTTAGGGTGAAGACTTTGAAGCGAAGTGTTTGGGTTCTTCACTTTGAGCTTCGAGATTTCAATAGTCTAGGATAGTTTTTCTATAAAGAAGTTCAATTAAATTTCCATAAATTTGTTTTCTCGTCTTTGTCAATCAAAGAATTTGGCCATGGACCTCAAAGGAATTCATACTTAAACTCAAAAACCTGTTGCAGAGCCTCGCTGCGTTTGACCGTGAGGTTATTCTGCTGTTTTCCTCTCAAACACATGCTTTCCTCCACCTGATCACTTCCTTTTAATTCATTCCCAGGTGCGTCATAATCAATTCCAGCTTATGCACCGAACGGCCCGTAATTAAACCACTTGCTGAACGTCCTAATCTAGCTAATTGACTTTATTGTCCTTGGATTTAAACCAAAAATCTAAACGTGAACATTCCATCATGAGGGAGGGGTTGTCGTGCAGGACCTGACATGAATCCGCTGATTTAAACGCTGCAATTATCCCTATAGCGGCCATATGTTTAGAAAGCAATGCCTGAGCCGTTAGTGCGCGTCCAACGCATCACACGTGATCGTGTTACGATAAACAACCGTGTTCCAATTATAGAATTGTTGCTGCTCAGTAATGCATGCAACCTTTGTGTTTATTAAACGGGAGGACGCCCCTCCCTGAAAACTGGTGCTCAATAATTAAAGACAAGTATTTTTGTTAATGCATTTAATTATAACACTGTCATGACAAAATAAATAATTCAGGGCTTCATTCAGATGCGCTGAGGTTCACAGAGAGTTTTATCACAACCACGGGGAGAGGTTTCTTTAATGGCTGCTGGCACCTGATGCACTTTGCAAGATCTTCTTAAAACTCTCCTTCTTCCCCTTCAGAAGAGTAAACACGACCACATTTGTTTAATTTCTTTCCACTGAGGAGGTAAACAGAGGGGGCGCTGTTACATAACGTAGCGCCCTTGTCCGAGAGCGTAAATGATTAAATTTGGCTATGATATAACGATTTTCCTTGCTAATGGGGATTACAACTCTATTCCTATTTTTTCGTCCCTGGCAGCAATCTGGACAGCTTTTAGGGCAACATGTTGCAATGCAGTCCTCGATGAGATCAAACTGCCGGCTCATAGAAACAGAGTCGTCTGATCCGTTTGCTCCCCCTTAGAAATTTCATCACACAGTTCGATTAACTCTAAACGAAAGAACGACTGAATTAATAAATGGGTTGCGTAATAAACTGAGGATAAACAGCTAGATGGGGGCTTATTCTAAATGTCAGTCTGGGATCAGAGAACAGACACGCAGCTACCATATCTTACATTTATGAGTTTTAAATAGTGCCTTCCAGAGTTTCCAATCCACTGTTTTCATCTAAAAAAAATGCTTGGATGAGTAGAATCTTTTTTTTAAAGTGACTCATTCCTTGAATTAAACAAGTTTCTGTATTTTTTTACTGCCAAGCAGAAATCTTTGTTCCAGAATCAAGACAGTGTGGAGAATTTGGCTATTTCATATTAGAAATCCGACTTACAGACATAAATGGGGCTTCTTAGCGTTTGAAGCTATACCAAATCAAACTGGAAATGTTCCGTGTTCAGTATACTACCCGGTGAAACGGCTGCAGTAGCAGAGAGAGGACTTCAGACAAACAGAATCTTAGAATCATGTTGTCTACATTAGCCTGGCTATTTGGCATGTGCTAATGTGTTCCAGCACACTTCTGAAAGCTCCTGTCATGGAAATACGTCTCGTCTGAGACGAAGCTCAGCAATGGCAGCAATTTAATGAAACATTTTCTTTGACAGGTGGCAGCGCATTAGGACTCAGTGGCTACGACTGTTTGCTAATCTGTACTGCAGCCGTGTCAACGAGGTCCCGCTTCTGTTGCTGAAGCTGTGAACCGCGGAGACCTCTGCCCCCCAAAACCCAGGAAGTTAAGTGGCGGGCTTAACTGATTGATTAAATATTCCCAAATATGTAAACACACTGTTGAGTGCCAGAGTGTTTTTAATTGCAAGTGCTAAGGTGGAAATTTCACCTAATGAGCCCATCAAAATGATTAATTGCGCGCAAATGAACGCCTTTAAAACTGCCCTGTGAGTTTAAACGGCGCGAGGCGGTCCTGCCGCACATGGACCCAAACACATCTCCTCTTGTTCAGAAGAAAACCGGCAAGAATTTCCAGTATTTGCAGATTTTCTCCGATCTTTCTGCCGTTCGCTCTGCTAGCCTGCGGTAGCTTAGGTGAGAACTTTGTCGCTACTCCCACCTTCGGCACTTCCTCAAAGACCCGAGCCAAATCCAAACCAGGATAATCTCATCCTCCACTCTGATGTACTTCCATTTATCCCAGCCTTGTACTACTGCCAGCTCAGTCCAGTGTTGGAGAGAAGAGAAAGAGGATTTCCTCTGCTTTTCCCCTTCTTGGGCACTTCTGTCGGGTTGTAAAACCGTACCGCCACGGTGCTCCACGTGAATGGACGAGATGTTACCCCTGTAGCACATTAGAGCGCACTGCACACATGTTCTTTATCATGCTACAGCCAGCTGTGGGCTCATCAAAACAACCACATCACACGAGTAAGAATGTGCTGCTTTCAATCATATTCTTGAAATCTGATTTTTATTCTTGTTGACAGATGGATTTCTGGTAATTTACGGTGGTAATTTGTAAAGTAACAAATATTAATGAGCCTCTAGGCTGGAAATACTGGATTCAATAATGAAAACATCAAGTTCTCCCCCTGTAGGTTCTCTAGCACTGGTGAAAAGAGAGGTGAGGTATTTTCTGTATTCTCACCATAAGGGGACTCATACTAGGGTCCTTTCATTTAAGCATCCCTGTCAAATAAGTTAGTATTAAAAAATGTGATGCATACATTTTTGTTGTATTATTGTCACTTGTGTGGTTCCATTTGCCACATTCATCAGACTGTGAGATGGAGCCAGTATTTCACACCATGAATCAGCAGCACGAATGCGTCAAAAAGCAAGTGAGAAACTAGCTAAAATACTGCCAGACATTAAATACCATGGCACATTACGCACATCGGTGTCAGCAGATGATTTCAGAGTTGGCAGGGAAGCCAAGCAAGAAAGCGAAACCATACTTTCAGTCAGAAAAAAAGGGCAAACGTGGCCAACAAGACTATTGTGAGATTGGCATAAGAACCCCCCCACCACCACTGACACACAAAGAACACTTAGCCAAAAAGTTAAATCAATAAATAAAAGTTAAATGACTAATTAAGAGGAACATAACTTACAGTAAATTACTCCTACAGGAACCAGGTTTTTAAGCAATTGCTGACATTTAACATTCTGTGATTTTAAGCTAACCTGCTAGCTGTAGCTACATGAACAGTTCAATTTTTTTAAAAAGATTGGTTAGTACAGAAATACTGAAGTGTAGTAAAATGACTTATCTATTTTACATAAATATTCAGTGGTCTGGAGCTGTGTGGCGCTGGGCCGGAGAACAGTTGGCAAGCCAAATGAGCAAAAAGATGGCGAGCAAAATGCAGGATGTGACAACAAGAAACTTTGAAGATAAAAGGTCCTCACGATTCTTTCTGGAGCTAAAAAACAGATGACAGCGCCGAAACGCTGCAGCCGCTGGAGCATAAATACTCCAGCGAGGCGGCATCAGCAAGCATCAAGCCCACAAATTAAAGAGAGTTATGGCAGCCATGCTCCTCTTCTCCAGTGTGTCTTTTAAATCTGTCATCACTTGAACAAGTACCTCCAGTTACTTCCGTTGGTTCATTCTCGCTCTTCTGACGATGACAGCTTTGGATCGCGAAAAAGATGTCAGCCATTATCACTGTCTATGCCTGCATGAGGCTTTTGTTTCTGACATTCTGACAGATTCAGACGAGACACTTTGGTCTCATTAGAAGTAGGGTTAAGGTTAAGTTTAGTGGTAAGGTTAGGTTTAGGGGTTAGGGGATAGGGTTAGGGGTAGGTTTAGGGTCAAGGTTAGGTTTAGGGGTTAGGGGGTAGGTTTAGGGTTAAGGTTAGGTTTAGGGGTTAGGGGATAGGTTTAGGGTTAAGGTTAGGTTTAGGGGTTAGGGGGTAGGTTTAGGGTTAAGGTTAGGTTTAGGGGTTAGGGGATAGGGTTAGGGGGTAGGTTAAGGGGTTAGGGGATAGGGTTAGGGTTAGGGTTGGGGGTTAGAATTAAGGTTAGGGGTAAGGGGTATGATAATGGGTTAGGTTTGGAGTTAGGGTTTGGGTTAGAGGGTTAGGGTTGGGGCTAGGGTTAGCGTTCAAGCAGCTGGTTTAGGGGTTAGGGTTAGAGCAGCTATGTTAGGGGTTGCGCCTATAGGTTAGAGCAGCTGGATTAGGGTTGGGGTTAGGGTTAGGGTTAGAACGGCTGGGTTGGGGTTTAACCATATATATTCTGGCTCTGTTATTCAAATTCATGCTTCTAGTATTGTTAATGCAATTTCCTAGAGAATTGATCATTACCTGCATAGAAACACATTCGTTTCCCCATCAGTTATTGATTTCTGCTCTGACACCATCCAGGAAGTGACAGTCGGCTGTGAGCGACTCCATTCTTCCATCAGGTGCACATGAACAGCACATACAGCTGACGATCCCATGAGCCTCCGCTGTTTACTGCTCATTTGCATAATTGAACACAGTGATTAACGTGTTATTATGAGATAGCAAACATGAAAGGCACACTTAGGCCGACAAGTTGTTTGCTTAAAAGCAGAAATCACAAAAAATGGCTGACGTGTGACCTTAATAAATGTTTACATTAGCGATTAGATGAGGAAACCGGGGCCTGATGAAATGAGCGCAGCCCTCTAATGTCTTCCAGCAAGGTGCCTTTCATCAGAGCACTCAACCCCCAGTTGCGCCAGTGGCAATCAAACGAACGCCGCCGCTCCAATTTGCACACATTTTGTATAGAATATATCCAAGGAGAGCACTCTGCCGCCGCCGGCGGGGAACAGAATGGTTAAAAATGTTAATTTGCAGTTTGCTGTAGTGGGCTGTGACATCATCAATGGCTCGAGCTGCCAGTGACTCAGCTCACCGATGGCAGCTGTCGCGCACGTACAGCCGCACCGGCTGACATGTGAGGAGGCCTCCGGCAGATGTACTGCACGTCGTACAAGCATCATGATGTACGTATGTCGAGGTATCAAATGCATCACAACACACGCACTTTACTGTCACGGTTGTCAGAGTCACATTGAATGGGAACCGGTACCGAATTACCAGCACTACCGGACAAGTTGCTCCTGACCCAGAAGTAGAAGAGGCAAACTGAGGAGCTTTAACAGAAGAAAATGGTTGAACGTGGTGAAAACTGGACTTTGTTGTTGGGTGGACAAAGACAAACACTTCATGCTGTCTGAGTTGCTAACTTGCTAGCTGACTATTAACCACGACTGAGGTGTCAGACATCATAGGTTCCGTGCAAATCCACCAACGGAAATGAGCTGAAAGAGTGCCAATCATGACCAATTCAAATGATTTCTTTAATAAATTGATTAAACTCGTTCCTTGTGATATTGTTTAAATTTTTCTAGCATTTCCTCTTTTATTTTGAAGAGTGTGTTTTACATTTCCCGCTTCATTCCTCCGTTCGTCCCCTTACCTCCATCCTTGTCTGTCTATAAAATCATGTTTGTGTCTTCCTTTATTCTGAGCATTTTTACTGTGGGTACATTTGTCCTCCCCTCTCGTCTTTACCAAAGTCTGCTGTGGACAGATGCACCGGTTTTGTCTCAAGCCCATATAGGTTTCAACCTTGAAAGAAAAAAACATCTATCAGTATCTATTTCCATATCCAGATACAAAAGCAACGTGTTCTCTAAGATAATGTAATGCGAGTGGCCAATCTTGTTAAACTGTGCCATGTAATTAACTTGCACTTTTGTGTTTCATGGAGGAGAATAATGCTCTGGACTTAAGACGTGGGGGTCAAAGCTTTTGTAAGGATTATTGCTGGCATGAATCCAAAGGCCATAAAAGAAAGAGGCAGCAGGCCGAGGCGGCGCATGAAAGCAAACCATTAATACAGCAGGTTTACAGCCTCGACAGCATCAAAGGAAATACAATCATTTTCTTCTATCCTTTGTTGGTCTTTGCTCAATGCTGGCGGGTGTATTTACAGTAGTCTCAAAATAAAATACCAGACATTCAGTTTTCCTCAGTGGGAAACCTTTGATCTCCTGGCTAAAGATGTAATATCAAGCATCTTATTCATAAAAAATAGCAATAATAACCTTTTTCTCCAGATAAACACATGCACATTAGGCTGACTGGAGGCTTGGAATTGCCTCTAGGTGTGTACGAACAGTGTGTGTCCTGTCTCGTGACCAGCCTTGTGACTGACCTGGCCCAGTGGCTGCTGGGATAGACCCCACAACCCCCCCTCAGTGATCCTGATTAGGAAACCGGGTTGATAATTAACTCCAGCATCCTGGCTGAGTCCCCGGTTCATCAACATATATTCATATAGGAGGCTTATGCCTCGTACACACTTGATATAGTTCAGATTCCCGTGGTCAGATTGCTTTTCCTGTTATTAATTACCGCGGCCTAATACAAGAGACTTTCTCATTTCATGCAGTCATTAGAAACGCATTACTGCACCGCTGACGCAACATGACTTATTTACTTCACAACAGTTTTCACTAGCATGTTGCCTGGAAGGCTCAGAAATGAGTGTTGGAGAGAGGGGACGAGCCCAGGTAACGCTGGGGCGAGGACGCACAAGGAGCCGTGTGGTTGTAAACAAGGCACGTCAGCGCCGCCATGTGCCGCCCCAGCTGCTAGAAAATGATTTTGTTGCTCGCCTCAGCAGGGCACCACCATTATATTATCGGCTCTTAGCAGCGCGCGGGTTTTTCTATTACCTCAGTCCGTGACTTGACATAGCTGTTAAATAGCCGGACGACATGTGCCTCGCAGCTTGTTCGATTGTCCTGAACCCCTTTGAATTCTCGGCAGTGCTGCAATTGGTGCCACAGAGAGAAGGGGCCAGAGAAGAGGTCGTCGCCAAGGCGATCGGCCGTCGGAAAACAACGATTGGCCAATCACAGCTATATCGCTGCACGCTCCCACTGGTCTCAAACCACATTGTGAGCAAGATGACTTTAAAGTGGCATCAGGACACCTTGGTATGGCTTACGTTACCACCACAGGGTGCGCGGTCCAGATGGCGATAGCTGCGTCAGCTAGACGCCAACCATTTTAAAAAAGAAGATGACACAGAGGACAGCCTGCAACCTCCTGGTTTCTAAAAATGGAAACACAAACAATGATGAATCCTCATTGCGCGTGGTCCTGACGTAATCCATCGGATGGTTGGAAACTGGGCTTCATGCGTCTTCATACACCTTTCCCAGTAGCCGTCCCAGTTTTTTGACAATGGGAACGCAGATGGATGTGCACCTCACAAAGCAGAGCCAGAGAACATCTTTCCTGGCCCGTCATTGTTGGACGGCGGGAAATAAATAAAAGAGGAATCCTCTGTCATGTCCAGGTTTATGTACTATGACACATGTCACAGTACATAAAAGCAGCCTTTGGACATTTTAACAAGATATAAAAAATGTAATTGGGTGGAGATTGTGGTCGTCCGGTCCTCGGTGCTATTGAGAGTGCATCAATAGAACAGTCGTCGCTGGAGTGATGAATGGTTGTGAGCTATGTGGACAGATGAAACAAATAGGTCTCCCACTCTACGTTCTGCCGCCTGACAGCGCTTCGGTGGTGAACTACCTTCAGCTCCTTTCAGGCAAAACAACCGCGAGGATTTACACAAACTTATCTTGTCTTCTTTTTTCATCTTCAGGTGGCGTGAAGGCTTTAAGAAAATGCTCTGGGGATGCGGTGATCAATCTTCGTTCCCTCATAGAGGCTTTTAAAAGAAAACACAATAGCACTGCGCACACAGCTACATCCACACATGGAGTCACTGGAAAAGCTAAGTGTGATGTTTGTTTATATTTGTTTAATAATTCAAGAATGTTTCAATGTGTCGATCACCAGATTTCGCTGGTAGGCACGTACCACCTGAGCAGTAACCCAAATCATGGGCCTCCAGCAGAAGTTGAATCACTCGATCTTTACAGTGGTCATGGTGGAAAAGCGAGTTTCACCATGCCGAATGACTGCTGGGTAAATAACTGTAAGATCCATCTGCATTATGCTGCAGCCTGTCCGACGAGATAACAAAGAAGCCAACAAAACCCAGGCAAACACAGTTTTTGCCAGTCCAACAACTGAATCTCCAGCAAATAAAGCCCTAAATAAACTGGCTGCTCTGGTGCACCATGCCACTGCAGACACTGAATAATGCAGTGTGAATGTACTCTGCCTTGGATTGATTCGTCTTAAGACTGAAACTCCACATGAGGATGAAATTAGAATATGTTACTTCTGAACTAAGCCCGGCTGTCAGTCAACATCTGAAATGAGAGCGCTGAGTTTCCCTTCACCACCACAGGAAAGCCTGCCGCATGAATACAACCTCATTACGTGCACTCCTGGGTGGACAACCCACTTCTGGCTTTGGGCTGCGGAAATAATGCCACATGCCGTTGGTTTAATGAGACTAAAGTGTGTGCTTGAAGGTTTGCTCTCTGCTCTGTGGCAGGCCAACTGCTAACTGCAGATGCTACCTATTACATGTCAGAGGATGGTTTGATACCAACCTGTGAACCACTCATGAGATATTAATAACTCACCTGGGTGTGTGTGTGTTCCTGTGTCTGTTGGAGAGACAGAGAGAGGGAGAGAGAGAGGGATGGGGGGGGTGGGCATTGAGTGTTGATGTTAAACACCCACAGCTCCCTCTAGCTTCTGTGTAGTGAACATCAGGTGTACCTCTGAGTTCAGGCCCAACCTCATTTGTCCTAATTTACAGGGTGATTGTGATCTAGACTTGAGCCGGTTCAGAATCCGGGGGTAAATTACTGCCAGGTTAGATGGGTTTTCTCTAAACAGGCTAATGATATCACAAACAACCAGCAACCAAAACAGCCTGGACAGCATCAAGGTTCAGCAAATTATTGTTGGTGGCTTGATGTGATGCGTCTTAAAGGCACTGAGAGAGGCTCCATCGTGCTGGCGAAACAACACTGTGACACACCAACAGTGACAGACTAGCAGGGACTTGGCCAGTAACCTCCCGGAGAAGTTCACAAGCTCTGAGCCTCTGAAGAACATTATTTAAGTCATAGTTTTTTGGTGACTATCCTGTGTAAAGTAAAATACACAAGACAGTAAAAGAACGTTGCTGTTATTGATCGGAGCAACCTGCCAGCGTTGCTGTTTATCATCCCCACAACAAAGCAACAAACATGAACCTAAAACTGAAGCTGGGAAAGTAGTCTGGCTAATTTTTTTTATACTTAACCAAGTCATGAAAAGTTTAAAAGATAAAAC
This sequence comes from Takifugu rubripes, assembly GCF_901000725.2. Classification (NCBI taxonomy): domain Eukaryota; kingdom Metazoa; phylum Chordata; class Actinopteri; order Tetraodontiformes; family Tetraodontidae; genus Takifugu; species Takifugu rubripes. The sequence continues at coordinate 11,154,026 of NC_042293.1, forward strand.
ATGGAGCAACCGCTGTCACAACCTAAAATATGATGAAACAAAGATGAAAGGGAATCTTTTATTGATGAATTAGGTTCAGGCTCTGACGGCTGGGGCTTTATTATGTTTCAGTGGATGATGAAGAGCGACGATGAGCTTAGGACTGATGAAATGTTTGATGTTGAAATGGATTGGAAATTGATATTTAAGGAATGGCCTTTAGCTAACACAGAGTAGAACATCAGTTTTGGGGGCAATTTCACCTAAAACTCCTGCCTAAATCGTTTGCAGGCACCTCATTTTAAGTTCCATCCCATTTCTTTTGTGCCTTCAAGTATTAAGGCAGAACGTATTACCTGTGGTGTGCTCCTAGTCAACACCCCATAGTTAACCTCCACTCTGTGGCTTAGCAGCAAGAACCTCCAGTTCTGCAGGGCAGCACCCCACTTGAATTGCATGATTTTTATTTTTTTTCGCAGACTCGGGTTTTGAAAAACATCTTTCTCCCCAAGTGCTTCTGGCATCCTGACCTGTAATCCCTGGAGTTTGTCCTCTGCCTTCACCACATTGGAAACAACACGTCTCCATTTGGTGTAATTCAAGCCTCGTCCAGTGGGATGAGTTAGTCGCCATCACGATTCATCAGCATAGTTCTGTGCCTCATGCAGAACTTCATTTGTTAACATTAGCAGCTCCAATTTTCTTAACGCCCCCTATTTACTAGGTTTCTTTGGCTGTAATGCTTTGTTTATCAGCTTCATCTGCACCTGTATGTAAATAGTTAGCGCATTTATATGATATTTTATATAACAGAATGTAAGTGTTGCTTCTCGGTGGCAGAACTGCTTGCTTTTACCCTCCCACATTGGTTTCACTGCTGCTTCACACGAGCTGAGGCGCAAAGCTAGTGAGAGTAGCTGTCAGGTTGTGTGCCTTCTGGCATTTGGCAGTGGTCTGTCAGCACGGTACCGCCAAGAACGTGGCTCTGAGACAACAAGGCAATAGTCAAAACTTATCCAGGGTCACTCAAACTAATGTCATTGGGTGAATGTTGTGAGCTGACGATAAGAAACTGGTTTCACAGAAGAAAAGAAGTCAGGATGCAGAGGAATGATGGGAGAAGTGGAAGTACATTATTTATAGGTTACTGTATATGTCAGACAGATGTGTTTCAGGCTCCAGGCCCTCCTACAGGTCCCATGTATATAAAGCGAGAGGCCTCCATCACTGCACATTTGTTTCTTTACCTCCAAGATCGTCATGAGGACAAACATGGCAGTGTGTTTTCCCTGTACTTCCTTTGCCCTTCACACACAATGCAGCTCCTGCTGTTCAGCCTAATTTGAGGCGATTCCATCCAGTGCATAAAAATGTAAGCTGTTACCTCATCAGTGAAGCCGAACGGATGTCTGACCACTGAAAAGTGAAGGCAGCGGGCAGGAACGCTGAATATATTGAGCCCATCTGAGATGGACGGGTTAGATTACGACATGAGCGAAGTATACATATAGCAAATAAAATTCAAACAAGGCACATGTATGTGTGTGTGTGTGTGTGTGTGGGTGTGTGGGTGTGTGTGTGTGTGTGTGTGTGTGTGTTTTTTTACATTGCTGGTTGTTAAGGACAATTGGCCTTGAACTTCACCTCACCCCCAGAGTCAGTTCATCTAATCCTCCATATATTCATGCAGCAATTAGAGTTTATCATTAATAGGCAGGAATGTCAAAGAAATAATGAGCAGTGTAATTACAGAATTATTGCACATACATTAGTGTGTGTGTGTGTGGGGGGGGGGGGGGGGTAGTGACTACGTATACCTGCAATCAATAGGCACAAGTTGTTTTATCCTCATGGAACTGTAGACTTAAATATACAATCTGCAGATGGAAAAGTTCTTAATTTTAACACAGGCAATCACATCTTTAAAAGACTCACGCTGTTTTCAACATAATAATAACTAAAATCATCAGATGTTTAAAGCTAGCATGTGGAGAATGGCAGCCTGTAAATGCAGATTGGACCCATTCAAACTCATATTTCCTCTGCAAGTAGGTCATTTTGTACATTTTGTACTTTTAATCATGAAAAAACCCACAGAACCCTGCAGCCCACCACCTGCAGAAAGGGCACACAACGCCTTCACAAAGCATCATAATACAGTTCTTGTTTTACTTCGTGTTCCGTCTCTTGAACAAGAAATATTTGAGTGAATGGAAATTATTCAAATTGCACATTATTAAAAAAAGTCCATCCGCAAAAACTTGAGTGTGCCGTCTTGATAAAGGAGGTGGTCTCTAGGCAACATGAGCCGACATCCTCACTACATTCAATACCTCAGACTTCATCTGTTGTCCTGCTGGTTCCATGGGAACAGGTAATCAAGTTTGGTGAGCTATTGTCTCGGAACGCCAGCTACCTGCCTGATAATTAGAAATGAGTGAGTGTGATGCAGAAGGACTGCTGCAAAATGTTACTGTGGGGAGGGGGGAGGGGGACTGAGGCTGAGGGAGGATGTGTGTGTGTGTGTGTGTGTGTGTGTGTGTGTGTGTGTGCGTGTGTGTGTGTGTGTGTGTGTCTGGATGTTAGATGCTTGCACAGACAGTGCCGGAAAAACTCGCTGTCCCCCAGGATTCCACTGTGGCGCTGGCTATTGCTATCTGTCTTCTCCAGGGGACACTGCTCTGTCATCACTCACCCATATACAGCCAGAGCACAGACACTTCCACACAGGTACGCTCCCTCAGAAAGCAGCCCGCCGCCTCCTCCTGGCTGCCCCCCCTCCCGATATATTCATTTAGCTAATGCAGATAAACGCTCAACTCGCACGTACAATGGCGTCTAAGGTTCAACCATCACTGTCGCCCAACACAATGGCAACAAGGCTATAGCTCGGGGGGGCTCTGCATTTTGTCAAAGCTGACATCACAACACTGCAGGATTTGTCCAGATTTCCCTCTCTCTCCCTTTATCGCTATCTCTCTATCTCTCCCTCTCTCTCTCTATTGCTCTCTCTCTCACTCAGTGGACGGCTAAAAATCTTCAAAATCCAAATCTACGAAGTCCAAATGCTGTGACAGATCGCAGGTGTCAGAACAGAATTCAGATACCCCAGAATGTTTGGTGATTTATTTAGTTTTTTGCCACAACAAGGTATCAAAGTACGAGTCCTAAAAGGTCAAAGGTGGATTGCACTCCTGGTGTCGAGGTTTGTCTCAGGGTATGTTTCCTTGAGAGGAGAACTTCTCCAATCGTGAACTCTGCAGAAAGAAATCTGCCGAGCGAGAAAAAAGAGACTGCTCGCAAGTACTGCCAAGATTTTATTTTATCATCAGGCATCACATGCAAAGAGGGAACAGCAGACAGCTGGTGACTGCTCAGCGGTGGGGTATGAAGACTCCGGAGCGTCTTCTTCCTTCCCGCCGTGGCCCGTCCGGCTGAGGCGCGCGAACACAAAGAGCTGTGTTTTGGATCAGGGCATTGCTCATTACTGAGGAACCGGCAGACAGAGATGGGGGCTTTAAAGGAGGGAACAGATAGATCGGAGGGGGCAAAGAGAGGGCCAGGAAAGGACGAGCGCCAGCTCTTCCTCCAGAGCCTCCATCTCAGATTGCTGGGCGCCTCTCTTCATCCTGCCCTCCCTCCCAGCTCCTCAGCAGCTGCTCAGGGTTTACTGCAGCAGAGAAAGACTCCTCTGATGGCTCAGACTGAGAGATCAGTGTGTGTTCTTAGAACAGAGCCGCTCTCTCTCTAGACTGTCCATGAATTCACGTTACATCTGCCCTACCCTCGCTCTTCCTCTGCTCTCTGTGAGTCGTCTTCCCAATTACTTAGTTTCTACTCATCCATCTTTTTTTCTTCTTCTTCCATCTCCTTTGTCCGTCTTGGACTCCTGCTGTCGCGCCGGTCTCTTTGGACCAGCTTTCCAGTTCACTTTTAATTGACTTGGGGTGACATGCAGCTGAGACCACAGGAACAGTCCCATTTGTGGAGACGGGCACCATCTCCAAAACCAGATGGACTCCCCGAATGAACTTTTGATCAGCCAAGCTTTGATCAGGGAGCTCTCTGTATTGGAGTTTAGCAGCGATCCTGAAAAAACAATAAATACCAGCTAATGATTTGGCCGTTGGACCTGCTTTCAGAGTCAACACTGAATGTAAAAACATCAACCTCAGCCTTGATTCCGAGAGGTTTCCGAGGTTTCATCACCTGCGCCCACTTCCTGGTTTTTAGTGGAGCATGGCCTGTAGTCACTTTACGTTTGATGCATATTTAATCGTGGAGCTCTCCACCAGCACTGACCTCAACACACTGCAGAGTTAAATAATGGATATGAAGGTACTCGTAGATTGGACATTTCTGGAAAAGTGTTGGGAGGGAGTCAATCTCCCCCAGGTCTTGAATTAAAATTTAAATTTAAAAAGCGTGTGGGTTTGGGGGGTATGTTTGATAAAGTCAGGGGTAATATGTGTCTCGTATGTGGTGTGTAGACTGCAGAGAAAAAACAATCCAGGAAATTTAGGGAATGTTTGCTGTAACTGAGTGTTTAGGCAGTTTTGGAGCTTCCATGTTTCCCCTCTCAGCTGCCTGAGTGGGTCCCAGTCCGAGTGGGTCTTCTCACCCTCTGGCAGTGGTGTTGAACACCCTCTTCAGTCACATGCTGCTGCCTGGCAGCCTCCCCTGGCTGTCCATTGAAAGGTGGGTTTAGATTTCATGCTTTTCTCCAGTCCACAACAGCGTCTTCTGGAATTTCTGTGTCATTTCTCCATGAAATAACACAGCAGGAAAACTAAGTTAAAGAGTTTGCAGTCTGCAGACTCATCTCCTAACTGACTAATTTATAGTCAGACAGAGTGTCAGATATCATCTTCCAACAGAGACAGACTTATTTTATTGTCTGGATGACTTCGATTAGGAAACACTTTTAAGAATGGAAAGCTTCATCCAGTAACCCAACACTGCTCTCACAGTGGATGAGGATCTTTGGAAGAAAGCAGATGTCTGACAGCTAAAACAGGGAGATGCGAGGAAAACTTCAAACCACAGAAACTTGGTTAGAAGCTATGCAAGAGTAGAGACAGCGAGGTAAACACTTGGAAATGGCTTCCCTGCACAGAAGCTCACTTTTCCAAGAGTTTCTTTTTGAAGAGAGATCAACAACGTTTCACCAGAGACCACTACACCCCACCAAAAACAAGTTTATTTACAGTATACATGTCTACAACTGCATGTGTTTGCTTTTAATATGCAAAATCCAGCTAGCTCGCTCGCTAGCTCGCAACCGCGCCAGCTGCAAAAACTGCCAACACACAGCATGTAAACACAAACTGCATGTATCGTCTGACAACTGTGAACAATCACAAACACTTATGTCACTCTACATCTGGTTTACTTGGCAGGAAAATGAAAACAAGAAAAGGATCATCAGCTGGCTCGGATTTATTTCCAGGAAATGTCAGACGGCTCAGTCAGTCTTAACGCAGTCTAGCCTGGTAATTAATCACATTTTTAGGATCTAATATAATAATGGGCTTGAAGGCAATCTGCAAATCCCATTTGATTTGTATGGGCAATGGTTTGGTAGAAGCCTTTTACCTTAATGCAGTTTCGCCCCAAACTGTGGAGACTCTTCTGTGCTCTGCATCCTCGGGAGTGCAGCCATCAAGGTGAAACGGTGCAGGAAATGTAAGAAAATCCCTGACATGTCACTTGGTTTCAATTAGATCGTAAATATCATAGTTTTGCAAATCTTTTAGAGAGTTATAATGAAAATGTTTTACGTCAAGCAGCAATTTGGCTCAATAGCGTTCAGGTGATGCAGGACGCCGGTCCTCTATCGGCACCCAGCGAAGATGGTGAAGAGTAAAAATGGAGGCTGTCATGAGGTCGCAGGCAGCGTGACCTCTGCCGTGCACTTCTGACCAGTTTGCTTGAAAGGCAACAATGCGGTTGTGATGGGAAAAAAACATCCAGGGGAGGATTTGGTCACTCGCGGTTCCATTCAAAAATATGGCTGCACGGTTTGTTGCTGGGAGCTGATCCGAGGATTCCAAAAGTCTCTTTAACTTTAATTTAGATCAGGCACGGATAAGCAATGTCAAGTCAAGGAAACTATCCAAAATTGTCACTAACACAGATGATCTATTTGCTCCAAATATGGCTCGACAATGAAGTTCTGTCGGTTCTGGTTAGAACGACCTGGAAAACACCGAAATCAACAAGGTTTCTCTAAAGTGGCGTTTTTGGAGCAGTCCACCCTTTCAAAACAATCCTTTTATAACAGTACTCTATAATCAGTACTAATAAGGGCAGCTGACAGAGAAAAGTGCTTATTTTGGTAACTGGTTCAATCAGAACGGTGGTATGAGCATTCTTCTGTATGTGTCATAAAAAGAGCAGGAAATCAGCTTAAACTCTGATTTATTCAAATTTTTGGAGGGAGCTGTTGGTTTGCTTTATAATTCTCTCCTGCAGTCAACCGTTTCTGAACATGTTCCCGTGCAGGGGCAGGCAGAATGATGCCAAAGGAACAAAGATCAAAACACGCTGCACGCTGGGGGCAGCTGCGTGGCTGCCACCCTTCTGCTCATCACCTCCTCTGGAAGCGCTCATCTTTATTTATGCACATAGCGCATGTCAACTCCTCTGTCTTGCACATGCGGCGGCTTTCGGGTTTTCACTCGTTATGTTTTTGCAGCAAAAATGAATCAAGAGTTTGTGCACTTCTGCAGAAGAACACACAAGTCAGGGAACATTTGAGAAGGCGGCTCGGAGGCTCACCTACCTCGGGCTTCCCGACGTGCCAAAGAAGAGCGACTGCAAACGCCTAAGTGAGTCTGAAGAGTGGCGCAATTCCTTTGTCATATTAAAGAATTGGGAATATCGCAGCATTGTGAGTAGGATTGCACTAAAGCCTCGACACATCAGTTTATTGTGCGTTCGCTGCTCTTCTTGACACTTAATCAAGGATTAAACAGCAAATATAGAGTCGAGTCGCGCTGATAACCTTTTCCGTGCATTACCTGGAATCCTTTGGTATAAAACGGGATGATACTCCGATTGAGACGGTCTAATTGGCCATTGGGGGAAAACACTCGGACTCACTTTCATATTGTCTGTTCCACTGAAATAATACGCATAAAATAAGCAGCCACGTCATTATCAAAATTACAGAGCTTCACCCAAAAGGTCACTGGCAGCCGAATGAAAACAGCCTCCTGTATGTACGAAACGAGCGCTCCCTGACACGTGCTGAAGGGTGGGGGCTGGGGAGGGGGGGGGCTCGTTAACTCACCTCATTTCATTAACCTCCGAATGCCTCCGCTTATCACAAGAGCTGTGATGGCGAGCCACTCCATAATGCATGCGCACACCCTTCGGAGGAGCTCGACTCAACAAAGAATATCTGATTATGAAATAATCATCAAATTCCTTTTCGTTAATGATGCCAAGCTATGCATGGAAGAAAGGACGGCGAGCGCGACATTACAAGAAGATTCCACGTGCCATTTTTCTCTCTCTCCCTCTCTGTGAACTCCTGTTGAAGCCACACTGGTTAAATAAAGGTTCCTCGATGAAAACGTCTCTGAAATACGGCTGCTAAACAGCAGGTCCACCCAAGAGCGTGACGATTTATTTTTATTTCTTTTCATTCTCTCGGACGGGATGCAGCTCTGCGTTCCCTGTTTCTTTGTCGGGCTTGATGGAAAGTAAGAACCGACATTTAAATTGGCCATAAAGAGAGGAAATGTCCGTTCTTGTGGTGATTCTTCCTGTGGGCTGTGAAACACATTTTCCATTTGCTGTATTTAATATAAGTTCACCTTTGCTGGGTATATATGGTGCCGGTGGCTGAAAAGGTCACTTCTGCGCCGTTTAAACTGGAGGATGAAGAAGCAGGGAGATATTTGCATGTTAAATGAGAAGTGGGGAGGATTTCAGTGTCACACCACAAGAGCTACTTGTGTTTTCATGTCAGCTGGTGTGATGTGAGACGCACCCGTGTCCCTGACAACCGCACGCCGCCGTCGGCGTGGAGCCTGCTTGTGAGTGGCAGAACAACTGTAATTTGGGCTTAATGAGCATCAAAAAGCTTCAGCGAACGTCACTCAGGTGCGCCAATGTGGATATAAGCGTGTTTGTGTTTACGCCTCATCTCTCACAATCCAGGCCGATACCGAACCCGAGCAAAGAAAACTTGATCAGATCAGAGCGTCGGCGATCAGCGGAGGGTTCTGGCGGCGTTCTCAGGGGCGATGCCAGAGGAGGCTTTTCCTGGTGGATTCATTGTTTATGGTCTGGCGAGCGCCTCCAGGTGCAGTAATGATGAGCGGAGACTTAATTCAGCTGAATGTGAGTGCAGATGGCTCTTTAGCAGGATGCTTAAAAGGTGAATTTATAACATGAACGGTATCTCAGACCCAGACAGGCCAGCTTTAAACCCCCAGAGATGGAACTGGTTCCTGTGTTCCTATGAAAAATATTAACTACTCTGATCACAAGATGAGGATTTATGACATAATGTTGACTTAAACTCGCTACTAGGCCACCACCGAGAGCATCGGCGACGACGGTCTCATTCCCATCCACACAAATGTGAGCGTCTGTGGCCATTTCCCAAACAATTTTCCTTATCTAACCCTGCAGGATAATTGCAGGGTTCGTTTCATTAATTTGATTTCCAACATTGTAAGACTTCTGACTCCATCCCAATTTATTCATCCATCCATTAATTCCTGGCTGCTTATCTCATGCCAGGTGCGCGTAGCAGCTGGCTAAACAAGTTAGCGCCGAAATCCGCCTCACAAGACGTTCCGGGCCAGATGGTAGATGTAATCCCTCAAGTGTGCTCCAGGTACCTGTCCAGTTGGACCTGCACAAATACTTACAAATTCAGCTTATGATGGGCGGCGTTCTGATCTGACTGCCTGGACCGCTGCCTTCAGAGATGTTAGCGGGGATGGTCGGGACAGCTAAAATCAATAAACACAGCATGGTTGCCGAGCAGAATTGCGCCTAGCTGAGTTTTTGTTTGCAAAGTTTGATGACAGAGATGTTGGCCTCGCTCCCAAAAGGCCTCAATCTGAGCATCTGCCCTGGAGGACAGATACAAAACCATACATACCACAGAAAAAAAGACCCCTTCAAGAACCAGCATGTCAACATACAATGCAGCATATTCCACTGGAGGCGATCAATTATTAATGTTCTCATGGATGGGTGCTATGTGTGTCATGGCTGAGGAAGAGACCTTGAAGTAGCACAATGGTAAATATAAATAAACATGCCCAAGGCAGATATGATAACGAAGCAAAGCAGGTAGCACAAAGATCCTTGTGCTTCTTCACGCACGTGCATAAAATCTGAGATCTTTTGCTATCGTTGCTGTGTGGAAACCATCGCTGTTGCCCATCAATGAGGTGTAACATCAACCCGTGTGGTGGGCAAGCTCCTGCCTGCTGGTGCTCCCATTCCCACGCTGGGAGAGGAGACTCACGAGCAATCCTGGTTCCTATATAAAGAGCAGGGAGTGTAGAGGGACTTGGATCCCTAGATGTCTCCTTGCTACATCGAAAACAAACACGTCTCTCCTTCGCCCCGATTTTCAAGCTTGTATCTTTCTGTTATGTGTGAAGTTTAAACCTTGACCTTTAGGGGAATCTATTGCTCTAATGCCATAAATTCACTCTCACTTAGCTACAGCAGGATAACAGTGTTATATCACTATCATCGAAGCGTTGCATGTAATAACTTTTCTGACTCTACTTTTGTGATGAAACTTAACAAACCTTGACGGGTGGACTCCTCCAAGCGTGAGCAAGGTGTTCCCGTCACTTGACCTGGAAATAATGCTGGTAATTTCTGTGTAATAACTATAAATCGTCACTGCAGGGTCCAAAAACCACCTGTGTCGGGGTGTGTTGTCGCTCAGATGATGATGTACGTCCCAGACTCACAACACCAACAGACTTCTGGGTTTTTCTGGATTTATAAATGCTTTAATGTTTCTAATGTTATTGGTTCTATTATTATATTTAAGAGGTCGGCGGGTAGCTCAGCCTGTTGGGAACTGGGCTGAGAAGGGTTCTTGGTTCAAGCCCCAGCACAGACCAAGGATATAAGGTGTTCTGGTAGTAGCGAAAAAACACTTTCAGAGCACTGCCAAGCTACCCTTGAGCAAGGCACCGAACCCACAATTACAATAAGAGGAAAATATCTTGAAGAGAATGGGGGGATTTAAAATTTTGATTAAAGGCTTAGATTAAATGCTATTTTGTTGATTTGGTTTTTGATGCTACGCCGTCCTCTTCAGACTCCTCTTTAATCCATCACACAGGACAATGTTCCTCTAATCACACAGCAAATGTGGGGGCTTGTTCCTCTCAGTGCACAATATTCCCCTCTTTAGTTGATCAGAAACTGCATTTCACAAGGTTTCACTGCTTCGTTGCCAACATTAATATTAATTTTTCCTGTCCGACCTGTCCGAGAATGCACACAGTGTTTCTGCTCGCTGTCTGGTGGAATGTGAGAGCAGAAGATGACAGTTTGGTACATTTCACTGCGGGATGCCGTTGGAGGGAGAGAAAAAACCCGACAAGCCGACAGCCGACTGTAACATTTGTCCCTCCCTGTCTGGGGCTAGCATTAAAGAAATAATATCCATTTAAATGTGACTTCAAAGATGATTATAGATCAAACAATCTCACATGGAATCCAATAGTTCTATGTGTTAATGAACGAGTGTGTTAATGAGATCTTTGACCGTATATTTAGAGGTTCCCACAGAACGGAGAATGAAAAGGGGCCTTGAGGTTCATCTTCTCTGTCTTACACACACACACAGGTCTCCACATGATGCTTTTCCAGGGATGCTTATTCCAGGCGGACAATAAAAAGACACATTCTGTGAGATTTATGACAACAGCGCTGAGAGGAAAAATAGTGCAGGCGCTGGGCTGGCTGTTATGGACGGGCCCGCCACGGAAAATATGAGGGACAGTGTGAAGTATGGATAATGACAGAACGAGATGTTTACGGGGGTTTTTGAAAACGGTTCTGCTGCTCTTGGTGAATTATTTTGTAAAAAGGTAAAAGGAAAATCAATGAGCGACCTAAAATGGGAATATTCTAAAATTTTGCTACATGATTGCTGAAATCGTGTGTGTGTGTGTGTGTGTGTGTGTGTCTGTGTGTGTGTGTGTGTGTCTGTGTGTGTGTGTGTGTTACTCTTTTGTCTTGTCATCCTGCACCCACCAGTATGCAGTATGCATGAGGGCACTATATGAAAAAAAATAAAAATAAAAAGGCCAACCACACAGATTAACGGCGGTGTCACCCTGCAAGGTCAACCCTCCGCGCCTGTTTGTAATCTCCCGTACCGCCTGTCACAGCCTTTTCCCACAGAGTGCACAAAGAACACATTTACAGAATGAGAGCGCTTGTCTGTCTCTGCAGGGACGCCGGACATAAGTGATATTAATGGAAGCCATTTAAGGAATCTCGCAAAGGAGCGCGACCCCCCCTTGGATGGGCGGCCACGGCGGTCCGCCGAGCGCGTCGCATTTCAGCCCGGCACAAGCAGCATTTGTCTGCCGGCTAGAGAGGAGGGATGAGCACAACAAATTTTCCTGCGCGAAATGCCGCCGCTCGGCTTTGGCGGGGTGACCTCTGTGGCCAATTATAGGGGAGGCTAATGCTTTGGCTGACACGTCTATTGGATTGAATGAAATGTTTTTCTCTTTCACTGACACAGGAGATCACACGCCTGTTATTATCACAATGGCCGCATACACAAGCTTATGTAAATGCCTCCTCGCGCGGTCGTGACTGTCGGGCCCGCCGCATATTAGCTTTGTGTTGGGAAGAATGGCGAGTGTGGGGAGAGTGGGAGGGATGGAAATTCAAGGCTTCTTGGGTGTCGTTGCCTGAGCCGGGAAGGCTAGGCGCCCAAAGATTATGAGCCTTATATGCACTTGTGGATAATAATGTTTAATTAGTTCAATTGGACTGATTTTAAAGCTTCATGGAGGTGGTAATGGTGTTCAAGCTCTGTGGGCATTACCTCTGATAGCAGAGTCATCAATTAATATAACATTTAAAGATGGGGATATTGCAATTTGGAGACGAAAGAACTACTCTGGCATGAATAGAATCGACTCTGGTGATTAAAGAGCAAAGCAGAAAGGTGAATTCCGACATAGTTTAAGACTGCGGGAGAATTTCTGGAGGTCCCGCGAGTCCTTCTGGGAAGGTTAATTTCACCAGGCTGCACTAGAGCACCTTATGGACAGAAGTAGGGCCTCTTCCTGGGCCTGGAGCCGCTACCAGGAAATGGGGGAAAAAATTAATCTACTTTATAACTGGAGTCGGAGTCTCGAAGCAAACGACGGACAAACACGTGGACAAATCTTCACAAATCTTGTGCCTGTATGGTTGTGCATGTGCTTCATGCTCTCCTGTGCTTTGTCAGCCATGAGCTCAGTTTGACCTTTGACCTTCAGATGATCGGACCAAACTGGTGAAAAAATATAATGTGAATAATTCTGAACATAACTGTTCCACCCCAGCGCAAATAGATGTGCTAGTGCTTAATTCTTTATTATTGAAAGCTGTCCAGAGCATAGAGCAGAGCCTTCATCTCCAGCCAGTCCATTTTTTGCTCTTTAGGCACCCACCCTGAGTAGAGCACGATCCTGTGGGGATTAACAGATAGTAAATTAGGTATCAAAAGGATGATTTCCACATTGATGCATATCCACTGGGGCATCTGTCTCGTTTTCTCCTTTCCCGCATGCCCCTAAAGAACCCTCAGGATCCAAATTGTCCAGGAGTCAACCTCTTTTTGCTGCCTCTAATTCAGCTAAACGCTCCCCCTCTTCTTAATGACCCTCGTGCTGGGTCTCCTCTACTATTAAAAAGTTCAAACCGCCTCTGCACATTTGCTCCCTGACTGAGATGATTTGACGCCCTTGTAGCATTTCCCCCCCTTTCCTTTTTAGGGTATTATTCGCTGAATAATATTCCTCTCATGCTTTCTGCAGCCCCCGCTTTTTTTCAGCTAGACAGAACCGACATGTCAGGCTCCCAATGCTGTCACTTACTACCCTCTGTCGGCGCTGCCTGGTAGTGCAGTTTACCAGTGAATTTTGAGCATTTCTTCCGGCGGAGGCTTAACAAACAGGCATATTTACCAAAAACTGCACAACTTGTGTGCCCTCAAGATCTCTAAACCTCTTGCATGCACTCTCAACCAAATAATCCAACGTGAATTGTGCAGGTGGTGCAGCCTGCGTTTGTCTGAGCTCCCTGCATTAATTACAGGGTTTCCATTCGGCGAGTGAGAAGCTCAAAAATAGCTCCCACCGTCTGGCTGCTGTCAATAACTGGGAGGTTTTGCTGCAGCTGGTTCCCAACACTGAATACTGAGCTTCATCGGATAAGTGTGGGCGTGCGCGTGCGCGTACGCTCGGGCGACACACGCGGACGCGCTTATCCTCACAACTTGGCAAGCGTTGCCCGTAGATCTGGCCGGCAAATGCAGGCCAGAGAATGACTTTGCTCTGTGTCAGCAGTGCTCCCTCAGCACAGAGGTGTGCGTGCGTGTGCGTGCGTGTGCGTGGGTGGGGGCGGGGTATGAAGAAGTGACTGCTCATATCTTTGCTTGAGTGCTGCTAATAAGAACAGGAAGCTCAGAAGGAGACGCTCTTTTATGCCGTGGCCGCAGTCATAATGAGGCCTGGCATCTGATGGATTACCCAGACTTATTTCATAAAGGCTGCCTCATTTTTCCCATCGCCTCCTGCAACCCTCGGCCCGCTGCGTCAGCCCAACAAAGGCCAGCCCTCACAGTGCCTTCACTCTTTCATCACACGCTCGTCACATGTGTCTGGTTGGGTTCCTCCCACTCATTAATTGCTCGTTGTCGTATAAAGCGCGGCCCTTTGGGGGGCAGATGAAAGTAAACGCGGCTAATGGCGATGGGATTGGACCCACTGGTCAAAATAATCACATGTATGCATGATGTCACGTCGGCCTGAATGTTGGCTGCAGAAATGAGAGCTTTTGAACGAGCACCCGGAGGAGTTGGAGCCTCCACGTCACCTCATTTCTCCTCTTTAGCGTTCATATTCTGAGACATCTGCCCAGCTACTCCACTGCATGCATTTGGAAGTTGATCGCTTTGATTTCTAGCAAATATTAAATCTCCATTCGGCAGATCTCTGCTCTGGAGAACTTAAAGAATGAGCGTTTATAGTGTTCAAACATGAGGGTTGAGAAGGCCCACAGAACTCCTGAAATGTAATTCAAATTCCTGTAATTGATAGGAAAAATGTCATCATGGCTGCTCCAGAAACACAAAAATCAGATGGTTTAAACAGCCTGTTTCACTAAAGATGGATTTTGATTCTGAATATGTAGGGCGTGATGGGTTGGGGGGGGGAGGGGAGTTGAATCCTGGACTAGTTTCGCCTCCTATCTGAATAGAACCTTTTATTTTTTCTATTTCCGTGTTCACTGGCTGCTGAAGTCACTTTGTGTTCTCTCTTTCATGGCTCTTGGTCGTCGGCCAAAGTCCCAAAAGAAAAGGTCTGTCTGTTACCAAGACAGGAGGAAATGAGCTCGTCTCTGCAGAGGGGAGCGTTTACATCCGTCTGAAGCAGAGGGCGGCCGTAGCGCGACACACCCGGCTCGCGCTGGCTCGTCGCTGTCTGCACAGCGGGAGCTTAAACAGGAAGTGGTCTGCCCGAGAATTGCTGGGGTAATTAACTGCATGACTTGCTAATTAAATTGCAACTTCAGCCAGCCTGTGTAGCAGCAACAACGGCACAAAGCCAACATTCAAGGAGGGAAAAGTCTGCCAAGAGACGGCAGAGGAAGAGGATTGAATGCAGGAGCAGCCGAGCAACAGACAAAAAGCCCATTTAAAAAAAAACGAGTTTGGGTTTCCAGAACTGGGGATCGGCGTTCGTGGGGACGCGACTTGGCACGGAGACGAGGCCGGTTCTGTTTATTTTCACAGAACGCTCCTCAGTTTTGTCATTTCAACCGAAGAACACATAACAGCACTTCAGGAAAGCATCAGACTGGCCTGACCTTTTCCACCAGCCGGGAATCACGCAGCAATAAGAATCACTGTCTGTTCCTGTGATGTTGGAGATAATAACGGCCAACTGCTTCAACGATGACTAACTCCCAAACTTTCACCTTCTTTCAACAAGTTTTATGACGCCTCAGCAGCTCACCGCTGCTCGCTCCATTTATATCCGCCAGTTGTTGGTTTTATGTCCGTCTTTATCCTCCAAATCTCAAACATTAACAAAGATTAACGTTAATAAAGAGCTCACACCTCCATCACAACAAAAACAACCGACGGTGTCACAACACCACCGCCGCCATCTTTCTGCTATCAAACCGGTACAAAGAGTGTAACATTTTATTATGTAATATTGCAAACATTTCAAAGAAATTAGCAAAAGATGTCAGTATGAAAAGAAAGTTGCTCACATGGGGAAAGGATACATAAAATAGGAATAACCTAGGAAGCAGGGGCTGAGTCCTGAGAGCTTCCTGAGTGTCTTCAAAATGTCACGGAGCTCTTGACCTGCAAACTGTGTCGGCGTGAGAGGACGGGCCTGAACGCACCTTCTGGCTTTACATCATGTATTTCCACATGTTTGGCATGTGACCAGACGGTAAAGAGGAACATGTCTTGTTGACCAGTCGCCGCGGCACACATGAGAGGACATGATGGACACGTACAACCAGTCCCCGAAGGCGCCGGCGGTTTGGCCCCCGTGCCGCGGGGCTGCAGATGCATCGAATGCCGATACACATATGGCAAAAATAGATGGCCGGTGTCACCGCCGAACTCCCAGAACCCCACTTGTCCATCAGCGTGCCCCCAGGGTGGGCTGCGTGGCGGCCAGCGGGCCTGAGAACACTTAAACGTTTTTGCACGACAGCGTGTTGCATTCGGGCCAGAGTCCCCTGACGGATTCCAGCCCAACACGGAGGAAAAGGCCAGAATGTGGCAGCTGCGTGTTTCTGTGGCAACAGGACCAGGATCCCTCCACATGAGCGCACCTTCACTCAGCCTTTGATTTCGGTCGAAATGAAATTACTCTTGACCTTTTTTCCCTAATTTAGCTGTATTCGTGCTCTTTTGGTTCAGTATTTCTTGCAGTTATTTCGACATATTTAGCTTGATTTTGAATGCAGATTAGCATTTAAAATCACTCTTATTACCAAATGAAGGTTTACAGCGAAAAACAAAACCCTTTTAAGAAATATGTGACTTATAAAATGATGTTTGACCTTCCCCCATCACCTTATTTCTTTTCCAGAAAAGCCTTAAACAAAGATTCTGAATTAGGCTCCTGACCGTCCTCTACAAACACAGCCTGCCAGAACAGACGGCATCCATCAGCTCCTGCTGCCGTTAGCTCGCGGCTCATTTGGTTGATTTTCTTATATATTGATTTTTTCCCCCCTCCACTATCTGCCAGCAGTGCAACCAAAATGACAAAGGCGACGTGCTCGTGGATTTGCTGTCACTGAGCAGCAATTTAGATAAGACATTTAAAGCTCACAGCAGACACCCCATACCTCAACGTACTATCAGCTGCTCGTCCCTCTTTAACCCCCCCTCAAAGGGCGTCTCGCCACTTTCATTTAAGGTCTGCTGGCTTCACTCCAAAGGTTCCGTTTGGTGCACTGAAGTTGCTCCACTGTTTGTTTCCAAGGGAGGATGTGATGCTGATGATGTGCATGTTTTCACAGCAGCTCTTTTTTCTTTGATGTTTGACCCGTGCACGTTCCAGTGACCTCATGTAGCCAATGTAAAGACTGTAATAATAGAAATACTTATATTGACTTTCTCTGATCTTGTTTAAATTTGATGGAAATGTTGCTCAACACTGCCCCCTTGTTTTCCCAGCAGTACTACATCCAATCTGCAGAAGTCAATAAAATGCCCTAAGAGGAAAGCAGGATGTAGACAGTGTGTATGCAACACAGGGCATAAACATTAGCCAACCGTTAACTATAGATCTCATCACAGGTGTTTGCTGTTGGGAAGACACTGTCCTGCCTCCCATTAGTGGATCAGAGGACTGCTGGCAGCACGGGAGGAGCTGCAGCCTGGTCTATCTCCCCTCCTGCATCTCATCACCCCATTAGGAACAGCATAAAGAGATGCTAGAGTCTCATGGGGTCTACATTGCTTCCTGCTCACTCCAGGCTGTCTGGTCCAGACTCTGACCTCAGGAAACTTTGCACAAAAAAATTAAACTTCTAAGCATCTTAGCTTTGGTGGAGTATGAACACAACAATGGGCGTCGAAGCAACCGCTTCCTGCATTTAGCTTCGGGAAACTGAGCCTTGTGAGCTGAAAACACAAAAGGGTGCTGATGAGAAAGGTTCTGGGAGTGATGATAATGGCGCCTTTTGAAGTGCTTTGCCTTCGCGCCTCGAGGTCGAGACCACACGCGATATTTTCTTAAAGCACATATCAACCTATATTTCAGCTTGCCTGATTAGCCTCAGCCCGAGAAGAGGCGCTAATCAGCGAAATCACTGGGGGATGTGCACTGTTTGATTGCTATGAAATCCAGTGTAATTGGCTCCTGACGGGACATGAATGCCCATCACGCTGCAGCCGCAGCTTTCAGACGGCAGAACGCTCTCCGCGCGGTGTCCTTCCACTGTGAATAAAGTGGAACACCGTGTCCCCACACACCTATGCTCGTCCTCTCACCACCGCGTCCATGTGCTTCCTCAGGTAGCTGAGGCTAATTAAGCCGTTGCATAGCAACAAGAGCAACAGCCCCAGATTCTGTGACATTAGCATAAGAAGCAAATGTATTTAAATGAGCTAATACGTGCCTGTATTCAGATTCAGATGATAATGCGATGAGGTGATGAACGCATACATTGACGCCTCTATTTTCAATCAGAATGTGGAATAATGACGTGAAAAAGCCGCTGGGGATGAATGGTGACCACAATAGAACCAGAGAAAATCATTGAGCTGCCCGTGATGGACCAAAGTTGTAAACTGTGTTTTCTCATACAATGTTGCAAAAAAAAAGGAGGTTGAAAGGCAGCTTTGTTTGTTTGTTTGTTTGTTTGTGTGAAGGTGCGTGAATGTGGGGGGAAAGGTGAGAGTGAGAGAGGCATTGTGGGAGTCCTCTTTGTCCGGCCGTGACATTCTTGTGGATCAGGGCGGCTACATTACCTGCATGTGTGTAATGTCATTCGTCTGTGTTTTTATTCTCTGAGAGTGAAGATGATGCATGTGGTGTTTTATTTCCTTCCCTCCGCTTGGAGTCTTTTGTGCACTGTGGAATTTTATTTAGAACCAGTCTGCCAACTCACGGCAGCGGGCGAAAAGGCCTCATTTGAATAATGCAAAGAAATACATGAGAATAATGAGCGTTTCTGCAGCTCCTCCCCCCGCAGACCTCTTTTCCAAGTTAAAGCTTGGACTTTTTATGATCCTCTGGTCTTTCGCTGGCTAATAAACCAACTGGAGTTGGAGCCAAGCATCAGATATTATATTCCAGGGCTATCAGGCGTGTCTTCGAGGGGCCAAACCCCTCCGCGGTGTGTTTGGCAGAGCGCAGACCTCGCCCATGATTCAGACTGGTTCCTCGTAAATAAAAGGCGCCGATGGTTTATTCATCCAACACATTTTGACTTGGAGGCGGTTCAAGTTTGTGCCTGCGTTTGCAGCGGCACCAAAACAGCAACGGCGCCGTTTGTCCTTGAAATTGCTAACTCTTCTCTGTTATTCTGGCTTTTTAAAAAAATCCGATATCTATTAATCACAGGCTTGTTTTTACCATCTTGGACATGTAGGAGTGTGTTTGTGCGTGTGTGCGTGTGTTTGTGCGTGTGTTTGTGCATGTGTGTGTGCACCATTGATCCATTGATTTATGGCGAGCCAATAACGCCATCTGACAAGATCACCCTCGGTAACCCAAAGGGGCCGAGGGTGACAGCGCTGCCCCCTCTTCACCCCTCACAGACTAACTGGCAAAGACGTACGAGAGGCGGCTGCTGGAGGGCTTCCCTCCACTCTAACCCTCTCTGGCCGGGCCTGGATAATTAGATGAGGCATGGCAGGTGGATGATGGTGCAGGGACAACTGGACCCTGTGCCCCACAGGCCAAGTGGGATCAGAAGAGTGTCCAGTTCAAACTGGCGCGGCTCAGGCCGCTGAGCACCATGTGATGACCACACTGCTGCCGAACATGGGGGGGGAGGGGTTGAAATGGGGAGCCAGCCAGGTGTGCCGCCGCCGCCACTGCTGCTGGGAGCTGGACGGTCGGCCTGCATCATTAAGCTTTTCCAAAGCAGTCAATTAGTGACAAACATGATTCCGAATGCATGAGGGAAAAGCCGATTTGCGTGGAAGAGTGACTTTCGACCGTGTTTGCGGCAGAAGCTCGGCAGAACACCGGCACCAGGCGTCAGGGTTGATCGGGAGCCGATATTCCGGACGGACTGATGTTCCGTGAGGACAGACGTCAGGGTCCTCGCTAACATGCAGGATGGAGTAAAGCTGCTCCCGTCTCGCCAAAAATCTGACCTAAATGCGAGTCAGTTTGGCCAAACAAACATGACTGCGGGCGAAAAGGGGAAGTTCAAATTGTAAATTGCGGTGTTCTTTGTATTACCAGAGCTGGTCCCAGAGGTGGCAGAGCTCTACTTTTTCCTGGCAGGTCCACATGCATCATGGACTTGTAGCACATGTCCTGAGGCTGCTGGAGAGCTGGTGTTCTTTTAACTTACGTGATTACAAATTCAGATTGTGCAGCAGCCGTTCAGATAGTCCAATATGTATGAAATGTCCAGGGAAGATGTTAATTACATAATAACTTTTATTAAAAGGATGAGGTCACGAAGCACTCTGATGCTGAAACAGATGCCACACTTGAAAAATGAAGGGGTGTCTCTTGCATTCTGATTAGATTATCCTGAGAAAAGAAAACCAAATAGCTTCATTTTGATTGTGACTGTATGTTCTCAACTCCGGATGTTCCCGACCGTTGTGTAATGAGCCTGAGAATTGGGTTGGATTAACTTTGGATAATTGCAATTAGATTGCAATCAGCGTTTCAATTAAACAGTAGATTCAGTTTGGTTTCTCTCACTTGGGTGTTGATTTGATCTGTTCATTTAGAATTAGCCTTCTCACACTGCCTCTGAAGTTAAGGGTTTCTTTTGGGTTGAGACCAGCAGGACTATTAATCCTGTGTATCCTACAGCAACTCAACGGTGATCTGTTAGTAAGTATTTTTCTCAAATGAATACACCTTTTTTATTGGTGGGTTGAGGATACGCAATGTGGTGCAACATGCTGATCTAGGGTTGTACGATTTAATTACACCCTGAGGTTGTTGGAAGGATAAGTATCGATGAGGGGTTTTGCTTGTGTGGGTTTAACTGGCAGTGCTTGGTCCCAGTTGAAAACACGAAAATTGACAGTGAAATTAAAGTTGATGGGAAAACTACAAGTTACATTAACTTAATAAGCTAAGTTGCCCCACAGGCATAATGACTGCCAGCCCTGTTTGGGAGTACATCACTTTCCCAGATGAACATTAACCAAAATGTTTTTATCCTTCTCATACTCCTTAATTGTGAGCGTCAACAAAACAAAAACGAACTGCTCGATTTTTAAATCGAGCAGTTCCCCAACTGTCCAGCAGGGGAAACCCTCGCTTCCTAAAAGACATTCAAACATTTCAACGAAGAAGAGGGTGAGCGCTGAGCAAAGAGCTAGATTATCTAGAGTGGACAAGATATTGTTTTCTTTTTAGATATTAAAAATCATCAGACTTGACTCTTATTTTCTATCGACTATTTAATCACACCATTATTTCTGTTGCTTTTGAAGGCCATTCATTGGTATCATTTATTCTGTCCAAGGTTGTTAAGTTTTTCAGAGAAATTCCAGGTTTTCGTGTATTTTCAAGTGATTGTGTCCTTGAAAAACTATGAAACCAATTCAGCTACAACAACAAACACAAATGCAGAACGTAATAATGTAAAAAGCTTCCAACATGCGGCCATAATATTACAATAGCCCGCAGCATGAGCTCAAATTGCTTCTGTTTGTTACGGTTCTATAGAGTTGCCGCTGCATTGTTTTGATTAGGAACAGATATAGACTACAGATTGTAAAGCAGGCACCGATTGCTGTATCTAAGGTTCGTTTTCATTGGACGTCTTTACCGTCTATGTATATATCATATTTATTTAATTTGCGTTTATATTATCGCTTGACTGGCAAACTGCCAAAATCTAATGTTGCTGCTCCATCTGCTAGCTCACCGTCTCTTAGCAAAGTGCTAACCTTAGCCTGAAGCATAATAAGCGCTGGCCATTGTGATAATGCTTCTGAAATCTTTGTTTTTAAAGTTCAATTCCTCACTCGAGTGACGGATGTAACATCCTGGCAGAATAGGAGTGAGTCGTGGCACATACAATCGGGTTAATTTGGTTGTTTAGTCCAAATTAGCATTAGCTTGTTTTATACTGTATCTGACACTTTGAGCCACGGTGCCTATTCTAGCAAACATACCGTGATTATATTAACCTTATGTCAAGTGTAGGTAGCACTAATCACTAGCGAGCGTATTTATATCCTTGAAAACATTGTTTCGTTTTAGTTTTTTAAATTTTATTCTTGACGCTAAACCTATCAGAAGACACCTTAAGCAAAGGAGTCTAATGCTTATAAGCAGCCCTGCAGACAACTTAAAATTGCATCTGCAACTCTTGACAGTATAAACATCCGACTGGATTTTTAATAATACTACATACCGATATTTTATTTCCGTTAATAGTGATAACCCAGGTCCAGGTGGCTTTGGCCTTGACTCCCAGCTTGTAAGGCTAGCTCTATTTCATTAATCGGATTTGTGTTATTACTGTTGGGGGAAAGTGACATACTGCCTATGCAAGCATATTATTGTTTTAGAGGTTAAATAACATTGTGAAACGAGAATGTTGCTTTGCAATGACAGTTTGGTCTAGTTTGATGTAATCGGTACCTGCGGCCAGCAGGGGGCGCTGCAGCACAGCGGTACGTTTGGAAATCGTCTTTAAAACACGTTCGGTTTGTTTCTTTGCTACCTTTTTTAAAAAAAGACTAAGTATCATCTGCGCATTTTCAGAGAACAGATGGAACACACACCCAACTTGAAGTAGATGGTCTGCTGAATTTATCACTTGAAGCTGATTTGCGGCATTATAAAGGCTCTTTGAAAGAAATCCCCTTCCTACTTTTACTCCCTGCTGGATGGGGAATTCCCCCTAAATATATTCTCCTGAGAAAACTGCCTCTTGGTGGGGAACTAACTCATTTCTCTGAGACTTTTCCCATAGTGTTCAATGGCACGGGGGCGAAAACCACATCCGGGATACTCACTTACCACAGTCATTATATGAGGTCAAAGGTTAAATGCTATGATTGTCTTCCTCTTCCCTTGCAAGTTCCAAGCGCATACATTTTTAATAGCTTTATCTATTTTATAATGTTAAAATGGCTCAGTAAAAGTAATTTAATAACACATTTTTTTTTAAACGCATTCCGATATCGTATAACAATGATTCCTCTCAGGGAAAACAGGCTCTTTGGGGCTTTCCTTGACTCACTCCATAGTTGCACTAATGGATTTCTATGAGAGGAAATGTAACCAGCCATAGAGAAGAGTTTAGAGCCAAGAATGGGAGGAGTAGACGAAAGCCAAACAGGCAATAGCACCACAGAAAGAAACGTCTTCCTAGCTGAGGTTTTTTTTTTCCCATCGATCATCAAATGTCCCTAAAGTCTGTTATTCCCATGTGTCCCTCAGATAGTTTTTCAGGTTCCTCCTGTTGTCGTGAGAGTCATGGATGAACAGACCGCTTCTCCTGGAGGGAACGCCGAGAACAACAGCCAGAGGAATGGAGAGGAGGTCAGCGTCTGGACTTTGGCATCGAGCACCGTTTTTATTTTTCTGGATTCCATCTCGAAGTTTTATAACTGAGCTTTGTTTTGCCGTTACTACAGAAGCCCAGACGTGGCAGCTGGACCAAAGGGAGGAAGAGGAAGAAGCCCATGAAGGACAGCAACGCCCCCAAAGCCCCCCTCACAGGCTACGTCCGCTTCATGAACGACAGGCGGGAGCAGCTCCGGGCTGAGCGACCAGACGTGCCCTTCCCCGAGATAACCAGGATGCTGGGCAACGAGTGGAGCAAGCTGCCCCCCGAGGAGAAGCAAGTCAGTGGAGAAGAGTCAGACAGGACGAGCCATTTAGAAGTTGTGCTGCACATGTCACCTGCAGAGAGCTTACAGATGTGTTTATCCACGTGTGTTGAAGTAACCAGGGTGATTCAAACACACCAAAGGCCGGAGCGGCCCCGGCGGCCCCGGGGCGACACGATCACAGTAATGGCTGCTAAACTGTCGTCACGCTTTGCTTTCTGTAATCGCACCACCACATCAAAGCTGACTTGGTCCCAGATTTACGATGGGACGTCCGCACATCTGCACGCAGCGACTCCGAGCCAGTCAGCAGGTGTTTGACGTGTTTTTCCAGGATGTATTGACAGAGTTTGATGTCGTCTTGTATTTCTAGAACTTGACCTGTGATGAAAGCATAGCAGAAAGAGACCTGAGTGGATCAAACTGCTCGGTGATAAAACCGTTACTGTCGAATGTCCATAAGATTTTTGTCATTCCAACGTATTAATGTGAATGATGCCATCGTTCCAGTCGCTTCCATTGCCTGTACGTGATACCAGTAACTCAGAAATGAGAGTTTAGGCACTTTAAGCGAGATTGTTTCTTACCACTGCTTCCCCTATAGTCCCAACCTAATTCTACCAAAGGGCGCATGTTCATGACCAGACTTTAGCCAACGCAAGTTATTAATGCTGTTTTAGTTCATCCTCCACAAGGAATGAGCTCCATGTGGGAACGATTCTTTTACCCGCCAGTCATCCATCGTACCTTCCTGCCTGTTTGTTTCTTCATTGACTCACGCCTCGCCGCTCTTCTCACCTCCCCTCCTCTCCTCTCCTCTCTGCTCAGCGGTACTTGGACGAGGCGGAGCGGGACAAGGAGCGCTACATGCGAGAGCTGGAGAAGTACCAGAAGACCGAAGCCTACAAGCATTTCAAGAGGAAGGTCCAGGAGAAGCAGAAGGGCAAGCGGAACAGGGGAGGTGAGGCTGGATCCTGCTGCATCTCTCCAAACACGGCCAAAAGGGGTTTTTCACGGCTCACCTGCCCACGATGGATGTGGCGATTTCCAGAAAAACTGATAACAGCGAGTTAACTCAATCTGGCGAGCTTGGCTCCGTGCCCCAGCTGCCATTAGGGTTGAAGGTGAAACACGCGGCATCAGACAGGCAGAGGGATCAATACCACACACATTAGGTGCTTTAGAGACAGCCGCTGTCTTCCACCATTATTCTTTCTTTCTTTTTCAGATGGAGGCCACCAGGTAGCAAATGAGGCGCTTCACGAGGTCAGTACTCAGGAAAAAGCAGCATTTTAGTAGATAATCCACTTTTTTAATTTCCTCAAACTCAGCACATGTGATTATTTTGGCAGGAATTCCACGCACAATTATTAGGATTGTTAAAAAGTGCCAGTCTTCACCCGTTCAAATGTTGGAGTGGGGATTTGATAGGTTTCACCCAGGAGTCTAAATCTGTCGCACGTGACACGTTCCTGCTCTGAATGTCAAGTGTTTGTTGTTGTTGCTCTAAGTGCTGTTGAGCCCAAGTTTGTGATCCGAACACATTTTTAATGAAGTTTTTCATGTGATTAAAGGATTTTCTGCATCATTCTTCTGATTAGCTCAGGCGATTTTACTGAAATTAACTTTCCCGGGTGGATTCAACAGTTCCTTAAAGGAAACAGGACGCACACTCTCATACATTCCGTTTGGATGTTGATGTTTTGAGCCAGAGTGTAAAAGTTCAAGGGTCTCTTCTCACTCTATCATACATTTTCCTCCTTTTCTGGTAGAAATCCTTCTGACCTACGACCTTTCTACTCTCCAGACAGACAAATGGCTGCTTTTTGATGCAAGTGTGGCTGAATATTTCCAGTATTTCTCTGATCTTTTTCCTCTTTGTGCCTCTGCCTCTAAACAGAAAGATACAGAGGGAAAAGACCGAACAGTGTTTGACATACCGATCTTCACAGAGGAATTTCTCAACCACAGCAAAGGTGAGGACCTGAAGCACCCACCACACTTTGTATTACACATCCTTCTTCCTTTGGGGTGTATAAATGTAGTCCTGCCGCTCCAAACATCCCAGAATAGTCTCTCAAACATCAGTGATGCCTGACAATTTAAGGGAGCTTACAGAGCAAATAAAAAAGTAATGATCCCCCGACCGCCGTCCCCTCTCTGCTGCGTCACCGCCTGAGCTTCTCTGTGTCTCCTTTGCTTCACCAGCACGTGAGGCTGAGATGCGGCAGCTGCGCAAGACCCACATGGAGTACGAGGAGCGCAACGCTGCCCTGCAGAAGCACGTGGAGAGCATGCGCGCCGCCGTGGAGCGGCTAGAAGGCGACGTGATGCAGGAGAGGGGACGCAACAGCCTCCTCCACCAACACCTGGAGACGCTGCGCCAGGCGCTCACCTCCAGCTTCTGCTCCCTCCCCCTGCCAGGTGAGAACCGCTGTCACGTGGGTCAGTAGCAGGATTTCCCACAGCTCCATAAATGCATCTCAGTCAGCCTGCTGTCGTCGTTCAGTGCAAATACTATAGAGCCCTTTAGCTTATCAGAGGTCAAAGTGGTTGGACATAAGTGCGCTTTAAAGCCGCGAACACGCACAATCTGATCGGGAGTTTGCAGGGCAGCCTGTGGCGCCCTCTTAATTTGAACGCTATGGAAGCAGCAGGAATGATCGTTTTTTGTTCACACTTGTTTTATGCACATGTAGAAGCCGTGCCTGACCGTCACACCCACTGCATTTTTCTCCACACCTCTCTGAGACGGAGAGAGACGCCGCGAACGCCACACGTGAATTCGTTCTCAAGCGCCTGCCCATAAAATGTGACTGCGCGGTGCAGCGCAGCTCGACTTCAGCAAAGCATAGCCAGGGGAGCTGGAAAATATTACTGCAGTTCTATTTTTTTTTTTTGATTGAATAATCTGTATAAGTGATCCAGGGTATTCACAGTGTAGCCATATTTTATTCTTGCTTGGGGGGAAAATAAAAAATGCATCCAGCTTCTCTTCCCTCTTCTGTTTACTTGAATTGGTTCAGTCCAGCTTGCAGACGCACCAGGCCAGTGCAAGGTGTTTGCTAGCTACAAACAGCAGTGATTAACACAAATGGGGGGAAAAAAAGCAAAGATAAAATCAATTCTTCACCAAGAGGCGGTAGATCTTTCCTGAAAATGGTGGGAGTCGATAAATATTTAGTCCGCCGTGGAATGAAGCGTTGAAAAAGCAGCGCAGGCTAAATTTAACCGCCACGTTTAAAACACACTTTGGGCGTCAGTGGCGCGATTTTGCAGTCATTATTTCCTGAATCTCTTGGCACAGTTGCAGTGAAAAGATGAGATTCTGTTGTGCAGCAGCAGCACATCATCCCTGTCTGTCAGCTGAGTCACACAAAGAGTGAGCGATTCGAATCCAAGCCGCCACGTGATCGACTCCCATCAACCGAAACTCTCACCCTGACTTTGGGCGTTTCCAGGGACACCGGGCTGCTCTCATCCCAGTGATTGGCCACTGCCTGCATGCGTGACATTAAAACTCTACCGTTTTGAACCTGCGTCCTGTGCTGTTGCCATGCAGGGAGCGGAGAGACGCCGACTCTGGACACCGTTGATTCCTATATGAAGAAGCTCCACAGCCTCATCATCAGTAACCCGCAGGAGCACGAGAGTCTCATCAATACTGTGAGGGACGTGGTCAGTCGCCTGGACAGGTGAGAGCTCGACTTGTTTCTCCTGTCGGTTGTTTCGTCTTGTCTGACGAGTCTTTTCCACCGTTTCCTCCAGATAATTGAAGCAACGCCGTGATGGGGGGGGCATCTCAGTGGATGCTGCTGTCTGACTTCTGTTGGTCTGTAATCTCAGTTAATCTCAAACAACATTTTCTTACCCTTAAGGGGACACAGGTGAAGGTCATGTAGCACATTTAAGGTTTATTTATTGCTTTTTACATCTTTATAACATGAAAATCCACATTTTGTTCTTATAGCTGTAGTTAAAAAAGAAAGAACTAATCACATGTGTGTCTTCTATTCTGCCTTCAGTCTCCATTTATCACCAATACTTCCATCTGGACATGAACTTGTTCTGTTTAGAGAGGTCAAGGGAGTTAAATGGGTTAGCAGTTTTTTTACACTCTGTCAAAGAACTCTTTGTGTTTCCAATAAATATTCCGGATTGGATTTGTTCGTGACTTTTTTGAGGTTATCGCTGGGTCCCGTCGCCACGTTCTTTTAAAATGTCGTCATTAAAGCCAAGAAGTTGTTCTGGGTTTTACAGCAGCTGCTTTTGTGTGAGCAACAGATCCCTTCCTGACGGCGTCTGTAAAATTAGCAAAAGAAACATGAAACAAGCTCTGTGTCCCGCTCGCTCCAGATGGGAAGAGCTGTTAGCTCTAACAGCAGTTTTCACACCAAACTCTTGTCATCTAATCCAGATTTGCGGCCATCCTGCTCTAGTACCTGCTGCTGGTCACCGTGTTTGCTGGGTCAACACCGAAAGCTTATTTATACACTAAGTTTGGAGTCGAGAAGATTTGGATACGTGAAGTTAATTTTGGCAGCTCGTTTGTAATTTACCAACACTGTGAGGCTCGCTGACTGCTACTAAGCTGCTCCAAAGCTGAGAAAAGGACCGTTTCATGTTTGAGGATTGTTTTACTCGCAGCCACACGAGTCCCAATGGCTGTGCGCACAGAAGGAGACCCATTAGCATGCTGTCAACAGAGGGGCTGTATTTATTTTATTCGCGATATTACGAGCTCTTCCTGTTTCCAGTCGCGGATGCCTACTTCCTCTTTGCCAGCTGAGACTTCCTGTCATGTGTTGTCCGATCAATATGCCCAACAGGCTTTCTGCTCCTTCTGGCGAGTCAGATCAGTTCATGAATTCCTGGCTGTGCTCACAGTGAATATATGCTTGAATGTTGGCAGAATCTATGTTTCTGTGCAAGCTTAAACAACATTTTATTGATTTAAATAGCAATATGATGCTTGCATTTAAAAACAAACCTCTGGCATCATCTTTAACAATCATTTGGGTGTTTTAAGTGGAGAGTTTTAGCATCTAGAATTGAGGGTAATGCCCCCACACAAACACGGGCCTGGCAGTGGAGGTAGAGCAAGATAGACAAGGATATTCCTGAGCACCAGAACGTGTTCTTGAGCTCCGCCCCCTGTTCGACGCTCGCCGCTTCCTTCATGTCGACGGGCCCGGAGCTCATTTGAGCAATTAGCTTCGTCTGCTTATGCCTCCGCTTTGATGTTGGCGCGATGCTGCATGAAAGGGGGAAAAGATGAGTGATAAACAGTGGAGTCATCGCCTTTTCCATCCCCTCGAGTTGATCTGTGGCACCAGCATCCTCTGGAGAAACTCCACCGTTCTATTTTGAAACGCTTGCGTTCGAAGGAGCCAGGTGGTGCACGCGGCGTCCCTCTGTGCGGCCTTTTGTCTTCACATAAGAAACACCTTCTGGAATGAAAACAACCCCGTCCTCAGCAGGGCCGAGTCTGGACCTCTGCTCGGCTTCCTGCCAGCGGAACGACACCGGTGAGAGGCGCCGGTTCCAGCAAAGGGTGGACAGATTCTGGACCTCGGCGGGGTAGGAGCGGCTCGCAGTCGGGAGGATGAGTCAGTCATCACGTACAGAATTGGCGCGGGATGGTGGCCGAGTCCTAAACGGCTTCATTTTGCACTATTATGGTCAAAGCTGTAGTTACTGCGTATTTGCTTGTGAAGGGAATAAACGTGCATCTGTATGTTGACCTCAGTTTATGGAAACTCTTCAGAGGAGATGCCTCCAAATTCCTCACAATATGGGGGCCGATATGTCCCTCTGCTTTTATTAAACCATCTTTGAGAACATAATGAGGTTTGGAATGAAAAGTGGGCTAAATAGACATGCAGAATGATGTCACGCTCCTGCCTCCACGCCCGTCTGCTTCCTCAAATGGGGATAAAAGTCCAGTCATCAGGAAGGGTCAATGTTCTCACTTCAACATTGCTGATGTGAGTCAGTTCAAATGTCACCATGTCGGCCCTGGATGACCCCTAACTCCTACCAAAGTGATGACACAGCAGGATGTGGCTCAGCCTAATTCCAGATGCCCCCAGTCTTTTTTCTGATTTTTTTTTTTTTAAGTTTGTGTGATTTATTTCCAGAACTGTTGACAGTAAATAAAACTGGTTTAGTCCTCTCCCACTCTGTCATTAAAAAGCTCCCTGTTTTTATGGCTTTTTGTTGTTTTTTTTGAGGGGGGGGGGGTTGGAATTCAAAAAGGGTGACTCATCTTCCTCTGTGTTGATTCACTCCATCTTCAACCGTACTGGGAAGACTTTGGCCCCAGTGCCTGGGACTGGGGCAGAGAGAGGGAGGAAACAATGCTTGGAATTTGTAAAAAAAAAAAAAAAGAAACTTGAGTCATTCCCACATGTCAAACTCAAAATGAGCTCCTCCTTTTCCTAAAGGAGGTGCTATGGCTGTTTTATTGTGCCTCTTTTTTATGCTGTCCAAACATGTGATCTTTCATCAGATAATTTAAATAATTGGTAGGTTTCACTTTCAATGAGAATGTGTCTTTTAATCATTAATGGAATATTCCCAGGTGCAGTGAATGCAGCAACAGAAAAGAATAATTCAGCTCAGGCTCTGTCATGAGAAGCTTCGTGGGGGTGAAAAATACCTTTCAATAACAGAGACCCACACTGCTTCCTCTTATTATTCAGGACACTTTTCAAATGAGATGGTTTTGGATTCAATCTCGCTGGATGTTTCAAAGAGCTTCGCGGTGACTAATGTCAACACAGCCAACAAATCTGAATAATGAAAGAGAAGAATGCCTCAAAATTAAGAAACCATTAAGCAAAGTGTAATACCAGTGTCTGTTTTGCTGCTTTTCATATAAGTAGACAGATGAAAGTGAGCGATACAAAAATATGTTTGCTCAAATTGAGCGGAAGCCGCTGAAAATGTAGTCAACCATTATTCTTTGTTATCTCGATATAATAGCTGATATTACAAATGCAAATTGACTGAAAACGATTGCAGACAATATAATACAGACAGGATTATTAAAAGACCGTTTTTCCTCTGGTCTTGGTCATTTTAGTGTCTTTGTAACAACAATAAATACACTCCAAATATTTTCTTTGAGTATTACTTCCACTTTCAACAGAAGTAGGAAAAAACCCAAGAATTAGATTATTCAAGGAAGAATATTTAGGCCATGTAATTATAGTAGTTTAATATGATTTTACTTGAATTAAAAAAAAAAAATCCAACACCGTTCTTTGAGTTCTTGGAGTGAGACAATTATGATTGTGGGAAGAATCTGGTCTTGGTTTTAAAAAAAAAAATGGTTTGAAAAATATTTACAAAATACCGCGATTATATTCCAAAAAATGAGCTCGAAGATCGGGAATCCAGATCATTGAACACAGAAGAAACGGATTTAATTTCTTTCTTTTTTTTGGGAAGGGGGGGGGGGACTGCGCGTTCACGCGGTTCTTCCGGCACGCTCAGCCTCCCCGTGCGCTCGCTCCCGCGCCGCGCCTGTGGAAAGAACTGCGGCGGCTGTTGTAGCGAAGCCACGCAGGGAGCGGAGCCGAGAGGAGCCGAGGGGAGCCCAAACCGCTGGCTCCGGCGAGAGGTCAGCCACATACGCTCGGAATTTCGCTTCTCCCGACTCTGGTGACCTTGTCAGAAGCGGAATTACTGTCGGGGGAGAGTGTTACCACGGGCGGGGAGATATTTGGCGTCCAGAAGGTAAGAAAAAGTTAGCAAAGGGGTTCTCCTTTTTTTCCTAAATTGAAAGTGCCTCAAAGCGCAAGTCTGGTCAGGTCCCTCGGTAAGTTCCAGTTTGTTAACCTGCGGAATGTCGAGTCTCTCCGGGTAAACTAAGGGGCATTACTCGGCCTAAATGTGGAATGGTTGGAGTCTGTTCAGTGATGCGAAGGCGAAGAAGTTTGCTAGCCGTTGTTCCGCCTCAGCGAGCCGAACGTGAGCTAATTAGCGGCCGCTGACTTCGGAAGGCTGCAACATAACAACCCGCTGCTGTCATACCTCCGGTATAACGGGCCACGGCCCCGTTTAAGCCCCGGTCTGATGGTCGTTAGGTCGGATTGGCTCTCAAAAGTTAGTGTGTGTGTGTGTGTGTGTGTGTGTGTGTGTGTGTGTGTGAGTGTGTGTTTGTTTGGAGGCAAAACCCAGGACACACCGTAGCAGCGTATAAAATGGGACAATAGCCCTCATGTCCAAATGGGATTCCAGGTGGGGATCGTTTTTACTGGGAACCAGTGGAGGTGTTTTATTGAAAAGTAAATACAATCAAGAGCATTTTACACCAGGGAGGTGTGTTTTAGATAGAATGGATGCAGAACGAGCCTTCATTGCGTCTATTGGTCATTGGATTTCAGAATTTTAGTTGCCAGTGAGTGTTGCTTCTATGTATATATCGGCAATTTTGGTGTAGAAGAGAGAGAAAACCCAGACAGGTGCAGGGGATTATCCTGTCAGTCCTTTCTATCAGACCCCCCCCCCCTTAAAGCTGTGGTTTCAGGCAGAGCTCAAACCCATTAAGAAGAGAAAATCACCCATATTATCCCACAAGACCCACAATGTTTGGGATGTACACATTTCATCCAGTGTTCCAGTGATGCAGCCAGGATTTTGGTTTCAAGGAGATGGAACTTATAGACTACAGCAGGAAATCTACAAGCCCGATTTTTCTTGAAGTTAAAAAGTTGGTTTGATTTTCACTTTCAGTTTTAACACACTAGAGACCATTTTACTGACATGCAGCATTTAAATGATTACTGACGAACCCTTGGTCTCGAGATTTACGATCGACGTTTTAGCCTGCAGCTCTGGGCTGATTTGACCTCATTTTGAGGACAGCAATGTGCTAGTGGATCTTGGTGTCGTTGATTTACACCTTAATTCTAAATGAATTGACACATGAGCCTGCGGATTCAAAGCAGCCAACATCATGTTTACTTCAGTAAGCAACATAAAAAAACACCACATTATCCATGCTAGCACAAATGCTGAAATGTCCAATATCGATGAAGGTTGATTAAATGCATTATGCTGCACTGAACCCCTTCCTTGCTTTGAGCCCTCATCTTGGGTTGGTACTGTCAACAGAGGCTTTGGACATTGTTACTGACTCTTCATCAGGTTAAAGTGGATGGAGAGATGGAGAGATTACAGATTTGTGTTGGATAAACGCTCGCTCGGCTTGTTTCCAAAGTATCTGTGGGACAAAAAGTTCACGGAACGCTTCTGTACATTTCTGTAATGTGAAAATCCACAACGCTTTTGGAAGAATCTCTGGGTCTGTTTTAGATTATTGTTTATCTCGGTGATTTATTTTGTCTGTGACTAATCTGACAGTTTGGCATTTTACCGATAAGAACATGCTGCAACGGTCCATCTGAGCCCCGATATCTGATCGTAGCACCGTTTCAACGTAGTTGGCATAGTTTAGTTTTAGGAGTTGTTATAGGCCAAAGGTTGATCTCATATCTGAGCACATGGCAGTTCAATGGCGGGCTCGTCCTCAGAACCCCGAGGTCCTAATGGGTACACTGGTGTTGCGTCATGGCTGCACCGGGGCAGCCAGAGCTGATCCCGGCTATTCCAGCAGGGCCGTCCCAGAAGTGCTGCAACTCCTGAGAAAGCAGTTCTATTTTTGATGGAAGCCACGTCAAGCTGCACAGACGTGCTCACAGCCGACAGGAAGTCCCAGCACAGATCCCAGTCTGCCCATTTTCAGAATAAAACTGATGTTTTCCTTTCTGCTGTTTATTTGTGGTTGAAAAATGTGAATTCAGGAGGTATACGCTCCAGTTTACTTCTAGTATCTAATAAGATTATTTGTAAGACTTCATTTTATTCTCTCTGTCGGAATATTTGCAGCACATGTTTTTCTATTCAGAAATAAAATGTGAAAACCAGCTATGCGACAGACAACAGATGCTTATTCTGAGTGTCTTTGCTGAACAGTGGACGTTATTGTGCCACCTCCAGCTTTGGAATGCGTAGCCTTGTTAAATTAATGAAAACCATTGTTATTGGTTAGTTTTATTGGCTAAAATAATATTATCCAATGAAAGACCCCCTCAATATCATCATTATGGGCTCCTAATTGTTGTACCTCCCTATATATCATGCAACATATTTGCCATCATAAATACTGCAGGTTTATTCTCTGGAAGAGTTTTAACGACGTATCGTGTGAAGTGATGAGTGTTGACCTCTTCCTCGTGTTTTATAGCAGGGTTTGAGTTGGGTAACAGGTGTGACCCATGGGTCAAGCAGGAGAGAGGAAGTCTAGGCTGATGGTTCTGAAAAGCTGCGTTACGCTCAAAGTCGGTCCCTATGGCAAACATTCGACTTTGGATTTCTACAAGTCTGACTTTTGGTTATCGGGTGTTCTTAATAAACCAAAGTGAATTTGATTTGAACTCCTTTGTCTGGATATAATCCATGTTGCTCCAGGTTATGTCTTAAACCAAATACATTTAGCAGTTCAGGAATAAGACGACAGCTATTCAAATTCAGCTCTGTGTAATCTGAGTCATCTCGGTCAGAAGATTCAGGTTTGAGGCTTAATTACTTAAAGAGCTACATTAAAAAGCTTCTTTTTAAGTTCTCATCAAACTGAATATGGTGAGCACAAACTATGAATCTATGGTGACCTTTTACGCCATCATTACTGTTATTCTGTCACAGTAAACCTCTTCGCCTCAACAGGAGCCGGGTGATGGATGCGGTGGAGATGTTACGCAACATTTATGATGATGCACAACCGCGTGCCTCGTAAATAAATATATTGAGCACCTCATCTTGCCAGCACGACGCAAATAAACTTGTCTGTGCCGCACACATTTGAGTTGCGAGGGTCGGCATTTCCAGCTCCGCTGAGTGAGGGCTCGGGTCAGATTTCTTTAAAATGACATCTTTTCCGATGTGACACATACCTGGGGAAGCCATCCCAGCCATTATCCCAGTAGAGATATTCTCCTCCCAGTGCTGACCGGAGTTTCGCTGTATTAGCCTCTGTCCATTTGGGTAAGAGCGGGGTCGTCTGCCATCTATGTAACGCGATCTTGATTAGATAGAGATCAAAATGGCAGGAGACAAACGCTCCTATTCCCTCAGACGTAGCTAATACCAAAGCTATGTCATACTCGCGGGCTGACGCTGGCTATGGCTCGGTTGTTATTTGGCAGCGAGGAGAGCGTGACGTGTCTGTCTGAGAATGATGTGAAAAGCGACACGTAGGGAGTCCTTACTCAGATTGCGTGTGTTTTTAATTTCATTGTGTTGGCAGGTGAGCGTCCTTTCAGCCACATTTGGACCATGGAAGGATGATAGGGGTTGAAGAGTTGCCATAGAGTAGCCAGTGACCAAGAGATTGGCAGCGACCTGCAATCTCGTCTATGCTACATTTAAGACACAAGTTCATGACATTTCTAGACCTCCAACAGAATAATAAACAACAAAATGAATTATTTAATGTTTACCAGCACGTGCTAATTCACCATTATTGTCAGCTAACGTGACCAGCATGAGAAAACATCTTGTTGGGATGACCAGTGCTTTATTTGGAACATGGTAGTTTAGATATTCTATTGTTGCACTGGCATCTATTTTGCTCACCATGGCACTCTGCTACCCCCCCTTAACCCTCAGAGGTGTCTGCTTTGGAGTCAGTTGCTCGGCCATATGAGATTAGGAAAAATGAAATTGAGAGGAGGAAATCGGAGGAGAGCTATCATTTCAAAAATGCCCTCTGCTTCTCCTATCAAGTCGAATTGGAATGCAGAGTGTGTCAGTACTTGGCTTTTGGCTACGTACAAATGGTTTTATTACCCTGAGTCCAAGAGGCACAGTAATGACCTCACATAGCAGGTCTGCAGAGCATCCGTCCCAGCCTAATTTGTTTTGTTTGACTTGCTTGTGCTTTTACAGACATTATACCCATTTAATCGGACTACTCAGGCTAGTTTACTGTCCAGATAGGAGTGGAGAAAGACAGGAAACAGGAGTGAACAGCAGGCACCGCTTGCACTAAAGTTGCTGGTCAAATTTGCAATTTAGTTAGTTTAGATCATTTAGGAAATTGAATTTTTCCTTTTAGAGCCCTTTTAATAAGCTTTGATTTATGAAAAAATAAAAGCTTTGGTTGTTTAATAGCATCTTTGCCAGAGGACACGCTTCATGAACCATTTCAATCTGTTAACCGCCCCTCCTGTTGCCTCCCAGAACACTTATTTTTGTAGATAAATCTATTTTAATCCAATTGCTAAGATAAAAAAAGCTTTTGTGAATGATGGACACTGTTATCTGTTCATTGGCTCAGACACTGTCTTAACATTTATCAGAAAATTTTATTATTATGGAAAAAAAAATAATGTAAGTTTCATGGAAGTGTTGTTTCTGTCTCCTCTCTAAACCATTGTGTATTGACTGGCAAAGAACATGCACGTATTGCACACGGCCGACCTATGTAAGCTGTTTACATTGTTGTTGTTGTTGATTGCTGTGTTAAATGGACCAGATTTTGGACCAGTGCTCGTTAAAACTGCCCTCCTTCCATTAGAAACCAGTTCACATCATTAAAATGCAGTGGAGCCTGTTAATTTATGTAAGTTGGGGGAATAAAAAGAGAAAGGCAAAACATTTTAAGTGGTGTTCTGACCTTGTCGTCCATCATGTCACTGTGGCCAAGGTCATCGGAGATCAATAAAGGAGTGGGTGTCTGGGTCATATATGCCCATCACACTTCTGCTTTTTGCTGTCAGTCCCTAATAGAAATCCAAGTAAGTGGGTTGTGGAAAACAGCAGCCGTTCAGGTTCCCATCAGATCACCTCAGCGAGGGGGGGGGGGCAGAGATGCTTGAAGTGTCAACATCAAGTAATCTGGGCCAGCTCGTCTCTCTTGTAGGATAATTGCTGACAACAATATCACTCGTACGGTTTGAGTTTTGTTGACGCTGTAATAAATAAAACCCACTTTTTAAAAATACAGAAATTGCAGTTCTTGAGCTTTAAAAGCGGCCTCCTGGCATCCATCCCAGAATCAGACAAAACCTAAATGATTTTTATTTCCTCCTACCTGCCTGATTGGATGCCTTCAGTGTGATATCATGAACTATTTTCATCCCGAGATAGTTTTGTTGGAATTCGGCTGGCTACCCGGAACTTTTGCCACGGGGGGCGTGGCAGAGCCCCCAGAATTCCACCAAGCGATGACCCTTGTCCTCTCCACGCCGTCTGCTATAGTTATCCCAACTTAGCTATTCTCCCTCAGTGGGTCCCAGCCATT
This sequence comes from Takifugu rubripes, assembly GCF_901000725.2. Lineage (NCBI taxonomy): Eukaryota > Metazoa > Chordata > Actinopteri > Tetraodontiformes > Tetraodontidae > Takifugu > Takifugu rubripes. The sequence continues at coordinate 11,190,577 of NC_042293.1, forward strand.
CCTTAGTCAAGGCTGCTTTCCCATGCAGGCAGCCCCATCCCGTCCATCATTACATCATTTTCAAAAACCTGGGAATGTTTTCTCAAATGTTTAGGTTTCAGATAAAGTATTCAAGTGTGTGTGAGCAAACTGAGCCTATCTGGTGGCCTTCTGGCCTTGTGATGCCTGTCCTGTAGTCACATTGGCCCATTATTTGTTTTTTCCTTCATGTGTAATCTTTCTGTGTTGTGGCTCCAGAGACCTGGTTCTTCCCACCCCTCATTGCGTGTTTTGTCAGCTGTGTTGACACACCAGCCCTCTGGAGGTGGAAAGAATGCCTTTATTGAACTGGACCTCTGATGACATGTCAGGACCCAATATCATGAGCTTTCTAAATGTTATTTACATGATGTTATATTGACCTATACTGGCAGTGTGTCATTCATACATTATTGTGCATAAAATTGACAGAATTAGATGCATGATTATATATGACTGTATGACAAGAAAACAGGTTTCTATGTGTTTTCCTCAGGAGGAATATAGATCTGCTCACGCTGCTTGCCTCCCCCATTACACTGTAGTTCCTCCATATCGTAGAGCTCGCTAATGTGGAGGAAAAGCATCAATACTCTGTACATTATTGATGAGTTTGAAAATGGAGAGTTTATAGGTAATCATTCATTCATGCTGTTAAGCATGCTCCGTACATGCTAACATGAGTCCTCACTAGGATAACTACCCACATTCTGGCTTGTCAGTGTCAAATGTCCAATTCTTCTTTTTCAAATGTCCAAACACTCCACTTAAAAACTCAAAATCTTAATGAAATCACGTCATTGAAAATGTTAAAACTATGAATATGCATTTCATGAAGCATTTCTGAACATTTTCTTTCCTTCGGTATTTCAGTGATAACTTTCCATGTGTGGATTTATGTGCTGCACTGTTTCTTTGGGAACTTGTGGGCTCCATCTTGCCAGAGGGCCTCCAGAGCCAACTCTGTCTACATTTGCCAAATGGCAACAATTAAGATTTTTAGACAGCTTGGCAGGGCTACCGGGGAGGGGGCAGAGAATATTTTGGGAGAGAAAAACTGACACACAGTCGAAAGGGAGCAGAATTTTATCCAGTTTTCATCTAAAAGATAATTGTATTTTTATTGTGCTGTTATCTCCCAACACCCCCCAGCTGTTTATCTCCCCATATTTGGTAGAAACTAACTTTCCCACCACCTCGCCGCTGAACTGCTTTTCATTATTTTGGGGGGGGGGGGGGGGGGGGGTCCTTGTTTGGCCCAGAGGAACTTTGTTCAAGGACATGAAATGATGAGCAGTTAGCTTGACTTGCTAGCTGCAATGCTAAGCTTCTAAGAAGACACACTTATTACATGTTCAAATATATCAAATGATGTTAATCTTGTGCCACAACAAGTCACACGACACTTCCTCCCAACAGTCTGGAGGCACATTGTTATGAATCCCTAAATTGTATCAGGTTGCAATGCGATACGGCACTTAAGCCTGGACTGGCTGATCCAAGGTTCTGGCTGTTTTGCGGTGACCTGTTTGTGCATGTCTCTCACAAGCTCAGCTGTTGATGGAATGTACGGCTGGCACAGTTGAATTTTCTTCTTAGCAGGATGGCACAGATATGTCAATATCAGAGTGTACCATTTCAGGCCGGAGCCAAGCAAACATGCTTATTATGGGTCTTACATCAGTACACAGCTGACCCATTTTTGCCCACTGAGCCATGATAATCATAACTTGTAGTTAAGCTAATAAATCCTGATGTGGGTCAATGAGGTGTGCATGAATATGCAGATGCCCAGGCAGTTCAGAAGCTTTCTAAAAAATTTCCTTGCTTCATTATTTGATTTTGAGGTAATGAATCACACTTCATATGGATATTTTAAGCCCATCAACCTATAAATAGAACTGAGCTACACAAGGCAGTAACAAGCAGCAAGGTTTGACTTCGCTCAGGGTTGTAATGACTTCATTTTCCCAGCGACCAGCACTGATGGATCCCAGCGTCCTGTCACATCAAGAGCATTCCTCATGAGGGCTAAAGTCTTCTGCCTAGAGAGGCATTTTCTGAGAAACAATTCCAAATTATGTAATCACATCTACATGCGTCGTTCCATTGTTAACATCTTTTTTTTTCATCCAGGGAATGAGGATCTTGCACCATTTAAATGCTTCTGATAAGCTTCAAAATGACAACCTTAAACCTCTCACTTCTTACTTTAATTAAAGTTAAATTATTTTGCTGCATATAGAGGGCATATAGAGTTCCCGTTATCATTCCCCACCCTAAGCTCCTCAGGCTGAACATCACTGGTGTAAAAAAGCTCTGTCATATGCTTTGATCCCATTAATAATTACCATGCAGCTGAAGAAAGAGGGCAGATTGAAAGCTTCAGAAGGCTATTTACTGATAGCGGGCATGAGGGAGTGAGGGAGGATCAGTCTTGGCACAATTGATAGTGTGGGAATTCCAACCACCCCATGTTGTCCTTCAGACATTTTCAATAAATATGAAGTACGGACAACCGACTACTCAGGCAGCATCTGAGCTTATTGTGCACATCACCACTGTCAGCTAGGAGGAGTTCTGGATGTTCTTTTTGGATGCACAGAAACTGCTAATGTGCCAGTGTCTGCAAGATACGACTGATGGAAAACAGCTGTTTGCGTGACAGATCAGTGGTGTTTGTGTGGAAGTGCATGCTTGACAGCAATATTTATGTAGGAAGAAGCATCGCACATACAAGCAGATGAAAGGCAGCAGACCGTAATGGTAGGTTGGTCATACATGTTGTCCAACCACAAACCTTTTTTTTTTTTTAAAGCCATGCATTAAGGGCAGCAAGACTTTAAGCTGACACTTGACAGCCTTTTTTCTCCCATTATCCTCAGTCTTACTTTTGTTTCTTCCTTTTTACACAGTCAGTAATGATTTATTTTCCCTTTCTTGGGATGATATATTTCCCAGTGGAGTCTTAACAAAGAATACTTGAAACTTGAACCCTAACTATTGAATATGTAACAGCATTAGCATCAATTAAATAAAGATCATTATCGATATATTACTGCCTCTGAGGAAAATCCTGGAACTCTGGTAACACAGACTGCATGTGTGAATAGATCTCCAGTTGGTAGAGCAGTCATATTTTCAAGCAGCTATATTTAAGCTGCGCCCTGAGATACAGAAGCATCTACAAAGACGAGCAACTACAGCAACTACAAAGGCATTTATTATTTTGGTTCATGTTCCCTGGAAGCTTGTGTCAGCAATCTTTCTTTCTTTTTGTCACTAGTGACTTAGTCTTTTATGTTAATATACCCACTGATTTCTCATCCCTAAAACTGAGTGATAAAGTCAGAGACTATCTGAGACTATCTGTGTGTATTCTGTGTAGTGGCTCTCCTTTTATTGGCCTTTTATATTGATGCGTAATTATGACAAGTTGAACTTCAACTTTAGAATTTATTGATAAGTTCATCCCACTCAAGATAATGAGAAGCATTAGCTTCTCATTATCTTTTCAGCCAGTGACCTTGGACTGATTCCACCCAGCAGGCCGTTCTGTTCCATCCTGAATGTCAGCCCTGCCTCTTCCGTGTAGAAGCCAAACTGTATATTTCCCAGTAGTTGTGACTGGGGGACATGGCACTGCTGACTAGGTGCATAGTAATGTTGTGGACCATAGCAAATGTCAGAGAGATACATTCGTAAAAGTTTAGGAAAATGCCTCTGATTTGTCTTGGTTGTAAAACCGTCACTCACATGGGCCACCCAGTTCCAACCTGGGCCTGTAAATCTAGTATCTAACCATGTGTGCCATTTATTAGTTAGGCTTGACCAAATCAGTTATACAGGAGAGAAAAGGCCCAGGTTCTAGCAGAAGGATCCTGATGTGGACACATATTAAGGTGTATGAGGAGGTGCACTTTTATAGCAACAAGACGGTTTGCGTGGGGTCTTGAACAAAACAAGTTAAACCTTTTCCCCATTTCCATTCCTCTGCTTGCTGCCATGCTGCAAAAAGGAGGGTGCTACCCTCTTTTCTTTCAGTAGAGGAAGCTGAGATTATGAAATTCTTACACTCGTTTACTGCGAGCTCTTTTCCCATCCAGTGTTCTTTCCTCGCTCGCTCTCTTCCATAATGTTTTGGCTCAATTATGAGCCACTTTCATACTCGTACCCTCCCTTTCTCTCTCTCTCTCTCTCTCTCTTATGAAGCACTCAGGCTATTTCTCTCTTCCTTCCTCTTTGTCTCTTATTCACGCACCACCTCCATTTGGCCTCCGTGTGCAATGTGGCCTTCTTCGCCACTCGCCACCAATGATTGGGGACACAATAGTAGTTTGTGAGTATTTTTTTTATCTAACTTTGTTTTCCTCTTTATCTGCTGCTTGTTAGCAGCTTCTGTCTTGTCAGTGTGGCAGCGGCTTGCAGATGGGAAACATTTGCATAAGACTAAATAAATGAGCGGAACAAAGGAGAAGAGAGTAACGGCGAGCTAGTCCAGGCATTATTGCCATTGACTTCCAGTGCAGATGAGACACTGGTGAGGACGTTTTAAAACATTATGTACATGTTTACCAAATTATAAGAGTCAAGATGTTTGACTGGACCAGTATATAACCTGGAACTAGGCTAGCTTCTGCTAACCTTGGTTCACTCACTCACTCACTCACTTTCTACCGCTTGTTCCTCCACAACCTTGGTTCATGTTTTGAATAACTTTTTTCTGGGAGGGTTTTTTTGTTTGGGTTGTCTAAAAAATGTTGTTAAATCTTTTTTTTTTCTAGAAAACATTTAAGTAATGATAAGTGAAGAATCGTTGTCATTGTGACACTGAGGCCGTCATACTGTATTAATATGCTCATCAAGGTGTTACTCACTAATATCTACTCGATGAGTCAAACCCACAATTGAAGCAATCTTTTTTGCACAAATTCATTTTTAAAAGGGTCACACAATTGGAAAGATCCTGATAATTCCCAAGATTTTTTATTTTTGCTGTTCTGCTATAAACTGTGAGGCGTTGAGTAATTGTGTTGTATGTAGTGTGTTATAGGTCACAACCTTGTCTGTCTGGCATCAACGTTTGAGTAAGCTCTGGATTAACCCTGTTGTTCTGTAAAGGCTTCCTGTGTGTCTCTGCCCTCAACCACAAGCTCATTGCAAACTGACACACCATATTTTAGAAAAATATAGGCCTCACATTTAAAGATGTGCTGCAGTTCAGATGTTGACAGTATCAGTCTGAGCTGCAGGTTTGGTCTGCTTGGTGTCACATCAATAGATTATTCCCTGTCGTTTAAACGTTGGTCATCGTTATTCTTTTTCTTTTATGTCCAGTTTGTTTTAACAGGTTTTGTTTCTGCTTTTCCAGCCGATGATTTAATAACTGCAGTTTAACTTAACAGCTTCTTCTCTGCAGCCAATGTGAGTTTCAGTGAGTGGTGTAGGAGTTATGCCAACCCCCCCCCCCCCCCCCCCCCCCCCCCCCCCCCCCGTACCAGTGTATCAACTGGAAATTAAATGAAGGCGCAACAATCTCCTGCATTTATTCACGGGTACGGTTGCCAACCATCCCTAGAAAAATGGAAGTGTCCCATATTTAGAAAAACAGCATGCATAGCGTATTTGTCCCCTATTATCGTATAATATAGTCTGCACTTTTCTAACTGCACTAAATAGAAGAGAGAGAGAGATATTTTTTTAGAAAGACATTTGCTCTAATCTGGTGTTTTTGCTATTTTACAATAAATAAATAAATTGTTGAATAATTTGTCTTCCACGTATATTTGCATCACTCAAAACATGCATCTAATTAAATTTGGGTTGGAGTCAAATGTTTAGAAAATCATTACACACACAAATAAGGCAACATAATAATTCAGCATGAGCGGAGACAATCGTGTCGGTCGGCCCTCCCGGTGAGCTGTCCCATGTTTATTTTTCACGAGGTTGCCAACCCTAATCTCAGGAGCTTTTGGCGCAGACTATCTGTCTTTGTAGTTTCTGGGAAACCATGTTGTTGAAATGAAAGAAGTCCCACAGTCGCTCGGTAAAGCTTGTGCGCGCTGGCTGCATGCTCAGATTGTTATTATGGCGTAGCAACATGCACTCAACTGTTCGTGCAGTCTAACCAATGGCGTGCAGACGTGTGAGTCCTTGAGATTGGAATTTACAGGTATTTCTGGACTACAAGGAACCAGCTGTTGTTTACACGGTAGTAGGTTGCAGAGGAGCACCAGGAGGTGGCCGTGCACGTGGTAAACAGAACTATACATGCTTAGATTTGCAAACATATGCATAACAGCTTCTGGAGAGAAATACGATTTCCCAATAGCAGAGGGAGAATTAGATCCATGTAAATTTGTCTACCTATTTATTTAAATTAGTTATAACACATCATCTGTTAATTGCTTTATCTTTATATTACTTCATTTATATTTTTTATTGTTTCCTTTTTTTAAAAAAAAAAAGGTAAATCACCATTGTGTGAGCCATTCTTTTCTTGGTCTCAACAACTGTGAAACACATCCTAACAAGCAACAGGAGGATTAAAACTTCCAATAGATAACGGCATTAAATCCATCACCTGGGTGATGTTTATGCGGGATAAGAGGGAAGCACACACAAATCAGCTTCATCAGCTTCATCAGGTAAATGTCAAGTAAAGCCGTTAGAAAATTGAACTGCTTTACACTATGAAAGGCGTCTTTCAGGTCAATTTATCATCTAACAGTCAATTTTATGATCTTGTGTATATTATTTATTATTATTTTTAATATTATTTTTCTAGCATGTGTCTTTTTCCAGCTTTACATCTTTGTTTCTGTGTTTCCATCCACAGTTCATATAAGGCCTACCCCTGGTATTGATGTTGCCTATAGTTCTGACTTAATGGCTTTCTGCTATACAGTAGTTGGATCTTTTTTGTGCTGGAAGGTAATATTTGCATGTCGGAATAATCTGGTTACTCTTTATGGACCAGAGTCATGATGTGATTAGCGTTTTGTGCTCCATTTATTATTCTGCCAGTTCCACTTTTCACAATATTCTAATATTTTGGCTTTAAATTGAATTAAAACACTGAGACTTTGCAAGACATTGCCTGAAGAGAACTTCTCAATGACTGACAGGCTGCTTTATTGACACTGTGGGGGGGGGGGGGTAAAGAAAGACGTGATCACCAGCAAGACCCTTGCTCAGGTATAATCTGTAATACGTTATTATTTGGATAGAAAAGTACAAATATATGATGTTATTTACACCAGTGTTCTACAGTGGAGTTTATTTCGAACAATGTGTGAAGTTTTGCCCCCCACTCGACAGCTCAGTCTGATGCCTCGTGCAGCATTTCACCTTGAGGCTGCAGCAGCGTAGGATGGCATTACCATTCCCCCTGCCTCTGCCTTCGGTAGTTTATATTATCTTTTCCTGCCTTTGATTTATTTTGCAGTTGACAGTCAAGAGTGGGGAAAGTTTCTTGTTTAGTGTAATTATATGATGAGGTATTGTTTTCCAGAAGCGGTTTCCTCCATCACTTTGATCAGTGCCTGTAGGAGAAGCCGTTACTCACATTTCAAAAGGGTAAAATGACTGTTTCCTGCAGTAGTTTAATAGATTATATAGAATAATCGGTAAATTTACACCTGACCTGATTTTCAGACCATTAAATAAGTGTCTGGTTTTATGGTCTCTGTTTTTAATACCTCTATTTGTCCTTCAGCTGACACAGGATAAATGAACACCACTTTTCTAATGCAGAATGGACTCTAAATTAGAACCAGACTCAGCTTGGACGAAAAAGGAAAAATTTGCAGGCAGAGGAATTGATAAAGCGCGGTGAAATCAGTGTGTTAAGCTCCCCTCCCCTCCGCTGGGAGAACACAGTCCAACAACGCCACTCAGAGAAATGCTGTCTCTTTCATTGCTGCTGCTTGGGAACTGTTATCAAATCTGTTCCCCTTTCTCATTTCTCTCCATCTCCAGCACGGTGGTAGGAACAAGAATTTGTTCTCTGTAGAAAGTAGGACAAGTTTCTGCAGCGGCTTCAGTTTTGTCTCGGGGCTGTTTCTGTCTTTTGTTTCTCCTCTATATTCTGTTTCTTATGCTTGTACATTAAAAAGACTAATTGGAGGTTGGCTAAGCGAGGGTGAATTTTACATGTGAATAGTGTAATACAGTTGCTTTCTACTTCTCTTCGACATTATATCCTTACTTTTGAAGTGACGTGAACGATTCTCCACAGTGGGCATTATTGGACTTTCATGCATATTTCATTGTATTTGTAATAGGCACCATAATGAAGCTCGTTTGCTTCAGTTCCTGATTGAGCTTAAAGAGCTAAATGAGTAAATAGATCAGGGTTAAACTAAAATGAGCAAATACGCAGGGCAAACCAACAAGTAATTACATAAAATGTGTCAGAGTACAATTATTGGTCTGGTTTTCGGACTCTTCTGTCTCTCCTCAGGGCTGGAATCAAGAATAGTTTTGTCAGGGGACCACAGGAGCTCACCATAGCATCATAATCCCGCTGGCTAATCACTGCGTCACGTTTAAATTTGCATATGGTAAAACTGACAGAACGTGTGTGTGTATGAGCGGGCTGGTGTGGAAAGATAGAGAAAGAAAGTTCTGGATGAGATTCTTGTTATTTATAGCTCTACAGCAGGATTCTGCATTAATTGAGATGTGGCGTTCCAGTGTGTTGGATTTTTCAGCATTGTCTTAACCGTGTCCAGCACATTCATCCAGCCGTATGTTGAACCCATTGTTTACAGAATACACACGGGCCTGCCAACAATGTAGCTGTTTGAGTCCATTCAAAATCCTTAATTACACCTTTATATTCATGCCCTTGTCAATTCTCCTCCTCATCCACCAGTGTTCAGAAGATATTCTCTCTGCTGTCAGGTGGAGACACAAAAGGATGAATTTGAACGGTAAAGTACAGCCGTCAGTGTACCTCAGCTTCACGCCCTGTTCTGAGGTGTGCTTGTACACTTCGATGAGTGATTGTGCTGTTTGGTGCATCCACGCTGCACAATGGGAGTAAGAGCCGAGCTCCAAACAGTTGCTTTTTTATACTGTAGAAGGGGTAAAATATGGCTTTGCCTGCTTTACGGACAGTTTGGCTAAACACAGGTTGGTTAAAGCGACATTACATGCCCTCATCTGGACCCAGAGAGAATATGACACCATAAAAAATGTGTGTATTCTCATTTGTTTGTCTGTCTTTGTGCGCTATCTAAGACTTGTGATCCAGAATTTTACATTTACATACAGGCAACCAGAGAAATCTACAGGGAATAGCCTTATTACAATAGCTCAATGAGCAATCAAATATCTGAAACATATTAATAAAACTGATACATGCTAAGCATGGATGAGATCAGACAGAGACAGCTGTGGCATCTCTACACAGATTACTTTCTGAAACCTAAACAGGACAAAGCCATGTTTTTTTTATCTGTGGTTTGGCACTGCACGTTCTTAGCACTGAGCACCCCTGACACACATCTCCACCTCCACTTCTTCCCCATGATTGATATGCATACTTGCAGGAAAATGCTTTTCTTTGTAGTTTTTGCATACACACACCCACACATGGGGTTGTGTCTTTGCCAGTGTCTGTCTGGAGGTCTTTGGGTTGGTTTCCCTGGAGACCTGCACTTGGTCTTTCCTAGGAAAGACTGTAACTTTTCCCAGAGCTTGCACAATGCTATCCCTTTTCTCTCCTTTCTCTCTCTCTCTGTCATACTCTGATTGACTGTCTGTTACCAACAATATCTCAGCCTGGTAGTGTGTATGCACCTCACCATGGCTGCTAATTAGGTGTAATTGCAAGCCGGTCCTATTAATCATGTTCGACTAAAAGTATTCTAATTGTAATGTGTTCAATGATAATTGTCCTAAGGTCTGAGTGGTGTCCTGTGTTACATTTGCTAACTTTCTAGGCTTTATTTTGCCTCTGGTTCAATGTTGCTGGGAGAGGCTCCAACATTCCCGTGACCCTGAACAACAATAAGTGTCTCGTCACAGCATCAAACTGATGGATTCGATTTCAGGCCGGGATTTTGGGGTTTTTTTGGATTGAAGTGTTATAGTCAGATGTAAATATTTGATTGTCAGCAATGCATGTGATGCAAAACTTGCTTCATTTTTTGGCGTATTTTGTTTGTTTGTTTGGGGGTTTTTTTTGCATTTGTGAGAGTTAGGATGACCACCAGTTGGACGATGCAATTAGCACAACATTAGGAAGCAATTAGAGGCATTCGTGGACACCGCAATCATTGAGGAATCAGGAAGGCCAAGAATCACTTTGTGTACTTTACTGCATGTGAATGCTGTGAATATTTAGTTCTCAGTGGCGCTTGTGTTGTTCAGCAACTGCTTAATCATCCCAAAAACAAATATACAAGAACTGCTGCAGCCCAGTGTGCCAAACACTCACTGCAGATATGCATGCACCCATACACAAACGTCTTAGTCCATCTAAATGGTTTCAGTCTGTTACTCTGTCCTCCTTCTGTTCCATTAAAATGATAAGTCCAACACATCATTAACATAAATCAGCTCTTGGCTGGTTTAAATGCAAATACAGAAGACATATTTGGCAGAGCAACGCCGCTTATTAGATATTGTGAGCAACACTGCATCATTCGCCTTTGAGTCCATGAAAAATTCAACTAAAAGGACTATTGTTGAAAGCATTATCATATTACCTTACACGGTGTGTGTGTGTGTGTGTTTAGGTGTGCACTGAGTTTTAAGGAGGGACAACAAACTGAAATGAAAGTTCTGGATCCTAAACTTTAGAGGATTTATGTTAGTACTCAGGAACTTTGGCAATTATTTTCTCACACTCTTCTCTCAACACAGGATTTATAATGCATCTATGTCAACAAATTTTGAATAATAAAGTCCAGTTTTTGCTTCCTGTGAGGATGCAGCCTGTGCATGACAGCAGAAAAACTACCCCGCCTGTCATTTCTGGTCAGCAAAGTTTGATTCAGGAGTTCCTGCTTCATTGTGTCTGGTCCTGGGTAGGTTCTGCGTGTTATTGTGGGAGCATCCTTCCACACAGGATCTGATGCTCGTGACCTGCCTGGATGAGAAAATGGATTTACCCATCACTTCAAATATTTAAGCTACCGTTTCCAGTGTTTCACTGTATTTCAGAAATACAGAGAGAGGTTGCTTGTAAATGTACAGAATCATCACAGAGGTCATTTATATACATAACGTCAGGGTCTGCAGCCAGATAGTGTGTTTTCTATGCTGATTGGCTGACAACAGCATAGAGGAGCAAGCAAAACACTGCATTAATCGTCTTCTGTCCCATCCTTACTTTTTCTATTTGGCCAGTCAGGGTTTCAGAGGCAACGATGCCCCCGGGTTGGTTGGCTGCTGTGTAGAGAAAGTTTGCCCCCTAATGGACACAGCTTGGCACTGCTTTTCAAAGTCTGTAGATTTTGCACAGCTCTGCAGGTCAGCAAATATAAACCAAATGTAATTGTTATAACCTCTTCTCTTTTGTTTTTAGGACCGGTGTCTACATCGTTTTAACATCATTATCATTGCCATCATCACTTGGAACGTGTGATGTGTGGCTACATGGAGGGTTTTCCTGTTCACTGACTGAGCAGGCTACAATACTGGACCTGCAGCCATGTCTGCCTGTAGCACCTTTACTGAGCATGTCTGGAAACCAGGGGAATGTAAGAACTGCTTTAAACCCAAGAGTCTGCACTGTCTGACTCAGAGTGTTGCAAAAAAGCCTCCTGAGCCGAGGCCTCCGAAAGTTCAGCAACAGAATCTACTTCCGGCTGCAGCCAAACCTGGCCATAGCATCACCATCAACTCCCAGAGGGCTGGTAGCGGCTCAGCGCGCTCTGGGCAGTTCCGTCCACCGGTAGCTAAAAAACCAACCATTGCTGTTAAGCCCACTATGATGCTACCCTGCTCTTCGGTGGAACTTGATGCAGATAGCAGCCTACAGCACCCGCCAAATGTGATAGAACAGAGCAAAGCATCACCGTTCACAGCCTGGAATCGTAATGGAATGAACCAAAAGAGGTCAGAGGGGTCCAGCAACAACAATGAAGGAGACGCTTGCAGTGCGCACATTGAGAGTTTTGGGCAGCTTAGCCCGAGAACACCAAGTGGAAATAACAACAGCGGACTGACGGATGTTTTAAAGGAGATTGCTGGTTTAAGCCCTGGCCTGAGCCCTACACCTCTATCCAGTTCTAAGGACTTGTTTTGGGGACGGATCAGTTGTTCTTACCGACGGTCTCTGGAAAGAGGCCTTCCACCCTCGAGCTGCTTAGCCATGGGAAGCAACAGTAGCGGCGGCATTGCTCAGAAACGAGTGTCCCTTAGTGGTAGCAGTGAAATAATCAGCACAGAGGGAGGTCGTTTTTGCTACCCCGAGTTTTCCAGTGAAGATGAAGAGGACGAGGAGGATGAGGATGATGACACTGAAAGGGATGACGATGAACACGAAAGCTGGGATGAAAGTGATGAGGAGTTATTAGCCATGGAGATCCGCATGCGAGGACAACCACGATTTGCAAATTTCCGTGCTGCTACATTGTCTCCAGTGCCCTTTGCTGCAGGTAAAAAGTGGAATACCGTGCCACTCCGCAACCGCTCACTTCAGCGGATCTGTGCAGTAGACTATGACGATAGCTATGACGAAATCTTGAACGGATACCCTTCTATTAACTCCAGTGGTGTCCTTCCACCCTATGGGCCGCATGATTTACAAGGCAGTGGTTTCTTCTCAAATTCTGAGTCAACCACTTCTCCAGAATCCACTTCGTCGCTACCAGAAGACTCCCAAACAACTTCTAGTAATGGCAGCAGTGCCCCCTGTATTGTTCAGAATGGTGTTAGATCTCCTACAGCTTCTAAAGCACCTGTTTCCTGCACTTCTCCAAAAATAGAGCCAATCCACAGAGCACTGAGTTCACCCAAAGTAATCGAAACACACAAGGCTGTGCTGGCCATTAGATTAGATGATCAGGATGGCAGAGATGGTGTGCCATTGCCTCAAGCACTTCCAGGTCAACCAGTGACTATTAGTTTCAGTCCCACGGAGGAGCAAGCTAAACCATACCGCGTGGTAAATTTAGAAACATCTCTTATTTGTAAGCCTTACACTGTAGTGGATGTGTCTGCATCCATGGCCAATAAAGATGAAGCGATTTCAGATTCCACTCCAAAGACGGTAAATCTGTCAATACCCTCAAGCCCCACATCATCCTGTAGTACTTCTCTTGGACACCCCCTCAGTCCAATATCCCCCATGTCCTTGTCTTCTCCTGTGATGCCTGGATCACCAACATCTGTTGGTCTACCAGGTACTTCCCAGAAGAATTCTGGACACATACGGTACCAAGAGGTCTGGACCTCAAGCACAAGTCCCCGCCAAAAGATACCAAAAGGGGAATTTGGACTGAGAAGTCACCCTGGCCCCTCCAGCCCCATTCATCCATGCAGCCATAAGTCAGCTCCGACTTCTCCCATTGCTGGGCTGTCTTCTTCTCGTACTGTACCTGTGAAATCTCCCAATTTATCAGAGATCAAGTTCAACAGTTTCAATAATGCCGGAATGCCTCCTTTCCCAATAATTATTCGAGATGAGCCGGCTTACGCTCGCAGCTCCAAGAATGCTGTTAAGGTACCTATTGTCATCAACCCAAGTGCTTATGACAACCTAGCAGTTTACAAGAGTTTTTTGGGCCTCGGTGGCGAACTGCCCCAACCAAAAGGAGTAGGTAATAGAGTAGCTAGTCATACTTATGAAGAAATTGGATCTTCAGATAGTGTCCAGTCATCCTCCACAGAGATAACTGTCCCCGGTAAAGGCACACCAGAGATCACTTCTATTGAAGAGCCAAAATGTCCATCTGAATCGGTGTCAAAACCATCAGATTTGCAAACTAAAACCACTACAGATTCTAGAATAATTACTAGCACTGTCATCAGCTCCACAGACAGGGCACCCTCCCTTACCACGTCATCAAGTTCCCCTGCTGTTCTTGCCATCACTGCAAACCTTCAGAAAACAACCCCCCCTGCCAACGTCGCTTCAAATGCTTGTGAGACGAGCGTGGAAGCAACTTGCGGTAAAGAAGAGTGCGCCATTTCATCCGAGACAATGGTTAATCATAAGGAGGAGGCAAGTGCTGTGCTTTTCCAGATTGTGGCCTCTATCCAACCCCCTCATTCTCCTCCAGAGTCACCTTTTGAAAAAAGTCAAACCCCTGATTCTGAGGAGCTCTATGCCCTGCCACCTGACGCTGTGGTGGACAGTCTCCCCCGACCCAAGTCTCTTTTTTCTACCACTGACGGTTGTCTTTCCAAGCCCAAAAAGGACACCCCTTCAAAGGTTTTGTCTAAATCTCAGAGTGCCTCAGCTGCTGTCCCACTCGCTAGCCCCAGATCAGAACCCAATGCCCCCTTCCCTCCTCCAAGATCTACATCTTCCCCTTACCACGCTGCCAACATTCTGCAGCGACATTTTGGGAACTGGACCAAGAGTTCTTTCTCCAATTCCCCTATGAGACCCAATGAAGTGAGTCCGGGCGGTGAGGGGAGACGTCTTTCAGCGGAGTCCTCCAAACCCAAACGCTGGATCTCCTTTAAGAGTTTTTTTCGTCGACGGAAAGATGAGGATGAGTCGAGAGAGAGGGCAGAGAAGGAGAAAGGCAAGCTGGTCGGCATTGATGGGACGGTCATTCATGTACTTCCTCCACCACCAATTCAACAGCAGCACTGGTTCACTGAGGCCAAACCAGAGGATCCCACTCAAAAGCCAACAATCATTTTCACCTACAAACCAGAAAGCACCACTGGAGATGAAGGAGAATTAAGAATAGAAGAATGTAGAGATAATGGACTACAGCAGGCTGATGACGCCAAAGGCTCCCAAACTGCAGGTCCAGGAGAAGCAGCTCCTTTACCTCCTGACTCTGAGCTCAACAGAACGGAATTCGGGTATGTACATTTTTAAATTCCCTTTATTGTAGCAGTGCGTGAAGCAAAGTGCTGGGAGAAGGGCTATCATTATGGTCTGAGTTAACTTGTATCTTTAACTATTTTAAAAGAATTATGATCTCAAACTGATATCTGACATTATTATGGTCTTCCTATATCAGAAGCCTCTCTTATCATCATGGCCATTTAATTTACCTCCAGCTTGACTTATTAAAGGTATCTGAAATACTTTTAGTTATTAATACTGTCTTGATTGTTATTACTGAAATGTGAAAAATCTCAATTCTTCACCATTTCTTTTAACAAACTTGTCATGAGGCTGGTCCCATTATGTCACTTTTTAGCTTCCCCGCCGTTGCTTTCATCACAAAGCTCCAGCTTAAGTCACCTTTGTTCCAGAAATAATTCCCTTTTCCTTCTTAAACAGATCTACATCAATTTCTACTTATATGATCTGTCTTGGACAAAGTGATGCTAAAATTGGGAACATTGAATTTGCTCTGTGCGAGTTTTTACCTCTGTCCTTTCAACTGGAAGAAGACTGTTGACAAAAGTAACTTATTTGCCCATTTCCCAATAACAATTCCCTAAAGGGGATTTTAACTCTGAAGACAAGTGGATGCAGTATTCTTTGTTATGTGCTTGATATATTTTAAATCATATAGAAAGAACATTAGAAAAACATCTTTTTTCTTTGTTCTTTTATCATATAGCAAAGAAAACCTTTTTTTTCTTCCTTTAGATTAAAGAAAAGGAAATTATAGATCAGATTTAATATGTAATTTAGGAATTATTTGATCTGAAAGAGTTTGATATGCAGATATTGACAGATTTGGACTTCCAGGATGAATAGTTCCCAAACAAAGCTTTATGAAAACATCCGTAATGCAACAGTGGCTAAGTAGACAATGTACTTTAACCTAATTTCTACTGAAATAATTCTCAAATAAAACAACTTGTAAGCAAATGTTGCTGAAGCCCATTACATATGAGCCGTCTATTCTTCTGCCTTTTATAGGACCTTGTGACACAAAATGTTTATGACTTGTGCATCCGTCAGTTATTAACTTTTAATTTCACTTGTCTGGCTGGTTCAGTGTTACTCCACACACTAACTCAGCTGTATAGAGGTCACTGGGTGGTATGTAAGAATGTGTGAGTTTGCAGGAAGAATGTCTACACGGAATGTAAATAGGTGCCTGACAGTGCTGCTCTTGAGCATGTTAGAAGTGTTAGAAATTCTGAGTAGAGCTGTAAGATGAATATAAGCAAGCGATTGTTTTTATGTTTTCAGTTTAATTATGTTCTAAAAAATGAGTGATTCTTGTGAGCTGTAAAGCATTGCTCTGTATTATCCCCTATGGCAGCGCGGTAGAGGTTTTTAATCTTAAAATTGCAGAAATTGCAATCTAAGCATTGAAGGGGTTAACCCTGTAGGGTCTGTTTTTTCCTTAGAGAGCATCCATTTTTATTGGCCAACATGGGCGTGCTCTGCAGTGCTGGCAGGCACACGTTACCTTCGACAGGTATGAGCTTTCAGATAGTGAGGAAGAAGCACGCTTTCAGTCCTGGAAGACACTTTTTGACCGATGGTCTCAGATGGTCAGTCTGCTGTATAGAGAATGTAATTTCAGTTTTGCCTCGTAAGTTTCCAGATGGGCAGCTGTGTGAGCCAATACAGCGGGTAAGTGGGTTGTTAAAATGATTTCTTTTGTAAATAAATGCCAACGTGATTTAGGTGAACGTGCTACAGAAAGTTAGAGAGGATCGTGTTTGGGGATTATTGTATTTTTGTTTTGGACCTGTGATTGTTCATTTCCTGTGGCAGAGACGTGAGAAACTGAAATGCACAAAGGCCGTTTCATTCTGCCGGAACAAGTCAGATCTTGACATTGAATCTTGTAACTCCATTAAAGGTATTTATTGTGTCGAGGGCCTCACAAGCTGTATATCTACCCTGGAGGTTTAGGTTTTTGTGTGTGCTCTTCCATAAACTTCTTTGATTTATGTTTCCAGCCAGGCTGTGTATTTTTCTATAATATAACTGCCGTAAATATTTATGGAACAAAATCCCATGAAGTGACATCAAGACACAATAGGGAGAAAAAGAGGAAACGGCTGAAGCTAACATGTAGATGTGCGTCAGTAAATTTGAATTTAACTTGAAACTCATGGACTTTTTCTGTCATACTTTACTTTTTCTTTTCTAGTTGGCCCACAGCTCTGACAGCTCTTTCAAATCTGTCTTCTGCTGCCAAGTGGCTTAAAAAAAGGGGGGGAACCATGGTAACTCAGGTTTTATTGATCAACTCTTTTTAAAAGAGACACCGAGGGCTTATTGTCTGCAGAACTAGATCCTAAAGATGTCGCATCTGACGCTTTGCTCACACACTTTGCCCCAGGGTAAACGCAGACACTTTGGTATTTTCTGTCACCGTAAAAATATTGTAACTGTGTCCACAGTCCTTGCAGACATCACTATTGTCACTGCTTTCACATAAATTGTTAGTGTTTGCCGAGTTCTTTAACGATGGTAAATGTTGTTTTTCAGGCCCTCAAACGTTCAGACCGATCCTGTGTGAATGCAGGAGATTTACTCATTATAGACGATGACTTTTCCTGTTATTACATATTAGTCATTAGCAAATGACTGACTTACACATTACTGCCAACTAGCCCCACCCCACCAAAAGCTGCTTTCTGAACTTTAGGTGACCTATTTTTTTTATTTAACATTGCTCCAGCCAAGGTCTTGACACGTCTGTGTGAAAATGTATGTCCACCTGTGCAAGCAGAAGGTAGAAGAAATGTAGCTGGCTAAAACTTAAGAAAGTATGAGATAATTCCTATGAATTCAAAGTAATCCTTGACCAAATATGACATGTCAGTAGAGGCATTTGTTTTAATGACGCATATAGGCCACATCTTGTTGTAATTTCACTGCAGACGTATGTGGCAGTTTACCAGTGAAACATTTCCAGGGATGAGTTACAGTCTGACAGGACTCTTCATAACATCTCAGGGGGCTGTGCACTTTGATTTCAGTCATTGTGTAATCCCACCGGCGGTAACGCAACCATTATAAGTCATATGGCCCAGATTTCCAGTATGAGCACATTATGAAGCATACCGTTTCCTGTTGTGAGGAGAAACATTTTGCATTTGTCAACTGGTTGCGGAGTTATTACAGAGATAATATCCAACAGACAGCTGCCATAAATTAGACAAGGGTGATATTTAGTGCTTACTAACAAAGCATGTAGCAAGTTTGCCAAATTTAATGTGGTAGACTAATGACATTTTAGCTGCTCTTTTAATGTTTTACTATTATGACAGAGGCATCTACTACACACATTGTGAAATTATATGCCTGCTGTTTCTGCCTTCCTTCAGGCAAGGCTTAATGGGTTGTATGTGATAGAAACAAGACTTCGGAATCCAGCACGGGGCAGGCGTGTCTGCTCTGTCATTACATCATAGGAAGAAAGAAGTGAATGATTGATGTGCCAGACAGTCATTTAACAACATCAAAACATTTGCGAGCTTGTGATTTGTTCCTGTTCTGTAATTTCAGACGTAGTTCCTACTAATAGAAATATTGAACAAAGACAGACTGAAGCCTTTATCAACTTCTGTTGAGCCTGGAATTATCAGGCAGTTCTAAAATGTGATGTTTCTGACAGAACTTTTAACAGAAGATGACTAAATTAAAATGGCTATGAGGAAGTGTTCCACATTTTCATCCCTATGTTGGTCTCATCTCCAGCCAGGTACCAGTCAATGCCAGTAACACCAGGGACCGGGAGCTGCCCAGCACTGCCTCTGTGTCTGCCAAAGTGAATTTGGGCCTGCTGCGCAGGGAGGTAGGGGTAGATCATGCCAACCAGGGTGCCACTCAAGCCCCTGCCAGTGAGGGCAGTGTCTGCCTTGGAGATCCAGAGGAAGATGACAATCCATCCCATCACTCCCATTCTACAGCCTCCAGCCAGTGTAGTGCCACATACAGCAACCTGGGTAAGAAAGACTCATGTTACTGCCCGTTCAGTTCATCCTGTACCTCCAGCAGTGACGTAAACATACTTAGCCTTCACTTGTAGTTAATGGCTGAAATGTTGCTGATAAAAATAAAATGAGAGAGTCTCCATTAGGCACAAGGGTGCACACAGGGTGCTACACACAGAGACGTTTATCATGGCATCAGTTTGTAGGTGAAATACCATCTCCTGCAGCACAGGCTGCTTTCATCCAGTTAGTACTGTGCTCACTCCTTTTTGTTATAATTCACATGCCCTCAGCAAAAACACTCAGTGCTGTATGCACACTCTTGTGTGTTAATCAGAGCATCAACAGTAGGAGGCAGAGCACTCTCTGTCTCACTCACAGAACTCAGTGCTGGAGTGCTGAGCCTGCCTGTTGGCACCAGCAGCTCTGCACCGCGATGGTCACAGGGAGAAATATTTAACGCTGCTGCAGCTGGTGTTGTGCGTTTACTGAGAAAATTAATGCAAAGCTGAGGTAGGTTTCTCTAATCTTCTTATCAGCCCACATCTCTTAGCATTATTTGGGGTTTGGGTATTTTTTTGTTGTCATTTTTTCCTCATCTTTTCAACTCTTGGTCTTTGTCCTTTTTCATCTCAATCTGCATTTCTTCATTCAACCCACTTCTTCTTTGTTGTATACATGCAAAATACAACTGCACAGTGTCGGCCTGTAGGGAGCATTTGCCCTCTTTACAAATCAAATTATAAAGAGTAATGGTCTCTAAAGCTGAGCATACTTGTTCCTGCCTTCCCAGACTTTTCTCTCCTTTGTAAGCATCCTTATTGCCAAAAAAGGGGATCTGTCTTTACTAAAGAATGTTTTTGCAGGATATTTTTCTGTGCTTGTTTGTTTTCATTTGCTTTTTATGTGTTTTGCTGATAGTATGTCTGTCTGCAAGAGAGAGGTCAGGAATGATGGAATCAGATGGAATTAGAAAGTTTTTTTTGGTATATGCTGGTGAGACTACATCAAAAAATATGCAGATTTATCATTTATTTATTTATTTTGATTTTTAATAATGTGTCTATGCAGTGACCGTCATAAAGATCTATTCTAAAGAAAGATCTACACAGCAACATTGCTGCAATAAAAAAGCCCCTTTGGACTGGAAGATGGAGACGGTTGTTGTCCGGGATGGATTATTACTGACTGCTGAGCACATTAAATACACCCGTTCTAGAGAGGATTACCAAGACTCATTTACTTTATCCTCACTGCTCTTTCTTAAGACTTCTGCTGCCTAGACATTATGGCAGTGTGAGAGCAAAGGCAGAAAGATGCTCATGGAATCATTTTCTCTGGTTAATATTTACGCTGTGTTAAAAGGTTCGATCGGGTTCTTTATGTGAAAGACTACGGGGGGGAAATCCATTTGTAAAATTCACAGTGTTGAGAATTGTAGTGTCTCTACTGTCCCTTTAAGCAACACTGCAAACAGAACCTGCAGATTTAGCCGAGCAACACAGACCCTTGTGCCAATCCTTGTGCCTACTCTCTACAGTACATCTGAATATCTATAGGCTCCATTTAAGCAAAAGTAGCCTCATAAAATATTCCACTGCAGATTATTGTAGCCCCTTTACTTTGGTTAATTAATTGAATGCAGTACTGTCACATTGCATTTTTAAAATCTTGTTACGACACATACACACACACAACTGTACTCATAATGGTACACTTTCTGTTTCACAGGGCAATCGAGGGCCAACATGATCCCACTGAAGCAGCCACGGAACTTTAAAGCATCTAACGACACCTTGGCCTCCATTGATCTGGACCATTCTGTTGCTAAGCTGACACCACCACCGCCCTTGCCAAAGAAAGCCGTGCCTCGCTCCAGCACTGAACCCAGCATCGTAGGCAAAGAACCAGGCCAGGGAGTTCTGAGACCTCGAGCCGAGGCTAAGCCTGGTGGCACCAACCTGAGCGTGGCCAACCCACTTTACGAGCTGGACTCCAACTGGGAGACGGCCAGTCAGAGCTCCTCTCTAAGCTCAGAGCACCATCGCGCTCACGACCATGAAAGTGGTGATTCACTGGAGAGGCCTTTACCTGCCACAGCTGCCAGTAAAAGTCGAACGGCTAACAGCATGTCCTCGCTGGGTCCCCAGGCTTCCGCTGGTGCACCCAGTGCAACCAGTAGCAGAGAGAAGAGAGTTTATCCAAGTACAGAATCTTTGAATAGGCGAGGTCGGACAGCACACAGTGGCTCCAAAACACAGAGACCTGCTCTGTATAAGGGGTTGGATAGCTGGGATGAAGTGGTGGGAAGGATCCGGGGGCTCCACACAGATACACTGCGGAAATTGGCAGCAAAATGCGAAGACCGTTTCATGGCTGGGCAGAAAGGTCTCTTGAGATTTGGCACCGACAGCTGGTCTCACTTCAGACTGACCACTGGGAAACCCTGCTGTGAGGCAGGAGATGCTGTATACTACACTGCCTCGTATGCCAAAGACCCACTGGTCAACTATGCCATCAAGGTAAGACACGAGATCTGAATGGAAAATTGTATCTTTATCTGCAGATTTTAAAATAATAAACTGCTCAGCGATAAAGTGTTGAAAAGTACAGAGGCTGTCATTTTTGTCCCAGCAATCGTACCACCAGTATAATTAGATAATAACCCAGTTAATAACCCCTTAACTTTATGTGTTGTACAAGAATTATATTGCAGCAACATGAGACCGCTAAGTCAGGCAGCTCCCTGTCAGACTGTGACAGTTTCCACAGTTGAAGTTAACTGATGTTTGACCTGAACTCATTACTTTCTCCAGTGTTGTGACCCCATTTCCCATTTTTTGTCTCAGTCACCCACTGGCTGTTTACCGCCATCTAGTGGCCTGAGAAGTGTTACATCTGTAACCACTGTCGCATTATTTCTAAGATTTTTGTATAAAAACATGTTGTTTTGAACACACAGTGTACAATTTTGGGATTAACAAGGAATTTGCCTCCCACATTTATTATTTTTCCTTTAAAGCTAAAGCTAGTCTAATTTCTGCCCTCTTCAGATCTGCCGCAGTAAAGTCAAAGAGACCCAGCAGCAGTTTTTCCACAGCCTGGCAGTGAGACAAAGTCTTCCCGTTCACTTCAACATCCAACAAGACTGTGGGCACTTTCTGGCTGATGTTCCTACGTGCCTGCTTCCTTGGGAAGAAGAAGAAGAGGAGGAGGCAGAGGAGCAAGAACCCCAGGAAGAAGATGAAGAGGAAAACAGAAAAGGCCTCAAAGGGAAAGAGTTAAAGACTGAAGCCAATAGGAAATTGGAAGAAACGCCCACTGCAGGTGACATCAACACATCTGGACATTTAAAGAGCCGAGTGGTGGTCATCACACGCGAGGTGCCCTTTCAGACGGTGGCTGACTTTGTCCATGAAGGTGTGGCCCGGCACGCTCAGAACCCAGAGCTGTATGAGCGCCAGGTGTGCCTCCTGCTCCTGCAGCTCTGTTCTGGCCTGGAGCACATGAAACCCTATCACGTGACGCACTGTGACTTGCGTATGGAGAACCTGCTGCTGGTCCACTCTCAGCCCAGCAACCCCTCTAGCCCGGACCTTCTGGAGCCCAATAACAACAGCAGTGGAGCTGGTTCTGCAGGAACCTGCGCCAGTTTCATCGCTGCTGCCTCTAACGCCACCTGTCCCGCCCGCCTCATCATCAGTAATTTCTCCCAGGCCAAACAGAAGAGCGCGCTGATGACTGCCGACCCCGGAACACTACGCAACCAGGCCCGACTTGCACCTGAAATCGTCACGGCGACCCAATATCGAAAGTGCGATGAGTTTCAGACCGGGATTCTCATCTACGAAATGTTGCACCGGCTCAACCCATTTGAAGAGACACCAGAGTTAAAGGAGAGGGAGTACACGTGGGCAGACCTGCCGCTGTTGCCTGTCAGGTCACTCTACTCACAAGGGCTGCAGCAGCTGGCCCGACTGCTCCTCACAGTCAACCCATCTGAAAGAATCCGCATGTCCGAGGCCCGGGCCTGCCTGCAGTGCTTGCTCTGGGGCCCTCGTGAGGACCTGTTCCAGGCGCTGGGCTGCAGCAGCACAGGCCCCATCTCAGGCTCCACCGCCAGCCACCGCGAGGCCACCCTCCAGAACTGGCTGGACTTGAAGCGGACGCTGATGATGATCAAGTTCGCAGAGCGCTCCCTGGACACGGCCTGCGGCGTGAGCCTGGAGGACTGGCTGTGTTGCCAGTATCTGGCGTTCGCCACCACCGACACCCTGAGCCGGGTGGTGCACATCCTGCAGCAGCCCCACCCTCAGCCCCACAGCCTGAGCCAGGCAGCACAGCACCAAACTCATGCACACTCCACCTGACAGTCGCAGCCGCTCTGACTTTCTCCACTCGGCTGTTTCTATGGC
This sequence comes from Takifugu rubripes, assembly GCF_901000725.2. Lineage (NCBI taxonomy): Eukaryota > Metazoa > Chordata > Actinopteri > Tetraodontiformes > Tetraodontidae > Takifugu > Takifugu rubripes. The sequence goes on from NC_042293.1 coordinate 11,214,015, forward strand.
AACAGTTCCTACTTCCTCCGTCTGGTCCTTCTGCCGGCGCTAATGTGTGATGTGATCTAATTGTCAGCTTTGTTGTTGCAGTCACAGTTCTCACCTCGATCTAAACTGTTGTTTGTGCAGTGGCTGTGTGTTCTTCTTCATGGTGAAATCCGTCTGCAGTGTGACAGGCTGTCGTCCCAGCCAGGATACAGGATACAGGATTCCAACGTGGTCAGCTACGTCAGGGTGGATGCCATTGTTACTCAGTGTTTTTTCATAGAAACTAAGAAAACCTGAAACGTTGTGAGGTTTTCCACCTATTTTGTCATGCCACTGAAGTTCTCTGAATCTGTTACACACACAAAACCCGTGAGGGATTTTTTGTTTATCAAATTGTGAATAGATGCAGAGGGAATTAGGTCAACCTGTCTTTAAGGTTTGTTTAACTAAGGAAATTTTAAGAGTTGGCTAACATTTATCCATTCATGCATATATTGTATTTGATACAAAACCTTTTAAAGTTGAAATTGGGACTCAAAGTGAAATAAAGGGATACAGTTATTAAGCTTTTGTATTCATGTATCCCTGAAAGTCACCCCAGATCTGAAGTAGTATGAATATTTTTCCACTTAAACCAAAGATCAACATTTTAACAAAACGATTCTTCATTCTAGTCCCCAGATTTGCACATTAACGGATGTTTGACCTTAAAATGTTGTGTCAGAACAAATGCAACACTTGTGCCCAGGGCTTCAACGTGGGGTTTGAACACTATGCTTCTTTTGTCTGTGTAGTTCTAAGAGTTTTAAAGATGAGGTAGGATCCATCAGCCCTGACCAGGCTTGACTTCTTGTTGGAGCATGTGCAATTCTAATCTTTGCTAACTTCCTTTGGAGGTTACAGCTTCTACGATACGCAGCCTTATACAAGTCCTGTTTTTTTTCATGAGTTTGGTGGCACATATACTAATTCTTGTACATTAATTCCTGCTATTTAAGAATCGGACTCGTAGGCATGGATGGGAGAACTGGGAAGTTTCAGGGACTGCCACAGAGTTCTTTGGCTGTTTTGTTGTTCCCGTCAAGTCATTTTGGGACAGTTTTGCGGCACGGACAGCATTTGCACATTTGTTCTGAGCGTTGGTACTCTGGTGGAGAAGACGCGACGGAGACTGACTGGTCCTGCGATTAATGGGAGCCTGGTTGGTGATCTTGTGCGTGGGATGCAAGTGTGCCTCCTCAACCTGCCCCCCTCCACCTTCTTTCATGACTGAGCTCTGACAATAACAATCCCCTGTTAAACTGTCATTTTCAAGCTTTATTTTGGGACTTTCTTTTTGATCCAACCAATGTAAAAGCATCTGAAGCTGAGAACCCAGCAGCACTCTGATGGCTGCATCTTTCCCTCCGGGGCGACGGTTTCAAACTGACACTACAGTAAAGCTTTCAGGAGTTTGGCTCATCTCACTCCAGTAAATATTCCTCTTCCAATCAACACTGCAGCGACTCAACTTGTCACTTTGTGGGGGGGCGCTTTGGGGCTCAGGATCCTGTGATTGCTTCAGTGCAGATGTTCAGTACAAGACTTAATGGGCCACGGAGAAAAAATGAGATAAAGCAAGTGTGAGTTTGTTTCTGCGTTAAAAAGGGTTTGTGTGCTGAGGAGTGTGTGTCGACGCCGCTGGTGGCTGTCATTGTGTCAAGAGATTGAAACCTCCATACGTATAACGCTATATTTGAAATATAACCTATTTTAATCTGCACACTATTTTGTCCGCTGTAGAGCACCTGTATTTCTGAGAGATTTTAAACATCATGTATTCATTTTTAAAGCTGTACTTGACGTTCTTCGTCCTTGGGGGAGAAAGGGGTGAGTAGTTTATCACTGTCCAAGGCCAAGACTAAAGATCACGTTCTCTTCAAACCACATGATAAAAAGCATCAATATACAGAACAATGTCTGTTTTCTTTTACCCGCCTGGTCAGCTTATCCGGAGACGAACCACTCTGAAAAGAACCTGCAGGATTCTGCACGGTTAGAACATCTGTCAGTTGTGTGGCCGACAGTGAATATCGTTTATTTTCTCTCTTTGCTTTTCACAATGTTAACTGCCACTGAATGGGGGGGGTGAGGAAAACCTCTATTACTTTATATGAATATGTGTACAGTATGTGTCCTGGCCTGCCACAGTTTATTGTTGATCAATTTATCCAACTGTAACAGAACAATAAATATATGTTTTTATAAATACACAGGTTGTTCAGTTAGTGTGTATGATTTTACAGCTCATGAAAGGAAATATTGCACTGTTGTTAATATTAACTAGTAGTTCACGACACTTTCAGATATTTAAGCCCATTATATGCAGAGGTTGAATCTTAGATCCTCTGGAAGATCAGACCTGTGAGATGCCCAATGAAATTCAATAAGTGTCCCGGCCGACGGTGTGTTTAACGTGCAGCTCTGTGAATTTTGCGTGGTGGACCATAAGTTACTCAGCAGTACCTGTTTCCTCCAACAGGGGGAGACACCCTAAATGAAATGCGTAGAGCTGAAGCTGCTCCATAGTTTAATGAATGACTGCTGTTTTTAGGACGTGTCCAAAGGTTGAAGTAATGGGCATGAACAGTTTTGGAGGGTGCATATTCGTCTCCAGCTCGATTTTCTTGCTCTACCAGGTCTTGGAGCCCCCACAGTGTTATGATCAGATCAGCTGGTGTACATTTTCCTCACCAAATCTGTTTTCATTAATAACCCAACCTTAGTATTTGGTGCATATTAAGTGTAAAACAATCAGGTTTAAAATCAGTTTATTGTCTGCCTGTTCCCAATTGCCCACCCTCAAAGTGATGATGAGAATTGTCCGTGGTCATCTGTGGATGTGGCCTGACGACGCTCCAGTAGGTTTATTACCTGTTCAATGGCTTATTACTTAATCAATTAGGGAATTGGATGAGGTCAAGCTACTCCAGGGTATTCCCGAGTAGGCAACGGCTGCCTAATAATATCAGCTGTGAGATAAACCTGGGGGGGGGGGATTGATATTTACTTTAACAATCAAACGGTCTTGATGGAGGAGGTGGTTACCATGGTTTCATGAAGAATAAATAATCATATTGATCGGGCTTTGTGTGATGTCCAGAGCCATGCAGGGCTCGTTGACTTTAATTTGGTTCTCCTGATGAGAGGACAGTCGTTTTGCACCCACCTCCAGGACAGACGCTTGTGTAATTTCACACTGACTCATCACCGATGGAGCGATGGATTTTTATTCATTTGATCTTTATTTAAAACTTATACATTCGCTTATTTTCACTTCTATTAAATAATGAGGTTTTCTATATAATGAGATATAAATGAATATTCTGATTTAGGAGGTTCAACCTGACCTAATGGGTGGTGAGCCCTGTTGCGTAACACCAGTGTGTGTGTGTGTGTGTGTGTGTGTGTGTGTGTGTGTGTGTGTGTGTTGGGGTGGGGGGGTTCTTATTGGTGATGGGACCGGTGGTGGAAGTTTCTCCGAGGGGGGCTCCCATCTCCCGTCCTCTGGTGCTCGGTGTGTAGCCGACACAGAGACGCCTCTAGCGCAGCTTTCCCAACGCAGTCTCCGAGCGTGAGAAACCCTCCTCCTCTTCCTCCCCCCTGCCCTCTTCATCCTCTTCCACCCTCCCTCTAGCTGTCGGTTGCGCTGAAACGGGAGGAGTGTGATCGCGGTTCCCCTCCCTCCTCCAGCACCACATCCTCCTCCCGGGACACAGGCAGCGGACCGGCACCGGTGCCATTGGATGGAGAGAAGCGCCTGAAGAAGGGAGAGCGGCGGAGTTGCTCTCTACCCTCCTCCTCCTCCCTCTATCCTTTACTGCACCAAAAGAAAACTCGGGGTAAGAAATGCGTGCTCTCTCGGGCCATTCGCGCATCCGCCGCTGCGCTCCCGCACTTCCCCGGTGCGCATCCCGCAGAACGCCAGTTGCATGCGTCCTTTTCTTCCTCCCGCTGCTGTTAATTTCCCGCTGATGGATTAGCTGACGGGATGTCGCGGTATTTACTTCCACTCAGACGACCCAGAAGCTGAATGGCGTAGCCGGGAGCTGGTGTATATCTGCGGGAGCGAATTGATGCTCCGTGCGGCATTCAGGGACCTCAGGTGTTCCAAAAAGCGCTGTCAGTCCCGCTGAACTCCAGTTGAGATCTGTGGCACTTGGCGCAGCTTTGAGAGGCAGCTGTAATAACGTGGTCTCACAATGGACTTTACTACTGCTGATGAAGAGTCCTGCTGCTCCATCATTTTCATGGATGCAACACTGTAAAAGTGACAACTGATACCTGACAAATTGCGTTTAATGTCTGTTGGAAAACCAAAAAAGGATGGCAGAACTGGAAATAGAAGAGGGGAAAAGATACAGCAGGATGCTTGTTAGTTTTGAACAGCTTGACTAAACATATGGAAGATTAAAACTCTGGGGGTTCATTATTATGGGAATGTTTTTGTGTTTCCAGTGAGTGTAACTAAAGTTTGCCTTTATTCCATTATCCAGGGAGCCTCCCACTGTGATGCGTTTCACATCAGTCTTTAATTCCATTTTAAAAAGTTGTGATTAGCCAAAAAGGCGTTTCGTGCCAGTTAGCTGTAATATAGATGATGTGTGGGAGGCGAGCTTCTGCATTACTGAAATAGATCCACGAGATGAGCGTTCAGCTGACTGGCAACGAGCGTTTCTGGGTTGGTTGTGTTAAACTTAAATACCGAGAAGAAAAACTCAATCTTGGTAATGTGAGCTCATGCTCAGAATCAGCAAGTGCACTGATGCTGATGCTGGAGGTGAAGTAGTGTGTGTGTGTGCGTGCGTGTGTGTGTGTGTGTGTGTGTGTGTGTGTGTGTGTGTGTGTGTAACTCTTGTCTTCTCCTCGCTGGACTGAAATTACAATCTCCACAGAACTGAATTCCTCCACCAGCACATGCAATCACCTCAGTCATTCATGCACCACCCTCTTGCTGTCATGGGCTTCCCCTACACACACACACACACACACACACACACACTCTCTCTCTCTCTCACTCTCCCCGTGTCCCCCTGGAATTTCTAGGAAGAAAAGCACTGCGACATTAATAAAAATGTGCCCTTCCTCCGAGTGAGAGTTGGAACTGTCCCATTCCCACTAAAACCTGAAATTATGACAGCCAACTCCTGCAGGAGGGCCCAGATTTATATCTGATGCCTGTAGACGGAGCAGTCGGCTGACAAATGTGGCTCACGCTCGGAGCTACAGGAGAACACAGCTGGCGGCGGGGGGGGGGGGTACTCATAAAATAAAGGTTAATCATATTTATGAGAATGGGACTCTTAAAGTCATCAGATTCAAGCAGGCAGCGTGTGTCTCTGGTTGGCCTGGTTTTCTATCAATTCTAAATTCTAGTTCTGTCTAGAACTTAATTCAGATTTTTTTTTTAAATGTATTTTCTCCACACAAGAATACTGATGGGTTTAATCAAACCTTACCAGATTTTCATGCCTTTATTGTAGCCTGCCACCAGGGGGCGCTAAGAGCTGTTTTGGGGGCTGCTGAGACGCAGACGTGACAGTTACCATTAAAATCAGTGCTGAAGATGCAAAATGGTTTCCAGGCTGGGTGGTGAGAGGTCACGTGGGCCGACATCGCGGAGGAACACGGATGAGAATATGGATGAGTCATCCAACAGTTTTCCATCGCACAGCACCTCCAGAGAGATCACCATGACAGCAGCAGACGAGTCGAAACGGGCTGAAAATGCCATAAATGTTTCTGGCGCCTCGGGGATTTGTGTTCATTGTTGGTTTGGGGTTTGGATTCCTGAAAGGTTTCGCTGTTATTGTCGTATTTCAAGTATACAATAAGGCAACGATCATGAAAGTCATCCCAGAGAGCTAAACTTTACCCAGTTTGGTATATATTCCATATAGAAAGCCTGAAATGCCACTAAGGTCTTTATTCAGGGACAATATCTGCTCTTTGTTCTTATATAATGCTTAATTTTTATCTACAGACATCTGCATTGATGGTGTATTATTGTACAAGTGTGTTACAACTGTACAGCTGTTACAAGTGTGTTTGACTCACAGGTCAAATATTAGAAGCCTTGGTGATAAGAAAATAACACTGACCCAAGGGTTTCAGGCTGGTGGCCCTGGCTCGGCTCAGGAATGCAGCCGCTGGCTAGGCTAAATAGCTTCCCTCAAGAAGGAGTCAAATCTGTAGCTGATGTCAACTTGAACTTCTGCAATTTTTCTGTGGAAAGTGCAGTAAGCAGGCCTGCAAAGTGGCACATCAGCTGTGTGTTTCTGTCCAAAAACATCTTCAGCGATGGCTGATCAATAAATCTGATTCCCCGACTCAAACTGCCGATGCCTCAATTTTGGCTTCTGCACGCATTTACACTCACGAGGGAACCTTTTTATGAAAAATGTAGTTGGATCTGGCGAATGTTTTACGATGCAGAATAACTGTCAGTGTGAGGAACCAAAAAGAGACCCAGTCAACACCTTGTTTAACTGCCCTCTGGTTGTACTGGGATAAACCCACAGCCCTGAGCTGGGCATATGTCCATCATTAAATGGGCCCGGTCGCTCAGACGGCTGTTCCACCTGTGGGTAGAGGTCAGGTTTAGAGTGTTGTCAGAGCTCTCTGCTGCAACGCTGACATTTCAAAGCCCCGTTTGCTGCAGCTTTTATTTATTCATGCGAAAGAAGAGACGTTTAATCGGGAAAGCATGAAGAAGTGTCGTGAGTAAAAGGGCAAAAACGCTGCTCGGGGTTACAGCGTCTCACTGAGTGCAGCGAGAAGGCAGTTAATCAGATTAAAAGTAAAGTTGATTGATCAGATATCAGCAGAGCGAGTGAGAAAGCCTCACAGCAGACAGGTTTGCCGTCCCTCCCCCCCTTTTTTCTTCCCCAGCGGCTTTTTCTTTCCCTCTCAGAAGAAGGCAACCTTGGAATTTTCCCTCCTTAACTCTCTCCCTCTGCTTCACTATTGTTCTCTGTAATTTCTCTCTGTGTGTAGATCAGAATCCCTTCGGTGAACGCACTCTATTAACGTAGATTATGTGCTGAAGAGCCAGTTTGCTCTTGAAGTTAAGAAACGCTAAGATTCTTGCATCCTTCAACCAAAGCCAGAGAATTTAATATTGAATATAAGCCAAAAAGGCATCGCTGCTCACGTCTGACTTCCTCCAGTTGGCTGGAAGCTACTGTTCAAATACATGAATATTTATAGGAGCATTCAAGATCATCACAGTCGGTTCTACAAGCCGAGGTGGCAAAACTCATTTCATGCTTATCTCATCTGGTAAGATGTCTTCCGTCTGTGCAGTGAGGGAAAACAGTCATTTTAGGCTCGGTGAGGAACGTTGCCAGACACGGAATCCCAGCATGACTGATTCATGGAGTTATCACATCAGCAGATAAGCTGGAATAAATTTGTTGTCTTTCCCTTCACGGCCACGTGTTAAAGAGCTGTCAGACTGAAGAACGTCTTCAATCTGGAGGGAAGTGAATCGCTGACTCACGGAGACCACGCATCCGGGCTGGAGCCCCGATAACGAAACACTACTGAGCTGCATCCTGATTCAGGTGGTCTTCAGCTGAAGGTTCTGCCTTTGACCCTCTGAAGGTGGTGAGCAAGAGTGACCCTAAACTGCCTAAACTGCAGGCTTAATAAAGTCTTACCAAGCCCCCCCTCCATTTTCTGAAACAAAGTGAAGCTTGTACAAACTAGCTAAAGACAACCAACAGGTTCCACCAATCAGTGTTCTTCATTCCCTGGAGTCTGACCTGCTTCCAATAGACCCTGTTTAAGGGAAAGTTTGATAATTGCTGTCAAAATGTCAAATTTTTTTTCCAAACGAGGAAAAAATGTCCTGTGTGGGAAAAGAGGTGGATCTAATCTTGGTGGCCCTTGTGCGCAATACTTTACAATAATTTGAGGCTTGAAGAGTTTAATTGATGCTAATGAATGAACCCAAACACCTCCCCCAGACAACACATTCAGAGCTCCTTTTGTGCCTCTTTGTTTTCTTCATCTATTTAAAGCTTCACAGCCTGGTTGTACTTGGAGCATCCTTCTGCATCCAGCACCCACGCTGCCTCATTGTTATCCCCCCCTTGTTAAAACCTCCCCTCGCCTCCCTCAGGTGCTCCAGTCACGCGCAACGTGTCGGCAGCCGGGTTAAACCGATCGCGTCCACGGCCCGGCCGCGCCGGAGGGCCGTGTCTGCCGGTTTGCTCCGTCCCAGAGATTCCCCGAGCTTTGCTAATGGAACATCAGCAGCTGTCAGTGGGCCCCGCACTGCGTCAGCCGCTTTAATTGGCCCGCATGGCTGTGGTCTGCAAAAACGCTCAGCAGAATTGAGTGAACAACCCCCCCAACAAACCCCCCCTGCAGCATTTCTCTATATCATTAGTGTAATGCTCCCGTTTCCTCCGAGCCATGAGATATGGGAAGATTCCAGCAGGCGGGGGAGGAGGGGAAGTTAGGTGGAGGAATGAGTCACACACCAGTGCCCATCCTTTCTTTTTCTTTTTGAAGTTTGCGGAGGAAGAGGTTCACGGAAAAATAATCCCATCTTTTATGAAACAGCCTCAGGTGTCTTTTTGTTGTTGTTGTTTTTAAAATCAATCTATAGATTTCTTACTGTAAAGCAAATAAAGGCAAAATATGAAGGAAGGTTGTCTAAGGGTAGAAGCACTTAGTTCTGAGAAACCTCACGACAGGGAGGTATTAAATCAAACAGCATGTGACGGTTATAACAGCATGTGACGGTTATAACAGCATGTGACGGTTATAACTGTTTTCCTCTATATTTGGGAGCGGCTGCAGCATCTGTCAGCTCTTGGGTCACACTCTGGCTGACCCGCGTTTGTTTGTCATCCAATTACTGGACAGATTTCTATATAACCTGCTGCAGGTCTCTGGGCACAGCCAGAGCTTCGTTTGGCACCGATGTGGAAGGGGAATTGTGGTTTGAGCTGCAGTTATGGGTAAAAAGAAAAATAAAGCTGCCATGTTTGGGGGAAGTAAGATGGTTTTTACAGCAGAACCCTCCTGTGATTAACGGGTTTTCTTTGCTCGGACCTTCACACGGCCGGGCTGCCCTGGCGTGAGATTCGCAGGACGAATCTCGTGCACTCCACCAATGATATTGTCTGGTAACAGTTTTATCTCCCACTTTTTCTTTGTGTTTTGTATGTCTGACAACAGAAAGGAGACCCAACTTGAACAGATCACCCTGTGAATGTTTGTCTGCAGGCTGGCTGCAGCACCATGTCCTCGCCTCAAAGTGGGGATATATCGGGCTACCATCTGAGCGGTGAGTGCTTCATCACGCTCCTTTAAAGTTTGCTTTAACACATTTTTAAATTCAGCAGGACGTGTGTGTGTGTGTGTGTGTGTGTGTGTGTGTGTGTGTGTGTGTGTGTGTGTGTCCTCGAGTCTATTTCTCAGGAAACGCTCGAGCTTTAGAGCACCTCTGAACACCATCAGGGTTAGAGAACATTTGAAGTTGGCCTATAATTGGGGTATTATTTGCGTTAGGAGGAGGCTGTCAAAACCTTCCCCCGCAACTTATTCATCAAGTGTAAACCACCTCTGGCACGGGCTCAGTCTCTCTCTGCAGTGCAACATCAGATGCTCTGAGTGGATTTTTATTACAAACTGATTTCCTCTAGTTTTTATGCATCCCGAAGCCTCCCGGTCGCTCCGCTGCAGGCTGCTGATCGATGTACAGTAGCTGGCTGACTCGCTTATGGATTGTAAAACCAAAAATCATACCGGCCTCTAAATAAAGCAAAAACTCCGGTTTCTCTCGGACATCGATGACTAAAAATCGAGTTACGAGACCAAAACTCTGTCCGGTTGTTGAAAGTGGTGTGATGTGTGCTCGCTGCAGTGGTGCGGAACCCACCTGGCTGGGAGGTCGGCATCTACCTGGCAGGTTTCTTTGTGCTGCTGGCCGTGGCGGGGCTCAACATCTGGAAGCTGTGGAAATCTGGAACGTTCCCCACGCCGTCCCCATTCCCCAACTTTGACTATCGCTACCTACAAGAAAAATATGGGACTTCCTTCTCAGAAGTCAGACAGAAGGTATCAGCAGCTGCTGTTTTTATTCTTCCTGTAATTTCTTGGCGAGGGCACGGTTGACCTTTGACCCTCTTTCCCGAAGCGAGTCGCTGCCAACAACCATCGGCGAACCTCCGCCACGTCCAGCCGCAAGCCGAGCCTGGCCCTGTGCGACACTCCGGACGCTTTCAGGGACCTGGGTCACCTGGAGCTGATGAGCAGGGAGCTGGACCCCACCGGGATGGCTCAGCTTAACCGCTCTATTTCCACCGACTCGCTCAGCTCAATCTCCTCCATCGCCAACAATTTCGGCCACGACTTCACGGTGGGCCAGCTGGAGGTCACCCTGGAGTTCGAGCCGTCCCGACACCCCAACCAGGGGACAGGACTGCTCCACATGACTCTGCACCAGGGCAAAGACCTGCTGGAAAAGGAGGAGGGAGACTTCCCCGGCTGCTTCATTAGAGTTTCCCTGGGGCCCGAAGAGATCAATATAGGAGTCACGAGGGTAAGGAAACGGCTCTCCTCTCCTGTTGTCCCAACATGCATCTGGAATCGTGTTGTTGATCCTTCATTTTGGGGGTGGATAAAGTCCAGCTGCAGGCAACAGCCACAACAGTGAGCAGACACGCTGTAGTTAGGATCACATGGAAATATGGCGATGCCACAGATGTAGAAATGTCTTAATTAATCATTGTCATTTTTGGTGAAAGAGCTCCTCGGAGGTTTAACCATCTGTTCCACTTTGAACCACGATGAGGATCTGGATGCCAGGTTTTTCCCCCCTATCAGGAGCTGATGTCAGAGGGGTCATGCCCGTCATATCTAATATTTATCCAACCGACGACTCAGGAGCGTACTTAATGATGTATCCATACTCCAATATAAACGTAATTCTATGTAGAGGAGCTCACTTTGAAGTTGAAAGGATGAGCTTTTATGACAGAATTGCGCCACCGATGTTGCTTTTTATGTATAACAGCGGAGCCACAGTCATCCATCTGCTACACCTGCCTCCCACCTTCTGCTCTCACTGAGACACCGCCAGAATCTCCGCTCCCCCCCGCCGGGCTGTGAATCATCGGCTCACTGCGGCTCGATGCTGTAGGTGCGGGCTCACCTCGCCCGAGCCCGTCGCTGACGGAGCCGCTTCTGGCGGCGCCTCCTGAGCGAGAAGAACCGCTGACATCAGCTCCACCCCGGTGGTCTGCCTCTCTCTCTCCCTCCTGTTTATTTTCCTCTCTGCCGTTTTTGCCTCCTTTATTTACCACTCTATCGCTCCCCCCCCCCCCCCCCCCCCCCCCCCCTCCTCCATTTGTTTCTCCTGACACCGCTTCACACCTTTGTTTTGCCTTTAATCACGTGTCTTCGCTCCATCCTCTTTTTCTCCATCCATGATGGAACCCGCTGGCAGACACAAACAGATCCCCAGTGGCCGACAACCTCCCCCCTCCCCCCCCCCGAGCTGTTATTGCCTCACTGTCACCACCACACACAGGTGATAAAATGGTGTGCAGGGCTGCTTCATATCTGTGTGGATGCTGTATGATTGCGATGATGTTTGAGACACGGGTCAAGGTTGGGCCAATAGATTTCCAATCTTTCAGTCTGGATTCGCCTTCAGCAACCGTTATTTATCTATTTACCCTGAACGACTCCTCATTCTCTCTCAGTGTCTTTTTATTGGAGGAAGGCTGCGGTTTTACTCCAGACTCATTAGTTAAAATACTCACCAAGGCTGTTATTAAATTGTGTTTTTGCACACTTGCGTTGCCTGGTAACCTCCAACTGCGGTGTGAACCCACGTCTCTGGGCACGTTTCAGGAGGCGCCGCTGGGGAGATGGTTGGCTATGAGATGTTGGAGCAGCTCACTTTGCACTGATTGGTTGTTTGGACTTCAATTTAGGATCTTTAGGATCGTTTTTGGATCAAACCTGACAGTGTCTGATAAGCTGGACCAGTTCAGAACCAGAACCTTTACCACCAGTCACTGGGCGAGAGGCAGGAATTCATACTGGTCAAGTCATGAATCCAACATTAAAGTTTCATTTTGGACACAGAATAGTAGTTTGACTTCACAATGAAGGATGTAGAGTGTATTTCTTTCCTTGTGCAGATGGTTTATTCCTAGATTTTCAACAGTTTTTGGTGCTTTAAAAGGATGGAATGTTTTTTATATTTATATTGAATTGTTGTGTTATTTCACTATAGTGAAGTTACATAATTAAACTCTTCAATTTTCCTCCCATTAGCCCTTCCTCTTCCATTTTGATAGTTTTCACATGTGCATCCCCAGAATAAACCTGTAAAAAATCAGGTCCAAGAGGACTTTCTCCCTGCAAGAGCGATTTTTTACTTCTTTTTTTTTGCATCACTGCACATTTATGCTCTGCCTCCCACAGGTCCAGACGAACGCATTCACGGTGATTTTTGACGAGCACTACACCATCCCTATGGACCTGTCCGCTCTGGAGGAGTACACTTTGCGTTTTGCTGCTTTTGGCATTGACGCCGATGAGAGAAATATAAGCGCTGGGATAGCAGATCTCAAGCTGTCAGATCTGGATCTGACCGTCAGACCTTTCAATGCCTGGCTTTACCTTCAGGACGTTAACAAAGTGAGTGCAGCCATGTGACAAAGGTTCACGTTTTAAGAAAGTAAGAAAATGCTCCATTTTAGTTGCATGACATGCAATAATGTTGTGCTCCCTCTGCTGGATATTCTTTAGAACTGCACCCCGTGTGTATTAAAAAAGAAAAAATCTTTTCAGCTGCACTAAAGAGCAATAAAAAGAAACCTGTCCACATTTATAGACCTGTGTGGGTGGCTATTTACTTTGTGGAAACGTCGGAGCTTCACCCAGGCGGTTGTCTGATTGCAGGCCGTGGATGCGGTTGGAGAAATCTTGTTGTCTCTCAGCTATCTGCCAACAGCCGAGCGTCTCACTGTGGTTGTGGCCAAGTGCAAGAACCTGGTGTGGACAGACAGCAAGACGACGGCAGGTTAGACACGTCTATAATCGGGACCAACGTGCTGATTGGTTGATTATGAAAAACGTCCGATCACGCTGTGCTTGCACTACTGGAACTTTGATTGTGTTTTCTGTTCCTTGTGTGTGTAAAATGTGCACATTTTCGTACCGTTTTTGTCACTCGCGCGTCCTCCCAGACCCCTTCGTCAAGGTGTATCTCCTACAAGACGGCAAGAAGATCAGCAAGAAGAAGACGTCCACCAAAAGGGATGACACCAACCCCATTTTCAACGAAGCCATGATCTTCTCTGTCCCATCCAACGTTCTGCAGGTAAGAACGTTCTGCACATCACATCACATCAGCTGGTATAATTCCTTAAGTGGGGGGATCGTGTGTGTGAAAAAGACAGTGATCCCGACAGCGCAACCGTGCCATGTGTCTGCAGGAACTCTCCCTGAGGGTAACAGTGGCGGAGACCACAGAAGACGGCCGCGGCGAGAACCTCGGTCACGTGATCATCGGCCCAGAGGCCAGTGGGATGGGGATCACTCACTGGAACCAGATGCTGGCCACTCTGAGGAAGCCTGTGTCCATGTGGCACCCACTGCGCAGGATCTAGTCCTTCTTTCCCCCAGTCGAGTAAATAAAACACTGTGCTCTTCATGTTCCTTTCCCCTTTGCCCCTGCGGCGCAGCTCTTTCACTCAGATCAGAAGTTTTGGCTCACGCCATCTCTTCATGCCAGGGGGAGGAATCTAAAAAGCCAGTGTCAAACAGAAGCTGGGAGCGACTGGATCGCCCCTCGGCTTTCATTCTTGTGCCTGTTGCAGGCTAGATTGTGAACGTGGATCTCACCTAGGTAATAAATCACAAAGAGATGGAGTCCTTATTCCCTCCTCGTTATCGTGCAACTTTCTGTACTCACGTTAATTTATAGCAAACAATCTTGTCACTGTTGTCCAATTGCGATGTTTTGCATTCTCAGCAGCCTGCGGACGTCTCGGTGCCACTGTAGATCATCTCAGATTAGTCGCCCAAAGTAACCTAAAGCGTTTTAAGACAACAATTTTTAACTTTAACTCAAATCTGAAATGGCGACAGGAAGAGAGACACATTTGCAAAGTTGTAGTTTGCATTTTAGGTGAGACTTAACTAACAAAAGCAGCTCATTCTTGACCCCTTCTAACCCCCCCTGCATGGAGACCGACTGATTGAATGGATGATATTCTCCACCTTCAGGACAAAACTCTTTTGTCTTTCGTGCCACTCGTGGATCTTGCGCACTCCATCCATTTTGTAGCTCTCTTAAAGCTAACTTGAATTCGCTCTCTTGGATTTGCTTGTGTGTAACGATAAGGCGGGAAAATACTAGTTTTTCTTTGAATTTAATGTGCTTTTGGAGAAACAAAACAAAAAAAAAACACATCCAGGTACTCTTATCCAGGTGAAATAAACGTAATTTGTAGCAGTTGTTACAGGGTGGCAAAACCAATTGTAGTTAGCATAAATGTCATTATTGTTCTATTTTTACCATGAATGTAACATGTGATCAATCGATCGTGTAACTTTTGGTATTACTCCTGTTCATCAGCACCTTTTCGTTTCAATTCCGGGTGCAAATAGGATTTTATTATCCGTGTTATTACACTTTTACAACGTACGCTTTTGTTTGTACAACACCAATAGTTTTCCTGATCCGAAAAATCACTTTAAAACCAGTTATTGTTATGATGTGTTTTCCGAGTGTGAAGTCTCTTGTGAGGTAAACGCTCATGAAAACTTCAAACGCATCATGAGATTTATAATCAAATGTGTAATTCATCTGTGGTTAATCTACAATATTACCTCCTGTGCCAAATAATGAAGCAATATTTTCATTTCCAATCAGCACTGGCATTTTATCGAAGCTGTAGCCGCCATTCGACCATGCATGACGTTATTTAGCACTGATGTGAATGTGCCTCACAAATAAGTTGTAATGTGTGGATGCTGTTTAAAATAAAAGCAACTCAGCTGCACCACGCTGGTCATTTCTTGCAGTTTTCTTTGGTTTTTTAGACGTTATTGAGCTGTTCCAGTGAGGTACTGGACACTAACAGGATTGAACACTACATCCTAAAGTCATTGAGCTATTGTAGGTTAATATGGAAGGTGCACTAAAGTGCTGTCCAGACACCTGGGACCTTAGGAGATGCAACGACTGAAAGCTTTCTGTGAGTAAATGCCTTTTATTTTAAACTATGCAGCTGTCATGTACATATTTTAATTTCTGTGCACGACATTCTTCTCTTCTGTCCTGCATTTAAAGGGTACAAATTGGGGATTCTGTCTATTGTTCCTGGATTGGTATGGTGGGGGGTGAAGTGGTTATTATTTTGGGGGGTTTGCTAGTTTCTTTTTCTTTTTGTTCTCTTTTTATGTGTGTTGTTTTGCTGTGATAGTTTGCTAGTTACTGTTTTTTCCCGGCAGTCAGGTCCAACACTCATACATAAAATACATTTTTAATACTCATCATGATACATGTTGACTTCAACAGACTCATCCTGACAAGGCAAAATCTGTCTGACGCAAAAAATATGATATGCCAGTGGGGTGTGCCTCACTGCTGGGTGGGCAGGATAAGGGTAAAGAAAAAAAGGAAGCTATGAAATCTTGCAATCTCTATCCCCGCCGCTAGATGTCGCTGAATGTTATATACTGGCCCTTTAATGGCAGTCATTTGTTATACCAAAAAACTTCGCAAGTCATTGTTTTGTTTGCAAACCTGAAAGTAGGAAGAGTCAAATTTATTTAACCTACTAATTTACGTAAAAACACCAGATAGATGTTTTTATTCCGCCTCCACTTCCGCCGTTCAACCAGATGAGAAAATGGGTCAATTCCCGCCTACCAGCCAATCAGAGAAGAGGAGCGTGAAGGAGGCGGGGCCTATCGGCTGAGGTCCAGGAAGAAATATAAGACTCCAGGCTGCAGAAATAACGCATTTCTCCACAACTTTGTGAAGCATCGCCTCCCCGAGCCGTCGACATGGCTGACAAAAGAGACAAAGCGACCGATCAGATGAAGCTGTGGAAGGAGAGTCGTGGCTATCAGGTGGGTGGATATCTACGTTCAGAGTTGTTGCTGCGCTGCACTGTCTCGCTTGGAATATTTGGGTGAGGGGTCATGAAAGGTTCAAAATCGCAAATTTTCACCCATAATGTCGGAATTTTCTTCCGAGCCGTAGCCAACAATCATTTACATGAACCCCCCCTTGCAGCTAAACACTGTTGCTTGCTTGCTGTATCTTATAATGTTGTAATGTCGATTTTCTGGTTGGTAGCAAACCTGCTAAGTTTGATTGCAAAAAGACATAAAACAAACCCCTGTGCTGGTTTCATGTTCAATGTTTCCTGACTTGAATATGAAAAGATCTCAATGCATATGCAAACGGTTTGATTAGGAACTGGTTCATTGTGCAGATACTTAGTGAACTTCAACCCCGAATTGTATAACAAACACGCAGCGCATAGTTAACCTCTTAAATTCACGACCTCTGTCCCTTTGTGGCAGTTTCCCCTTATTTGTGTGAAGGTTTCAGGCTTCTCCAAACCTTTTTACACTAGTTATGAGACCATGAATCCATCCCTGAATAATAAACACGGTTGTGACCATAAGAGTGAAGAGGACAATAGAGACCATTTGAGCTCTCCACGTTAGTTTCAACACATATGGTGGAGTCAGGTTTATATTTTTCCACATATTTGGGTCCTGGCACTTCAAACATCATTGCACACAAGCGTCTGCCTAGATCCTCTGGTATTTCTAAATGTTCAGATATTGTCTGTCTTTACCGATCTGTAAAGCATTAAGTTATGTAACGACCAGTTTCTCAACATTAGAATTTAAATAACATTAGTCATTAGAGTCATTAGAAATTAATCCATATCACCGGAACCAAAGATTTAGATTGTTGGTACATGCACAGGTTTGGCTTTGACTCTCTTGCCATTGATGCACTTAAGAGAATTGAGTTACATAACAGGGGTTCTAGATAATACAGAATAAACCTTGTTCAACAATGAATTAACAAATTACTCAAGGGCGCGGTTTATGAAGTAATGATTGTATTCTTGTTGGTTAAGACGCATAATCCTTCTTTTTTTTTTCTGAGCCCTAAATCTTGTCTGCATTTTGTTTTGCAACAGCGGCCTGACATCCTGACCACGGGGGGTGGCCATCCCATTGGGGACAAACTGAATCTGCAGACAGCAGGACCCAAGGGTCCCCTGCTGGTCCAAGATGTGGTCTTCACAGACGAGATGGCCCACTTTGATCGTGAGCGAATCCCAGAGAGAGTCGTGCACGCCAAAGGGGCAGGTGAGTGTTGAGGAGTCGCCTCAACCTTCTCTTTAGAAGTTATTTTAATTATCAAATACATTTTTGGTTCCTGCGCAAGACTGAGGTTCTAATAATGTCTCACTGTTTCCATGTTGCACCAACAGCAACACGTCTGAAAAGTAGTATTTTGCAGACTTTGTTATTTAGGATTAATCCCAGTCAAATGTTTATCCTGATAAGTTTATCTTGTAGGGCAGACTTTGGCCACACGATGGGCAGATAACGTTTGTATAACATTTAACTAGCTGGACCACCATGGTTTTGAATGTGGTGAAGCAAACTGTGATATTATTGTTTCCTACATAATCCAGGAGCGTTTGGCTACTTTGAGGTGACTCATGACATCACCCGCTATTGCAAGGCCAAATTGTTTGAACATGTCGGCAAGACAACGCCCATCGCTGTCCGCTTCTCCACCGTGGGTGAGTAGCACCACACCTGTGCGTAAAGGGTGAATCTGACCTCCAGTACTTACATTTTGGTGAGATCTTGTTTGGTTTTTTTACACTGGAAGAATATCAAGCGATAGTGGAGAATATGTTTCCTTTCAGGTGGCGAATCGGGGTCAGCTGACACCGTGCGAGATCCACGAGGCTTTGCAGTCAAGTTTTACACTGAAGAGGGCAACTGGGACCTGACTGGCAACAACACCCCCATTTTCTTCATCAGGGACGCCCTGTTGGTGAGTGTGAGGCGTAAAAACGTTACAGTTTGTGCCATAATCACACGGGTCATGTCAAACATGTCACGTGTGGCTCCTATGCACTGTGCAGTTCCCGTCCTTCATCCACACGCAGAAGCGAAACCCCCAAACCCACATGAAAGACCCTGACATGGTGTGGGACTTCTGGAGCCTGAGGCCGGAGAGTCTGCATCAGGTATCTGCTGCCCACCCCGAACCCGCTGCTGAACGCGCATATAAGCCAAGTGCGCGCAGGCGAGACATGTTGATTTTAATGAAAACGATCGTTAGCTTATGTAATAAATGTCAATGACTTCATATAAGCTGCTGACATTTACATAAATGTAATTGTGTCCCTAAAAAGGCACACAGGCTTCTTTAAAATAGTGGTGACTATGACTGTGAAGTGTGTCACAAATATCGTCTGCCTGTTTGCAGGTGTCTTTCATGTTCAGCGATCGGGGATTGCCTGATGGCTACCGCCACATGAATGGCTACGGCT
The DNA here is from genome assembly GCF_901000725.2 of Takifugu rubripes. Taxonomy (NCBI): domain Eukaryota; kingdom Metazoa; phylum Chordata; class Actinopteri; order Tetraodontiformes; family Tetraodontidae; genus Takifugu; species Takifugu rubripes. The sequence continues at coordinate 11,232,620 of NC_042293.1, forward strand.
CCCACACCTTCAAACTGGTCAATGCCAAAGGGGAATGTGTCTACTGCAAGTTCCACTTCAAGGTCTGTCTGACGTCTCGATCAGGGTTTCTTTAAACGTGTAGATTCTCTTCTTAGAACACGTTTTTGCCTTATAGACTGATCAAGGAATCAAGAATCTGTCCGTGGAGGAGGCAGGGCGTCTGGCCTCCGCCAACCCGGACTATGCCATTGGAGACCTCTTTAATGCCATTGCCAATGGTAACTACCCATCCTGGACCTTCTACATCCAGGTCATGACTTTTGAACAGGCGGAGAAATTCCACTTCAACCCCTTTGATCTTACCAAGGTATCTCCTCCCTGGCGAATGTAGCCGTCATTTAGAAACGAAGAACTAATTTAGTGTCGTGATTATTAAAGCCTAAAAACCGCACATAACTTTCTCTCCCCCACACATAAATCCTTCATGATGCTCTCTTTTTATCTTAGCGTAACCTTGATGGTTTGTAGTTTCCCAGTGGGTGTTTACAAGTTTTGTCTTTTAGGTTTGGTCGCATAAAGAATACCCTCTGATCCCAGTGGGTAAAATGGTCCTCAACAGGAACCCAGTCAACTACTTTGCACAAGTGGAGCAGATGGCCCATGACCCCAGCAACATGCCCCCAGGCATTGAGCCAAGCCCTGACAAGATGCTGCAGGTGATCCGGAAACCCGTTGCAGTCCTCCGCTCTCACGGCGCCTTGGTGCCTCTGTCTGGTGCGGTAGTGTGTAAACGTTGAGCCTTTTTCTTTAGGGCCGCCTCTTCTCTTATCCGGACACGCATCGACACCGACTGGGGGCCAACTATCTGCAGATCCCAGTCAACTGCCCCTACAGAGCCCGTGTGGCCAACTACCAGCGCGATGGTCCGATGTGCATGTCTGACAACCAGGGTGTGTGCCACCTATGATTTTTTGGGGAATAATTTAACACAAAGCTACGCTAAAGCATGTTCCAGCTCACATGCGTTATCTTCTTCTGTCCTCTAGGTGGAGCTCCAAACTACTATCCCAACAGCTTCAGCGCCCCAGAGATCCAGCCTCAGTGCGTGGAGTCAAAGTTCAAGGTGTATCCCGATGTGGCCCGTTACAACAGTTCAGATGAGGATAATGTCACTCAGGTATTTTAAAAAAAAATCCTTTACCCTTTTCTTACAACTTTGCAGGTGGATTCATCTCCTCACATCTCACTTAAGTGGACAAATCCAGGGTTTCAACTCTTATTTGTGTACTTAATTTCAGGTTCGCACCTTCTACACTGAGGTGCTCAATGATGAGGAGCGCCAGCGACTCTGTGAGAACTTTGCAGGATCCTTGAAGGGGGCTCAGCTCTTCATCCAGAAACGCATGGTGAGTCCAAACACTATCAGTACCCCAGGGATTCAGGCCATTTTCCCAGCGGTCTGCACGTGCAATTTATTGTGGTCACTTTAACCAAATGCTTATAAATTGTTTTATTTTCCAAGAAACCCAAACAAGCTTATTTCCTGTGGGTTTGAGGTTTTGAGAGTGTCCTTGCAACTGCAATTTTGTTTTTCTTTCTTTCAATGCACTAACTGTAAATTTGTGTTGGAGTAATTATAATCTAACTTGACATTATTAGATGCTCAGTCTATGTTCTATTTTTTTTCATTGTTTTCTGGTTTGTGCAGGTTGAGAACTTGAAGGCAATCCATCCAGACTACGCCAGCAGGGTCCAGATATTTCTCGACAAGTACAACGAGGAGGCGGAGAAGGTCAGACACACACCTTTCATGCACTTTGTTGCCCTTTCTGCCCTTGTATCAAGGTTTTTTTGTTGGTAACAATGAATGGAGTACTGAGTCACTTTGTCTTCCTCTGCGCAATTTTGTCCTTGGCAGAATGCTCACGTGCGCGTGTACACCCGTCCAGGAGCATCTGCCGTGGCTGCATCCTCCAAGATGTGATGGATTTAAAATTCCACCGATGGCGTCCTTGCAAGTGAACAACCGCAAATGCACTTATTCCCAACTGCTAATAACAGTAACAGGAAGCCTGTTACTGCTCACTGAACAAACCTAATCCGTTCATGAGTGATGATTGTAAATAATTTATGTAGAGATGAACACATCTCGAAAGCCAATTTCTTCTTCTGCTTTGGAAGATTGTGAGTTTTTGCCAGCATCTCTGCGTCTGTTCAAGAAGTTTATATCAGAGAACTCCTCGGTGCCTTCAGAAACCACTTCAGTCTCATTTATTTGTCTATAAAATTGGAATTTCAGGAGCTGTGAATTGATTTCCACAAGAAACAAGAATCCCTCATTGCTTTGTGTTTATAAATTAAGTAGAACTGTATTATTAAGGACTGACCACACTGGCTTGGGGCAGTTATTTGACTTATTCTGCATTTCATGTGCATCTAAATGTAACATTAATAAAGTTGTAATAAGTGCTTGTGTTGTTGAGGAGCTGATCAGATGTAGATCTGCACAGAATCTGTTTTTAACTCAATGGTTTTGAATCAGACGTCGAGAAAGTGATTTCTGAGCACTTCCTGTAAGATTCACTGCAATTTTAAACCAAAAATCACCATCTGCTTCCAAAAATGAAGTGCTAACGTCATTTCCAAACCTTGAAAAGCTACTAACAGGTTGTTGATAATAAAATTGAACCCTCACACCCAAGTTTTTGGTTTGGTGTCGATAATAATTGTAATTATCCTTAACAGACCTGAGACCTGTCATGTTCTCCTTTGAACCACCGGTGGGACCAGCTGCTGTTACTGTAGCCTTTGAAACATCCTGATGATGTTCTGAGTCTATTCAAAATCCACTTAACTGGGTTACTGAGCAGACGTCTGCTCTGACTATTGTTCCATATTGATCGTTCATTTTTCAGTGCAGTCCATTCAGAGTCCTTCATATTTTATTCCTATTGATGGTCGTGAATGTTGTTGAACTTTCTCTTCAGCCAAACTTTCCAAACTGGAGATGCTGGATGATTCAAGACTGTTTGCATTTTAGCTGCAGGTTTAGTTTATAAACTGACTGGAACGGGTCCAAAGTGTAAACACATTCATGCTTTCTGTGTAAAGTGAAATCTACCGTCCAGATCCCTCCTCCCACCATCCACCCCACACACACACAGGCACTCATCTTTGTGGGAGTGATTCTCAAGAATTTCTTTTTGTTTCACTTCTGGGTCGTTGGTTCACAGTTGGCCTCTCTCCGCCTCCCATAAATCTGCACTGGTATCTGAAACTCAGCACTTCTTTGCTGCATCTGAGTTCTAAAGCATCTTTCTGAAAACCTCTGAGCTGATGACGATGAATCCAGCCATGCAGCCCATGGAAAAAATTTCGATGCTTGGACCCAGCGAAGGCTTCCCCAGAGGGCCTCCCGGAGCTCCATATCCATCCACAGTAGTGGACATCCCCGCCGAGCCGCCCAAGGACCATTTCATCTGGTCCATCATCTGCTTTTCTTACTCCAACATCTTTTGCCTGGGACTGGCAGCTCTCATCTACTCTGTCAAGGTGAGTTTCTGAGGATTGTGTCATGAATCACCAGATTATCAGGTCACACCTTTTTTGGGATTTAAAAAGGTTTAGCTTGAGGATTTCACCATTTTTCCATTGCAGGCCAGAGACAGAAAGATGATGGGGGATATGAACGGGGCTCAACACTATGCCTCCACCGCCCGCTGCCTCAACATCTTGTCCACTGTGCTGCTTGCTGTGTTTTTCCTCATTTTCTTAATCACAGTCATTGTTGTAGTTGTGCAGATAAAGCAGATGCAGACATTCACAAGACAGAATAACTATTATTATGGTTGAAGAATTTGGGCCTCATTGGCATGTGAAAGAAAAAAGTGTTTATCCAGAAAAGTGTTTTTTTTAAAAAAAAATAAAAAAAATCATTCTCAACTTCCTAATAAAAATGCAGATGAACTCAACTCGGCTGGGACTGTTTGTGAGTAAACTCTGAAAGTATGAACATTCATTCTCGATTAGACTGTTGAAGACACCTTTATGTGCTGCAACATGGCAAGTGTACCCACTTCAGAGAGGACTTGGAATTTGAGGAGTTGCTCAATAAACCGGTCCATCTCAACCTCAAAGAGTTGCATCATTCCCTTTTTTCCGGGGCAATTTTGGACTGCGCAACACTGGAACGCTTATTGGAAAAGAGAACTTAGACTTTACCCTATTGTGATCAATACATCGACTTCAATCTCAACACACTAAGATATCTAGATATATCTATATATCTATATAACACCATGCACATTTAAAGTTAATCCCAGTTTAATATCAAAACTGGCTAGTTTAAGTCAATTCTAAACAGACAGCAGTCATTGCTCATTTCTCTTTCTCTGCAAGTGTGTGTGTGTGTTTCATATAAAATGAAAGAGCAGGATGTGGGATGTTACGATACGTGGTAGTACAGGACCCGAACGCAGGCCAGGACACCATGGTGGAGTGGTCAAAACGGTTTTATTTACAGGGAAGGGGAGCACACACTGACGACAGGAAACAGTCCTCCTGGACTGCTGGGAACTCGGAACACCGGTGAGTCCTCAAACCGCAGCAGTCCCCCAGGACCGGCGAGGACTCGGGAGTCCGGCGCGACACGCTCACCACACGAACGTGGCCCGAGACCCTGAAGGCAGAGGCAGTCCTCCTACGCTGCAAGGGGAGCAGGAGCGGCCCTCCAGGAGACCAGGAACAGGAACAGGAGCGGTCTTCCAGGGAAACCGGAAGCTTGGGAACAGGAGCGGCCCTCCAGGAGACGCAGAGCACCAACACACGACAGGGGAAGCGACCAAACAGCTTCACCACGAACAGACACCCGACCGACACCAAGGAACCCGAACAAACACCCACACTAGAAAAACAAACACACTCCCCCACACGAACAGACGCACTGGCAGACAGGCACAACCTGCTTAAATAGGCAACGAGATGCAACTTGCCCACAGGTGCGCCTGCCTGCAGCGCCAGCTGCACCCAATTGTGCTCAACACCACCCCCTGCAGGACAAAGAGCGACACAATCCCAGAAACCCCAACATGGGATGCTGTTTACTGAGACAAGAAGAGTCCAGAGAAGCAGCAAAATGTCTAAAAGCCTGTCAAACGTCTCCATAAGGCAATCTTTTTCAACCACTGTGCCGCGGCAGACAGTGTGTAGATATTGTCTGGTGTGCCTTGGAGAATTATATAATTTCTTCTTCTGTCCTCTAGGTGGAGCTCCAAATTACTATCCCAACAGCTTCAGCGCCCCAGAGATCCAGCCTCAGTGCATGGAGTCAAAGTTCAAGGTGTATCCCGATGTGGCCCGTTACAACAGTTCAGATGAGGATAATGTCACTCAGGTATTTAAAAAATATATATATTTTACCCTTTTCTTACAACTTTGCAGGTGGATTAATCTCCTCACATCTCACTTAAGTGGACAAATCCAGGGTTTCAACTCTTATTTGCGTCCTTAATTTCAGGTTCGCACCTTCTACACTGAGGTGCTCAATGATGAGGAGCGCCAGCGACTCTGTGAGAACTTTGCGGGATCCTTGAAGGGGGCTCAGCTCTTCATCCAGAAACGCATGGTGAGTCCAAACACTATCAGTACCCCAGGGATTCAGGCCATTTTCCCAGGCCTCTGCACGTGCAATTTATTGTGGTCACTTTAACCAAATGCTTATAAATTAGAAGAAACCCAAACAAGCTTATTTCCTGTGGGTTTGAGGTTTTGAGAGTGTCCTTGCAACTGCAATTTTGTTTTTCTTTCTTTCAATGCACTAACTGTAAATTTGTGTTGGAGTAATTATAATCTAACTTGACATTATTAGATGCTCAGTCTATGTTCTATTTTTTTTCATTGTTTTCTGGTTTGTGCAGGTTGAGAACTTGAAGGCAATCCATCCAGACTACGCCAGCAGGGTCCAGATATTTCTCAACAAGTACAACGAGGAGGCGGAGAAGGTCAGACACACACCTTTCATGCACTTTGTTGCCCTTTCTGCCCATGTATCAAGGTTTTTTTGTTGGTAACAATGAATGGCGTACTGAGCCATTTCGTCTTCCTCTGCGCAATTTTGTCCTTTGCAGAATGCACACGTGCGCGTGTACACCCGTCCAGGAGCATCTGCCGTGGCTGCATCCTCCAAGATGTGATGGATTTAAAATTCCACCGATGGCATCCTTGCAAGTGAACAACCGCAAATGCACTTATTCCCAACTGCTAATAACAGTAACAGGAAGCCTGTTACTGCTCACTGAACAAACCTAATCCTTTCATGAGTGATGATTGTAAATATTTTATGTAGAGATGAACACATCTCGAAAGCCAATTTCTTCTTCTGCTTCTCCTGCTTTGGAAGATTGTGAGTTTTTGCTAGCATCTCTGTGTCTGTTCAAGAAGTTTATATCAGAGAACTCCTCGGTGCCTTCAGAAACCACTTCAGTCTCATTTATTTGTCTATAAAATTGGAATTTCAGGAGCTGTGAATTGATTTCCACAAGAAACAAGAATCCCTCCTTGCTTTGTGTTTATAAATTAAGTAGAACTGTATTATTAAGGACTGACCACACTGGCTTGGGGCAGTTATTTGACTTATTCTGCATTTCATGTGCATCTAAATGTAACATTAATAAAGTTGTAATAAGTGCTTGTGTTGTTGAGGAGCTGATCAGATGTAGATCTGCACAGAATCTGTTTTTAACTCAATGGTTTTGAATCAGACGTCGAGAAAGTGATTTCTGAGCACTTCCTGTAAGATTCACTGCAATTTTAAACCAAAAATCACCATCTGCTTCCAAAAATGAAGTGCTAACGTCATTTCCAAACCTTGAAAAGCTACTAACAGGTTGTTGATAATAAAATTGAACCCTCACACCCAAGTTTTTGGTTTGGTGTCGATAATAATTGTAATTATCCTTAACAGACCTGAGACCTGTCATGTTCTCCTTTGAACCACCGGTGGGACCAGCTGCTGTTACTGTAGCCTTTGAAACATCCTGACGATGTTCTGAGTCTATTCAAAATCCACTTAACTGGGTTACTGAGCAGACGTCTGCTCTGACTATTGTTCCATATTGATCGTTCATTTTTCAGTGCAGTCCATTCAGAGTCCTTCATATTTTATTCCTATTGATGGTCGTGAATGTTGTTGAACTTTCTCTTCAGCCAAACTTTCCAAACTGGAGATGCTGGATGATTCAAGACTGTTTGCATTTTAGCTGCAGGTTTAGTTTATAAACTGAGTGGAACGGGTCCAAAGTGTAAACACATTCATGCTTTCTGTGTAAAGTGAAACCTACCGTCCAGATCCCTCCTCCCACCATCCACCCCACACACACACACTCACACATCTTTGTGGGAGTGAGTTTCAAGAATTTCTTTTTGTTTCACTTCTGGGTTGTTGGTTCACAGTTGGCCTCTCTCCGCCTCCCATAAATCCGAACTGGTATCTGGAACTCAGCACTTCTTTGCTGCATCTGAGTTCTAAAGCATCTTTCTGAAAACCTCTGAGCTGATGACGATGAATCCAGCCATGCAGCCCATGGAAAAAATTTCGATGCTTGGGCCCAGCGACGACTTCCCCGGAGGGCCTCCCGGAGCTCCATATCCATCCACAGTAGTGAACATCCCCGCCGAGCCGCCCAAGGACCATTTTATCTGGTCCATCATCTGCTTTGCTTACCCCAACATCTTTTGCCTGGGACTGGCAGCTCTCATCTACTCTGTCAAGGTGAGTTTCTGAGGATTTTGTCATGAATCACCAGATTATCAGGTCACACCTTTTTTGGGATTTAAAAAGAAGGTTTAGCTTGAGGATTTCACCATTTTTCCATTGCAGGCCAGAGACAGAAAGATGATGGGGGATATGAACGGGGCTCAGCACTATGCCTCCACCGCCCGCTCCCTCAACATCTTGTCCACTGTGCTGTTTTCTGTGTTTTTCCTCATTGGCTTAATCACAGTCATTGTTGTAGTTGTGCAGATAAAGCAGATGCACACCTTCACAAGACAGAATAACTATTATTATGGTTGAAGAATTTGGGCCTCATTGGCACATGAATGATGTGAAAGAAAAAAAAAGTGTTTAGCCAGAAATATGAGGGTTTTTTTTATAAATCATTCTCAACTTCCTAATAAAAATGAAGATGAACTCAACTCAGCTTGGACTATTTGTCAGTAAACTCTGAAAGTATGAACATTCATTCTAGATTAGACTGTTGAAGACACCTTTATGTGTTGCAACATGGCAAGTGTACCCACTTCAGAGAGGAATTTGAGGAGTTGCTCAATAAACCGGTCCATCTCGAACCTCAAAGAGTTGCATCATTCCCTTTTTTCCTGGGCAATTTTGGATTGCACAACACTGGAACGCCTATTGGAAAAGAGAACTTAGACTTTGCCCTATTGTGATCAATACCTCAACTTCAATCTAAACACACTATAAGATAAAAATTATATATATACAGTGATCCCTCGTTTATCGCGGGAGTTGCGTTCCAAAAATAACACGCGAAAAGTGAAATCCGTGAAGTAGTCAGCTTTTTTTTTTTTTATTATTTTACAATGCAATACTGAACTATAGAATGAAACCAAAAATCAAAACCTGTTTTAAAGCCCCAAATTTGTTTAAAACAATAATTATGATATAGTAATACAAGGTTGGAAACATTGGGCCAGATTCACCAATATGTTCTTAAGAATCTTCTTAGATTCTTTCTTAAGTTGTTATTAAGAAGTTTTTTAAGAAAACCCTACGTCGGATTCATCAACGCGTTCGTAAGCCCCAGAATTGTTCGCAGCTGTGTTCTTAGATTGATGAATGCCATCTGTTCGTAAGTTGAAAGCGCGTGCCAGGTGAGTCTAATTAACATACGATTAGCATAAGTCACCGCCCACTAATGCCCATAAAAGGAACTGCAGCAGGACCCTGTAGACAGAGCAAAAAGCAGCCAAATGCCCAAAGCGAAATGCCCAAAGCTTGCCTCTCCACGCCTGATTTCTGACGCCGTGTTGAACAATCAAGAAAGGATGGCTAACACGCTTGATAAAAATTGCCTCAACCCTGATGACTATAGCCAACACGCTTAAAGAAATCAACGAGAATGTAAAAAAAAGAAGAATGTAAAAAAAATAAACGTGTAAAAGCTGTGCTCGGATTGTGACAATAATGCATTTTATTCACAAACGGGCAATTAATCGCGCTCGAACGTGAACCGCGTGCCTGCAGTCTGGCCCCATCATTGCGTCAGGACGCACATCCTCAGGGGGTTGTGGCTCTGTGTCCAAACACATCCAGCGCCCCTTTAACATGCCGATGGTGCGTTCAATGGTGGAGCGACTGCGCGCATGCATCTGATTGAATAAAACTCCTGTGGAGTCTGAGGGTTGGTCAGTGGTGTCAACAACCAGGGAGCCAGGGCATATCCTCGATCCCCTAATAAAATAAATCAAGATAAAATCAAATAAAAAGACAGTTTTGGCATGGTTTCCAATTTGGTTGGTTAATGTTAAGTCATTGGCACATTTACGTAATTTTAAAATTCTCCGTAAATCACCAAAAATAGGAAATAAACAAATAAATAAATAAATATGACAGAATTATCATTGTAATATTGAATTTTATTGAACTGCACAAGAGAAGAAAACCCAACCATGCCAACATGTCGGCACTGAAATGTGCGCAAGAGTACTCCTGAGTGTTCGTAGGATTTGTTCTTACCTACGCATAAATCCAGGATAAGAAGAAATTGGTGAATGCCACAATCTTCAAAAAATGTTCGTAAGTGGGACTTAAGAACAAATTTGTTCGTAAGAACGTTTCGTGAATCTGGCCCATTGTTATGGGTAGTTGTTGCCGCTCTTTCTTTTTCTGAGCAAGAAGATTTTTATAAACGGATATGCCACCTTCGATTATATTTGAGAACTGCAATGAACGACTCGCAAAAAAAATCCGTGAAGCAGCGAAGCCGTGAAAGATGAAACGCGATATAGCGAGGGATCACTGTATATATATAATATTATATATTACACCATGCACATTTAAAGTTAATCCCTGTTTAATATCAGAACTGGCTAGTTTAAGTAAATTCTAAACAGACAGCAGTCATTGCTCATTTCTCTTTCTCTGCAAGTGTGTGTGTGTGTGTGTGTGTGTGTGTGTGTGTGTTTCATATGAAATGAAAGAGCAGGATGTGGGATGTTACGATACGTGGTAGTACAGGACCCGAACGCAGGCCAGGACACCATGGTGGAGTGGTCAAAACGGTTTTATTTACAGGGAAGGGGAGCACACACAATAGAAACAGTCCTCCTGGACCGCAGGGGGATCGGGAGGCAGCGTCCGACCGTCACAGGTCCATCGGCGAGTCCCCACACCAGACGCAGTCCCCCTGGACTGCTGGGTCCTCAACCCGCAGCAGTCCTCCAGGACCGACGAGGACTCGGGAGTCCGGCGCGACACGCTCACCACACGAACGTGCCCCGAGACCCTTGAAAAGAATTATTATATCTTGTCAGCATCTTTTATCTTGTTAGCATGTGTTATACTATATGTTTTTGTTTTCTGTTACAGTTAGTTTAGAAGTTAGGGATAGTATATAATCTTTAGTAGGAATAAACATAAGCAAGTCAGTTGACCCTTCCTTGACATGAATGTTGTTTGGACGGTTGGGGCCAGGAGGAGACAGTCAGACGGAAAGTGGTAGACCCCCATCGTAAAATGTGACAGCATAGTTTACTGGTGTTGATAAGTTCCTCGGCAGAAATAAGATCTCTGATCTGGCCATCTGGGGACGATAATGGAGAAGAAGGACCGCACCAACACCAAAGGAGGCTGGAAGAAGAAGATGAGGTCATCCAAGAAGAAGGACTGGATTGGACTGAATTAGCATCAATAATTTACATATGTTTTTCTATAAAAGACTGGGTCAAGGGATAGTTAGGTTGTCAGACTTCATGCCCTGACAATTAACTCTGTTGTTGCTAGGGTTATGAACTGGCCCAGAGCTCTGTATATTTGTATCTTGAATTGATTCTATTTGCTAAATACATTTTGAAATTGGCATTTGTTTACTTGAAGTCTTCATTTAAAGAAGACGCGGATTGGCAGTGACACACGAGAGGTATTGCAATCCAACAGTTTGGTAACCCCGACGTGATGAAGACAGAAAAGTCATCTGAGGCAAAGAATTCAACAACGGTCACTTCGGAGGACAACTGACGACAAAGGGATCCCTAATAAAATTTAAGCAGACACCTGTTTAATCAAAAGTTCTGCACATTGGCAATTTCCAAATTTGTCGTCACTGTCAATTGAAGTGTCCTAGTTATAAATTCCAGATACAAATATAGAAAATATTGAAACGACTGCAGGAATTACAGTTCGAGTCCGGAAAATAGACGGTTAGAGGCCAGAAGTACTATTGAAAGAAACAGGGAAGCGTCGAAGGATACATGTTGTGGCTATGACATGTGCAGCAGTGCACAATTGCAGATCTAGGGGGTTACCCAATGCCCAATGAAGGCAATCCTCCAATGAAGTGCCCAATGAAGAGAAGCCTCCATTAGAAATCCAAACCAGACACTGACATTTAACACCACTCTTTATCCATCATTACTTACTATCACTTCCCCACCCCCATATCAATTGCCAGTTTTGACTATTAATAGTGGTCAGTTAGATGTGGACAGAGATGAAGAACTGCAGGAGTTACGTGAGACAGTGTGGGAACTTTGGAGACAGGTTAGAATGATCAAACAGGGACAGGAAGAGGTTGAAGATAACTTAGGAAAAATTGAATTTAGAGAAGAATCCCAGGTGGTTCACCCTAAAATCTCCCAACAGACTACATTTAAAAAACAGGACAGTCAAAAATCGTCTTTAAAACACTTAGCAATCAAACAAAACAAGTGAAAAGAGCTGATCCCTCAGGAGGATTTGCCAGGGCTGAACGCAGGGAGGAGAAGGCAAGACTGATTTATGGCAGTGATAAAGAGGAGAGCGAGAGTAAGACAGACACCCTTAAACTTCCGGCTACATTTATTGGGGAATTGGAGCTTCAGGAGCCTGTTGAATTTCAGACCGAATTATATGAAAAAGATCCAGGTTCAAGTATGGAAAATTATGAATCAGAATCAAGGGAAGAGAGTGAGTGTGAGTATAGAGGTGAACCGTTGACAAGGGCCATAAACAATGAGGAGGTGGGTCAAACAGGAATACACACAAGGAGTAAGGGGCCCGTTTCAGGACTGCCGCAACTACAGGCCCCTCTGATACAGAAAAGAGGAGGACAGGAACCAGTATATGTTCCATTTGCTATCACAGACATTAATTGTTTAGTGAATAAGATGCCCCCACCCGCAGAGGGAGGCGGCAAGTGGATGTCCAGCCTTTTTAGTTTAACACAGAGCATGCAGTTGGCGATGGGAGACTTTAGAGGAATTTTAGGGAGACAAGTGTCTCTCTGGGATTTGGATAAGGTCGAGGTAGCAGCAGGTATTAAAGATAGACCTAATGCTGCACGTTTTGGGCCTTGTGCAACCAGGGTTGGTGAAGCTATGAGACAGATATTTCCAATATCTCCAGGAGCAATGCAGAACTTAAGATTTAAGTGGGAGTAAAGTGAGTCGGCACATGGGTTCCTTACGAGGTGTAAAGAGGAATGGATGTGTGCCACAGGGTGCCATCCTGGCTCAGATAATCTACACACCACTTAGTTCCGTCAGGCAATAATTTTAGGACTTCCACAATTAGTGAAAGAAGCCATGGAAGGAAATCCTGACCTTCCAGGCAGTACAGCGGATGTCTGGGAGAGACATCTCTCTTACCATATCAACACATTTAAAGTTAAACAACAGGGAAAGAAAGAGGGGGTGATGACAGCCCAGGAACAGCTCCTAAAAATACAGTTAGATGAGGCACTGAAAAAGTTTAATGATAAACGAAAGGAATAGAAACAGATGGTTCAGCGGTTTCCTCGGCAGGTGCAGCCAGATCAGTTAGGTCCGCAGCAAAATTTTGCTCCGATAAACCCGTATTGGGTCAGTCCAAGGGGAGGCATGTGTGGGAGACGCGGCGGGCAGGGATACGGCTTGATAGGCGGGTACTTAGGCCGAGATCAGTGTCACGCCTGCAAAGGGTATGGTCATTGGCAAAGGGACTGTCCATATCACAACTACCCGGAGGTACCAGGCAGTGTTCCACCATCTCATGGAATTTATCACCGGAGCCGATCTCATCTGACACCGTCGAGCTTGTGGGGTTCTCAGGAAGCCCGGAAAGACTGCCGTTTTCTGTGCCATTAGTGACTCGTTTTGCTGGACAGACTGTGTTGCACCCCTTTGTCATTTCACCACATTGCCCTATCAACCTGTTGGGACGAGATCTCCTGGTGAGGACAGGAGCAGCTATTCTGTGTGGAGATAAAGGTCTTGTGGTGCAATTTCCTAATGGACGGAAATTGAACTGCTGTATTTCACACCAAGGTGTGAAGGGACAAATGCTGATGAGTCCGACACCCTCTCCAGAACAGGAGGTGTGGGTGGATATTTATTCGGGAGAACTTGAGCCTGAGACTTCACCTGGTGTCGGTGTTGTGGCATTGTTTCAGAGCTGGAGGCCCTGGCTGTCGATGCTAAGTCCTTTTGCCCCGCCAGTTGATCCCTATCATGTCACTCTATTTTACGAGGGAATAATGAGGTGTATCAGGATGCGTTTAGAGAAAAGTTACAGGGAAATTTCTGGATGATTACATCACCGTGTTTGTGTGTCGGGCCTGAAGGTGTGGCTGCGCAGGTCGACTTTGCTGAACAGAATGAGTGGTATGAGAGACTGTAAAGGAAATGTTGTCATTTCTGGGTCTTGCGAGCTATAGTAGACATTTTATTCCTGCATATTCAGAAAAGACTACGCCCCTACGTGCAATGGTGAATGAACAGGGAATGCGTGATTTGGCAGCTCGGTTAACATGGACAACTGAGGGAGAGAAAGCGTTCATTGCTCTTAAACAGGCACTCACGATATCTGCATGTTTTGGCAGTTCTGGAATATAAAGATACTTTCTTTTTGGATGTTTCTGAAGGAGAACATACAGTAAATGGTGTTCTCTTTCAGAAAAAAGGGGGTGAAAGGAAAGTATTAATGTATGCAAGTATAATGCTGGACCCCATTGAAAACAGGCAGCCACCATGTGTAAGGTATATAGCAGGGGTAGCAAAACTTTTACAAAAAACAGCACATTTAGTGATGGGTTACGCTCTGACAGTTCTTACAACACATAGTGTGGTATCACTGGTCAGCTCAGCAGCATTCACCATGACCTCACTTAGACAGACCAGGATGGACCAGATTTTAACGGCAACACACATAACATACACTCATGAAGGGATAAGTATGGCAGATGGTATGGGAGAGGGCGAACCACACAGATGTGAGGAGAAAGTGAAGAAAGATGAAAAAATCAGAGTAGACCTCAAGGCGGAGCCGTTAAAGGATCCAGATGAAATACTATTCACAGACGGCTGTTGTTTCAGACACCCACAAGAGGGGCTGAAAGCTGCCTATGCAATAGTTAGAAAATCGGAAGAAGATTTTGAAGAAGTGGAAACAGGAAACCTAACAGGTAAAGAGTCAGCACAACTTGCAGAATTGAAGGCAGTTATTAGAGCATTAGAAATATCAAAGGGAAAGAGAGTGACCATCTATACAGATTCAGCATATGTAGTGGGAGCTATCCAGTTAGAACGTTGTCAATGGTTGCGGGCAGGTTTTAATACAGCATCAGGATCTCCTATAAAACATGAGGCAGAGAAGAGGCAACTGACACAGGCACTCATGGAACCAGCGGAGGTCGCAGTCGTAAAATGCAAAGGTCATAGTAAAGAGAACTTTCTGGAGGGAAGAGGTAATGAGGCTGCAGATCAGGCAGCAAAGAAGGCTGCAGGTTATAAACCAAGTTACAATTTGTTGTTGGCAGAGAAAACAGTCCATGAAATGCTTCCAAGATATGACAGGGAAAGACTTAGTTGTGATCAAGAAGAAGCTTCTCCACATGAAAAAACAGTTTGAAAGGAAAAGGGGGGCTGTGAAAGTTGAAGGAATTTGGCGGGGCCCAGACGGAAGACCTGTTCTCCCGCCCGGTCTGTTAGATGCCGTTCTGGAAGAGGCCCACGGCCTGACACACTGCAGGAAACCACAAATGATGCGGTATCTAACACATTGGTGGCATCCATTTTTGTCAGCCATTGTAGAAAATTATATCAGAGAATGTTCAATATGCACACACTTTAATGTAAAATCAACAATTCGACCACATGAGGGAAAGTTTCCAGTTGCCCCCATGGCAGGGCAAGAAATTATTATAGATTTCACTGACATGATAGACCGAGTCAATGGGTTCCGATACCTCTTGGTGGCAGTGGATGCATACACTGGCTGCCCAGAGGCGGTTCCCGTAAAAGCAGAAGATGCAAAAAGTGTTATTAAATTTTTGATTAATCTGACACATGGTTTCCACAAACGAATTAGATATGATAATGGAACTCATTTTAAGAATAAAGATTTACAATCCATAGGCCAGCCCAGCACTTTTATGAAATATAAATATTATTTTGTTCAACTAAAAACGACTCTCTCAGTTTTCTCCCAACAGGCAACCTCTGTAACAACAGTCAGTGAGGATCCAGGAATTCCACACACAGCTGAGTGGGTTCTTAAGAGAGTCATCAAGTGAAAGTGGTCAGAGCACAGGTGGACTGGTCCCTTTGATGTTGCAGAGTGAACATCACATGTTAACCCTAACATCCTAACATACTAACACCCTAACACATTAACCCTAACTCTGGTATCACTGGAATCAATGTACCCCAGCAGGTAATTCACAGAGAACGCTTGGACAGATCCGGGAACATCTAAAGAAGATGGCACCATGATTAAACTTCTATTATTCTTGATTACATCAAAGGGAGCGGTCAATGAATTGTTAGTATTGGCCTAGCGTTAGTCCTCCTAGGCTGCAAGGGGAGCAGGAGCGGTCCTCCAGGAGAACAGGAACAGGAGCGGTCTTCCAGGGAAACCAGAAGCTTAGGAACAGGAGCGGTCCAGAACAGAAGAGTCCAGAGAAGCAGCAAAATGTCTAAAAGCCTGTCAAACATCTCCATAAGGCAATCTTTTTCAAGCACTGTGCCGCGGCAGACAGTGTGTAGATATTATCTGTGCGTGCGTGCGTGTGTGTGTGCGTGCGTTCACAAAATACCTTATATTAGATTATGTTGGATTTTTGTCATGGTTATCAATATCAATTACATTCATTCATTCATTCAGATCCTTTATTGTCCCACACGGGGAAATTTACAGTGCAACAACAGCAGCAAGAGCATGCAGAGAAAAATAAGATAAAATCAAATAGAACAGGATTTGGAATATACAAAGAGGATGTATCATTCACAACAGTGATGATAATAATAATCAACATTAAAATATTGTTATTATCATCATGAATTTTCTATTTTATTGTGATGATGATAATAGTAATGTTTGAGAGGAAATATTGTCATCATAGAAAAATACAACAAAATTTCATTTGGCTGAATCTCTTAGAGCAGCAACAATATCACAGTGCTAATATTGGTAATAAATACTAGTAAATAAAAGATAAATAAAAACACAAGTGCAAGTAAAATGTTATATATAAATAGTTAAATAATAAAAACTGTGCAGTAGCTGTGTGAAATGAGAAAAGGTGTTCTTTTCACTTGACCTTTGCCCCTGGGAACACAAAGCCTGCCCAGAGCTGTGTATATTAGTCCAGCACCTCCTTGTGATAAACCTGTCATTTTAATCTGTCTAGATAAAATATTGAGAAGAAACCAGAAAAAGATTTTCTTAGCTGACCTTTCTTAGCTGACCTGAAGGCCTCACATCCCCATTTTTGCCATCCTTTACCCTTTGGAACTTCTGAGGGTGCTGAAATCTGGCAGCAAGGTCAGCAAATCTCTCAGGCACTAACAAGTTATAGAATTTGATGTTTCATCTCAAAAGCATCTGGGGGACAAATGAAGCAAAACGGGATATTTTGTAGACTGACCTATGGCTGCACAGCCCTCTTTGTGCTTGACTTCTCCCTTAGTATATTTACAGTTGAGTAACGTCAGGATGCTGTTTGAGGAGGTCTCAATGAAAAAAGATTGTGAAAATGTAGCTATCCAGGTTGTAGTTTGTACTGCAAATTAAAATATATGTATACATACACATGTTTCCCCTTTGAAAAAAAGATTAAAATAAATCAGTAAAAACTGGCATTATTTCATAAAAATACTAGAAAATTTAAAAAAAACAGATAAAACTCATTCCATTTTAATTAAAGATACCGAAAATAGTGGAAATGTAGCTGTCCAAGCTGTAGTTTTTGCCACTGTTATGGCCCACTCATGAGGTCCAAAGAAAGAGGAAGACACGCTGTCTAGTTTAACCCTTTATTTCTTAAACCAAAAAGAAAACACCCAACAAAGGAATACGGCAGGTGAGGGTGAAAATCAGGGGTGTGAGCAAGTGCCTGGATGAAGTGAGTGAAGGGGTGAAGTATGCTGTAGGTGTGAAATCCAATAATTCACCAAGAGGCAAAGCAGCTGGAGACATCAGGTGGAGGTAGGAGAAAAAGCCCACCAAATGCTGGATCAGGTGGAGCTTTATAACCTGCAGATCGCTGGCCTGGTGCTCCAATTAGGTTAGCTCCACCCTGCTGGAAACCTGTGAACCACAGACAGCACACAGCAAGACAACCCCACAGCTCATGGGCCGTCACAGTCCGGTCAACCACTGACAAGCCCAGAAATCTATACTCATGTCACCCTGAGTGCACTTAAAGTTACATTGTATTTTACAATCACCTTCAAACAAATTCACACCAATGTTAGCAGCTTGAAACATGAGTGTTTACCACGTTTGCCACATGCTTCACACCTGCTGCAATTCAAAGTTAACAGAGATGAGTTGGTTTTAGACCTGTGGAATTCTTTATGGACACAGTAGAAATGAATTTGGTTTAATTAATGGAATAAAACTGATGAGAGCGAGATCACTTCTAAAGAAAAAAGTAGATGGAGGATTGACTGTTAGAACCAAAGCATGTGCACAAAGCCAGAGGGCCCTATGTGAGCTATTGTGGGTTTGGTACCTTGCTCAAGGGTCCCTCGGCAGTGCTCTGACTAGGCGGGGCTTCTGACACTTTCTCCTACTGCCTCCCTTGCTTTGTCTGCACTGGGGCCTGAACTAAGAACCCTTCGCTCCTCAGCCCAGTCCCCAACAGCGACCGCCACGCCCATATTCTTCAATTAATTCAAAGCACCATTCAAAAAAACAGGCCATTATAGAAACTTTAGGGTGAAATTTTCCCTCAGTCAAAACCATTTAACGCTTCAAAGAAAATGGCATATTTGTATGTGACAGCATAAATTTACTTGTCATTCTAAATTATAGCAAATGTTTGCTTTTTTGTTTTTTCTTGTGGTTTTAGACTCCAACTATGAGCACTAACATCTGCCGGGTAGGACAGGATCCCTCCATCAGCAGCTCCCAGCATGGCGGCGAGGGAGATGGATGGACAGCAGGGGCCACCTGTCATCAAAACTTTTCGGGGCATCCTCAACAAGCTCACCCCTGAGAAGTTTGAAAGCCTCACGAGACAGGTGGATGAGCTCAACATCAACGATGAGGAGACGCTGAACACGGTCGTTGAGCTCCTTGTGGACAAAGCTTTGTTTGAGCAGAGCTACAGCTCAACTTATGCTCAAATGTGCCACCACCTGAAGGGGGTAAACTCTGCTTTCTTTGTACAATTGGTTGAATTTGGACCAGATTATTGTTACTGATATGCCAAACCTTTCCCACATCAGCTGAGGGTCTCGTCCTCAAGCAGCGATGGATTCGTCCTCCATAAACTTCTGCTCACGAGATGTCAGATGGAGTTCCAGAACCGTGGACTCCTGACAAAAGGAAAATGATGTGTCTGTTGTTGAAGAGGTGAGTACCGGCACGCCTGCAGCGGAACCAAATATGCAAGGGCAATTATTGGACTGCAGCTCAGCTTCATAAATGCACCTTTCGTGAGAAAAAATTGTGCTTGCTCCACTGGCAAGAACGGTTGAATAGTTAGATTTTGAACTCAAACTTAAATGTAAGCTTTACAGTGTTTCACCTAACTTAAATACATGCAAATCTGCCCTCAAAGGATCTGAGTAAACCAGACACAAGGCCCGCGTGCGTTTGGTGGGAACCGTCAGGTTCATCGGTGAGCTTTTTCAGCTGAAGATGATCTGGGAGCCCATCATACACACCTGCGTAGATAAACTCTTGAGTGTATGTGCAAGTTACTGTCCATAGTGGGGAACGGCCTGGACACTGAAGCTGAGAGGGTAAGGAGAGCTGTGTGCAACACACACACACACACACACACACACACACACACACACAAACACACACACACACACACTGTCAACACATAAACTGAATGAGTGGGACTCTTATTTTCTTCCTTTTAGCCAAAACTTAATAGCTACTATGGCCACATATGCCTCCTACTGAAGGAGAAGAAGATGTCCTCAAGAATAAAATTCATGTTGCAGGACGTTGTGGCCCTAAGAAAGGTGAGACTCCTTGATGGTTAAATCATGAATATAGTCTGCAAGTCAGGGTTGAATTCTCATCACATCTCCTGTGTGGCCTTCAGAACAATTGGGTGACCTGCAGGAAAGTTGAGGGACCGAAAACCATTCAGCAGCTTCACCAAGAGGTGAAGGAGGCTGAAGAGAGGGAGCAGCTCCAGTACAAAAACTGGCAAACCACCATGCACTGGAGAGGTGGTGGCAGGTCGGCAGATCGCGGCCAATCCTTTCATGTGAAAGAGGTTCCTGGGAAGGTCAACCAGGACTCCAGCCGCGACTGTGATGGAGAAAGGAAGCAGCGGTGCCATTTGGGCAGCAGCTCATGTCGTGGTGTCATCAAAATTCCAGGTAAATAACTGAAAAACCAAAAGATTAGGTGCATTTTTAAAGCAGACATCTGGATGGGGTTTTTCACTACTTGTTGCTCTTTGCAGTTGAACACAAGACCCCCCCAAAGCAGGCAGGATATTTATCAGAGCCCTCTTATTTGGAGTCGATCGCAAAGGAGGAGGCACAAGTGCAGGACTGCAATGAAGAACAAGTGTACCAAGCACTAAAAAGACTCCTACAGAGGAACTGCAATAATGATAAAATAGAAGAGTGGATCCAGGTAACTCCGGATGAGAATGACCTTTAAACTGGATATTTCTACAGAGATTGTGACTGTAGGCATGAAACTAACAAAGGTTCCTCTCCCCCCTCCCAGAACACCCTCAACAACAGACAGAGGTCATCAGACGGGTTTGTGAGGGCCTTGATGCGAGCAGTCTGCCAGTCAGTCATTGTTGACTGTAAGTGTTCTATAATGTCAAATAGAGGCAGAAATTTAAGCCTGTTTCTGTCCAAAAACATAATTCATTAGTTTTACTCCACATAGATGTCTGTTTTACATTATATGAGCACATCTACAAAACCAGCCTGGGACACTTTATGGTCCATGATTAGATGTGTTCAGTTTCTTTACAGTGGTGTGAAGACAGTGTTTGTGTTGTCAGGTGGGGTTCCTACACTGAGAACCTACGAGCTGCTCCAGAGAGTGAGCCTCTTAAAGAAGTACATCAAGGAGGACGAGAAGCAGCTGGTGGCCCTGAACATTCTGCAGCAGCTGGTGGTCCACATAGACCAACCTGATGGTGAGTGTCCCATCTATCCACCTCGACGGTCACGGCTTTGTTCATTTTAACTTTGAACTCTAAATTCAGAAGCCAGTGGTGTGTTTCTATTGACTTATTCCTGTGATTTTTGCTGGTGTGTGTCCGTGTAGGTCTGCTGCGGATGTTTTTAGACGTGCTGTTGGATGAAGAAGTCATCCAGGACGAGACCTTCTTTAAATGGAAGTCGTCCACAGTCTCTGTAGTATCTGTCAGCAACTTCTTCACCTGGCTCCAAGAGGCGAACAGACAGATAAAGTGGGGAGCAAAAAAAATAATTAAAAAAAAAAAAAATCTACATTATTTCATTAACAGTAATATCATCTGTCTTTAAATAAAATCCAATTTATTTCCAAATACAAGTCCTTGAATATCATTTATGTTTTAGGCACCATTTATCCTGATGTGATCATCATGTTTTACTCTCTAAAGGAGTTTTGGTTTATTGAGGTTGAATGTTCAAGACAGTTATAAACATTTACACTAAAACTACCTAAAGAACATTATCTCTAACAAGTATTAATTGTCTATAGTGGTTAATGATAAAATAAAGTGCTATATAAAGTAAAATAGATTCTGCTATTTTGAGCGTATTTATTATATTAGTTCTTCTAGTGATACTAAAACATTACACTCAAACTTGAAATAATGGGATGGGGGGGGGGGGGGGGGGGGTGTTCAATTTCTTCACTTGTGCCACAATGTGGCATTGATCATACATAATATTAGAAATGTAAACTCAAAACATGTAAAAATAGGGTTTGTGTGTTGTAATCCACACAATTACAAGTGTGTGAGTGTGTGCGTGTGCAACGATGTAGGATGCTGTTTTCTTCTTCTGTCCTCTAGGTGGAGCTCCAAACTACTATCCCAACAGCTTCAGCGCCCCAGAGATCCAGCCTCAGTGCGTGGAGTCAAAGTTCAAGGTGTATCCCGATGTGGCCCGTTACAAAAGTTCAGATGAGGATAATGTCACTCAGGTATTTAAAAAAAAAAATCTTTTACTCTTTTCTTACAACTTTGCAGGTGGATTCATCTCCTCACATCTCACTTAAGTGGACAAATCCAGGGTTTCAACTCTTATTTGTGTCCTTAATTTCAGGTTCGCACCTTCTACACTGAGGTGCTCAATGATGAGGAGCGCCAGCGACTCTGTGAGAACTTTGCAGGATCCTTGAAGGGGGCTCAGCTCTTCATCCAGAAACGCATGGTGAGTCCACACACTAACTTTAACCAACTGCTTATAAATTAGAAGAAACCCTAACAAGCTTATTTCCTGTGGGTTTGAGGTTTTGAGAGTGCCCTTGCAACTGCAATTTTATTTTTCTTTCTTTCACTTTCAATGCACTAACTGTAAATTTGTGTTGGAGTAATTATAATCTAACTTGACATTATTAGATGCTCAGTCTATGTTCTAGGTATTTTTCATTGTTGTCTGGTTTGTGCAGGTTGAGAACTTGAAGGCAATCCATCCAGACTACGCCAGCAGGGTCCAGAAACTTCTCGACAAGTACAACGAGGAGGCGGAGAAGGTCAGACACACACCTTTCATGCACTTTGTTGCCCTTTCTGTGTTTCAGGGTTTTCTTGTTGTGTTTGTGATGGTAACAATGAATGGCGTACTGAGCCATTTCGTCTTCCTCTGCGAAATTTTGTCCTTGGCAGAATGCACACGTGCGCGTGTACACCCGTCCAGGAGCATCTGCCGTGGCTGCATCCTCCAAGATGTGATGGATTTAAAATTCCACCGATGGCATCCTTGCAAGTGAACAACCGCAAATGCACTTATTCCCAACTGCTAATAACAGTAACAGGAAGCCTGTTACTGCTCACTGAACAAACCTAATCCTTTCATGAGTGATGATTGTAAATATTTTATGTAGAGATGAACACATCTCTAAGGCCACTTTCAGAATTTCTTCTCCTGCTTTGGAAGATTGTGAGTTTTTGCTAGCATCTCTGCATCTGTTCAAGAAGTTTACATCAGAGAACTCCTCGGTGCCTTCAGAAACCACTTCAGTCTCATTTATTTGTCTATAAAATTGGAATTTCAGGAGCTGTGAACTGATTTCCACAAGAAACAAGAATCCCTCCTTGCTTTGTGTTTATAAATTAAGTAGAACTGTATTATTAAGGACTGACCACACTGGCTTGGGGCAGTTATTTGACTTATTCTGCATTTCATGTGCATCTAAATGTAACATTAATAAAGTTGTAATAAGTGCTTGTGTTGTTGAGGAGCTGATCAGATGTAGATCTGCACAGAATCTGTTTTTAACTCAATGGTTTTGAATCAGACGTCTAGAAAGTGATTTCTGAGCACTTCTTGTAAGATTCGCTGCAATTTTAAACCAAAAATCACCATCTGCTTCCAAAAATGAAGTGCTAACGTCATTTCCAAACCTTGAAAAGCTACTAACAGGTTGTTGATAATAAAATTGAACCCTCACACCCAAGTTTTTGGTTTGGTGTCGATAATAATTGTAATTATCCTGAACAGACCTGAGACCTGTCATGTTCTCCTTTGAACCACCGGTGGGACCAGCTGCTGTTACTGTAGCCTTTGAAACATCCTGACGATGTTCTGAGTCTATTCAAAATC
This sequence comes from Takifugu rubripes, assembly GCF_901000725.2. Lineage (NCBI taxonomy): Eukaryota > Metazoa > Chordata > Actinopteri > Tetraodontiformes > Tetraodontidae > Takifugu > Takifugu rubripes. The sequence goes on from NC_042293.1 coordinate 11,256,029, forward strand.
CACTTAACTGGGTTACTGAGCAGACGTCTGCTCTGACTATTGTTCCATATTGATCGTTCATTTTTCAGTGCAGTCCATTCAGAGTCCTTCATATTTTATTCCTATTGATGGTCGTGAATGTTGTTGAACTTTCTCTTCAGCCAAACTGGAGATGCTGGATGATTCAAGACTGTTTGCATTTTAGCTGCAGGTTTAGTTTATAAACTGAGTGTAGTGTAAACACATTCATGCTTACTGTGTAAAGTGAAACCTACCGTCCAGATCCCCCTCCCACCATCCACCCCACACACACGCACTCATCTTTGTGGGAGTGATTCTCAGAAATTTCTATTTGTTTCATTTCTGGGTCGTTGGTTGACAATTGTACCCCCCTACACACACACACACACACACACCTTTTTTTTTGTAAATCCGAACTGGTATCTGGAACTCAGCACTTCTTTGCTGCATCTGAGTTCTAAAGCATCTTTCTGAAAACCTCTGAGCCGATGACGATGAATCCAGCCATGCAGCCCATGGAAACAAATTTGATGCTTGTGCCCAGCGAAGGCTTCCCCAGAGGGCCTCCCGGAGCTCCATATCCATCCACAGTAGTGGACATCCCCGCCGAGCCGCCCAAGGACCATTTCATCTGGTCCATCATCTGCTTTTCTTACTCCAACATCTTTTGCCTGGGACTGGCAGCTCTCATCTTCTCTGTCAAGGTGAGTTTCTGAGGATTTTGTCATGAATCACCAGATTATCAGGTCACACCTTTTTTGGGATTTAAAAAGAAGGTTTAGCTTGAGGATTTCACCATTTTTCCATTCCAGGCCAGAGACAGAAAGATGATGGGGGATATGAACGGGGCTCAGCACTATGCCTCCACCGCCCGCTGCCTCAACATCGTGTCCACTGTGCTGCTTGCTGTGTTTTTCCTCATTGTCTTAATCACAGTCATTGTTGTACCTGTGGAGATAAACAAGCATCATAACCATTATTACGGTTGAAGAATTTGGGCCTCATTGGCACATGAATGATGTGAAAGAAAGAAAAAACAGTGTTTAGCCAGAAATGTGTGGGTTTTTTTTTTTAAATCATTCTCAACTTCCCAATAAAAATGCAGATGAACTCAACTCAGCTTGGACTATTTGTCAGTAAACTCTGAAAGTATGAACATTCGTTCTCATTTAGTCCGTTGAAGACGCTTATGTGTAGCAACATGGTGTCCTCCAACTCCGCAGACTGGTCAGTGGAGGGCAGGTGTGCACGGGATAGAGCGTCAGCGACATAGGGCTCTCTGCCCCTCTTGTAGATAACATTGAGGTTGTACCGCTGGAGGCGAAGCATCATCCGTTGTATGCGTGCAGAGGCAGTGTGCAGTGGCTTTCTCAGTATGGTGATGAGAGGTTGGTGGTCAGTTTCAACAGTCACGGCCCGGCCATAAATGTAGTGATGGAATTTTGTGCAGGCATAGACGAGAGCCAAGAGCTCCTCAATTTGAGCATCGCGCGGTTCAGTCTCTGTGAGGACCCTGGAAGCAAAAGCCACCGGCGTTTCGTTTTGGAGGCAGACAGTGCCCTGTCCATGCTGCGAGGCATCAGCTGACAGTACAACTGGTTGGTGAACATCAATGTATCTCAGCACAGGGGGGCTGGCAATGATGTCCTTCAGTTTAGTGAATGCCGCTGTGTGGGGCTCCAGCCAGCACCAGTACACATCCTGCCACAACAGTTCACGCAGAGGAGCCGTGATCTCACTGTAGCCTGGTAGAAACTTGGCCAGGTAGTTGGTCATGCCCAGGAACCTCTGGAGGCCGTGTTTTGGGACAGGCGAACAGCAGCTGTCTTAGAGGGATCTGGCTTAACACCCTGGTCGGTGAGTAGGTGGCCGATGTAGGGGACCTCCGTGACCCTGAACCTGCATTTTTGGGGTTCAGTCTCAGGTTCACAGCACGGACCCTGTCCAAGACCTGGCAGAGGCGCAGATCACGTTCCTCCCCAGAGCGGCCCCACACGAGGATGGCGTCAATCACGATCGCACATGGCTGTGCCTCAAACAGCTGCTCCATGCACCTCTGGATGTCACGAACAGGTTGACTGGGACCCGACCGCAGGCCAGGACACAGTGGTAAAATGGTCAAACAAGCTTTATTTACAGGGGGAGGGAGCACACAAAGAACACAAGGAACACGGAGTACACGAGGAACATGAAGGCAGCCCTCCAGGGCTGCGGATCACACGAGGGACACGAGGGTAGCCCTCCAGGGCTGCGGATCACACGAGGGACACGAGGGTAGCCCTCCAGGGCTGCGGAGCACACGAGGGACACGAAGGCAGCCCTCCAGGACTGCAGAGGGCGCAGGGAACAGGGGCAGCCCTCCAGGGCGCAGGGAAATGGGGCGGCCCTCCAGGGCGCCGGGAACAGGGGCGGCTCTCCAGGGCGCAGGGAACAGGGGCGGCCCTCCAGGGCGCAGGGAAATGGGGCGGCCCTCCAGGGCGCAGGTAACAGGGGCGGCCCTCCAGGGCGCCAGGAACAGGGGCGGCCCTTCAGGAGACACGAAGCTGGAGCGGCCCTCCAGGAAACACAGAACACCAGCACACAACGAGGAAGACCAACAGACAGCCTCGAGACCAACAGACACACTGACAAGACTAACAGACAACACAAACAGACACCCTGGCACTGACAGGCAGGCGCAACCTGCTTAAATAGGCAGCCCGATGTAAACCAATTGTGCCCCACACCACCCCCTGCAGCACAACGACCGACACAACCCAGAAATCCTGACACTGGAAGACCTCACTGCCTGTGGTGATGCCATAGGGCATGCATAGGAAGGCGTAGCGGCCCACTGGGGTCATGAAGGTGGTGAGTCTTGAGGATTCCTTGCTGAGTGGCACCTGCCAGAAGCCACACTTTGCATCCAGAATGCTGAACATTTTGGCATCTGGCATGTCAGCGATCACCTCCTCCACAGTCTTCAGGGGGTGACGGGGCCTGAGGAGGGCCTTGTTAAGGTTGACAGGGTCAATGCATAGTCTTTTTTCTTCGCGGCCACCATTGCTGAAACCCATTCATTGGGTTCCTGGATTGGTGTGATGACCCCCATGTTAGTCATTCTCTGCAGTTCTGCCACGATTTTGTCCCTGATGGCCAGTGGCACCCACCTCGGGGCACATATGGTGGGGGGCACGGAGTGATCAAGGCGTATGTGGTACACAACAGGCAGTTTGCCGATGGTGTCATTGTTGAACAGGTCTTTCTATTCCAATAGCTCAGGTGATTCCTGCTGTGTGAGGGCATGCACTTCCGGACCAAAAGTCACAAAACCCAGTCTGACACTGTCTTTGAGACCCAGCAAGGGCTTGACGTTTCCGGCAGAGGGGTCAGTGTGCTGCAGGAGCGCCCTGGATATTTCGTTACATTTGGCCCCAGTGTCAATCTTTACGCGTAGCTGCCTGCCCGTGTTGCATGCAGATAGCTTAGCAAACCTTTCATCTCGGTCACGCACATCTTGTGGTTGGTCTATGCTTTTGCAGTAAAACATGTCCTTACGTGCAGTGGGGGACAGGGGCTGTGCTGGTCTGATGGTGCTTGGTGGTTTTCCTGATCTGCAGCATCTCGAAAAGTGGTTGGGTTTTCTGTAGATGTTACAGCGCTTGTTAAAAGCAGGACATTTGCTGCGCTCGGGTGCATGTTGACCACCGCAGGTTGTACACTGGTTGAAGTGGACCACACACACCACAGCTTCCTTCTTTATTTCTCTGTTGGCCCTCTCCGACCGTTCATGCAGCATGCAGATTTCAATGGCCGCGTCCGGTGTCAGCGTTTTCTGTTTTAAGAGCTGGGCGCGGACCGCGTCATCGTGGATGCAGCAGACCCGACGATCCCTAACCAGTTCATCATGTAGCGCACCAAAGTCACATTTCTTGGCCATTACATTCAGCGTGGCAACATAAGACTGGACAGACTCATGTTGTTTCTGGTTGGTTGTGTTGAACGCATGTCTGTCCATAATTACGTTTTTCACTGGCAGGCAGAGCTGTAGTATCCGTCTGCAACTTCTTCACCTGGCTCCAAGAGGCGAACAGACAGATAAAGTGAACTTGGGGAGCAAAAAAAAAAAATTTTTTTCTTTAAAAATCTGCATTATTTCATTAACAGTAATATCATCTGTCTTTGAATAAAATCCAATTTATTTCCAAATACAAGTGCTTGAATATCATTTATGTTTTAGGCACCATTTATCCTGATATGATCATCATGTTTTACTCTCTAAAGGAGTTTTGGTTTATTGAGGTTGAATGTTCAAGACAGTTATAAACATTTATACTAAAACTACCTCAAGAACACTATCTCTAACAAGTATTATTCATCTCTAGTGGTTAATGATAAAATAAAGTGTGATTTAAAGTAAAATAGATTCTGGTATTTTGAGCGTATTTATTATATTTGTTCTTTTAGTGATACTAAAACATTACACTCAAACTTGATATAATGCGATGGAAGGGGGGGGGGGTGTTCAATTTCTTCACTTGTGCCACAATGTGGCATTGATCATACATAAAATTAGAAATATAAACGTAAAAATAGTGTTTGTGTATTGTAATCCATACAATTACAAGTGTGTGAGTGTGTGTGTGTACAACGATGTAGGATGCTGTTTTCTTCTTCTGTCCTCTAGGTGGAGCTCCAAACTACTATCCCAACAGCTTCAGCGCCCCAGAGATCCAGCCTCAGTGCGTGGAGTCAAAGTTCAAGGTGTATCCCGATGTGGCCCGTTACAACAGTTCAGATGAGGATAATGTCACTCAGGCATTTAAAAAAAAAAATCTTTTACTCTTTTCTTACAACTTTGCAGGTGGATTCATCCTCACATCTCACTTAAGTGGACAAATCCAGGGTTTCAACTCTTATTTGTGTGTGTGTGTGTGTGTGTGTGTGTGTGTGTGTGTGTGTGTGAGTGTGTGTGTGTGTGTGTGTGTGTGTGTGTGTGTGTGTGTGTGTGGTTCATATAAAATGAAAGAGCAGGATGTGGGATGCTGGGTCCAGAGAAGCAGCAAAGTGTCTAAAAGCCTGTCAAACATCTCCATAAGGCAATCTTTTCAATCACTGTGCCGCGGCAGACAGTGTGTAGTTATTGTCTGGTGTGCCTTCGATTTCCTTTAATTTCATGTAATTGGGCTAAAAATATATTTTTTAAAAATTCAATTGAGTTTAATTAATGTGCCATTGTCGAGTGTCTGTGCTGACGAGTCGCTGTGTAATACTTCACCTCATCAGTAGGTGGCAGCAGGTAGCTAATTACTTTGTAATTTGAGTCAAGAGACTTAAGGATGCGTGGATGCGTCAGGTAAGGGTGACAGCAGCATTGTGGCTAGCTAACATCTAAGTAACAGTGATGTAGAGGTTTTTGAAAAGGAAAGATGCTAACTGAATTTCAGACCCAAATGAAGGCCCAAGTATGGGTAGAGGCCTGTGGCGCAAGGTTAGGGACTAGGTTAGGAACCCATATACCTCAGCATCATTTGGTGGAAAGGCCATGACAGGAGCAGGAGGAACTAACTGAACTGAGGCTTGAACTGGTTTAAAGCTAAGCTGTGCAGAGTTACCAGAGTTTCTCCAATCTGGCAAACAAAGCTATATTGTAGCTGGAACTGTGGACACTTTATGTAATTGAGTTTTACATGACAACCAGGAGGAAGGTGTTCAGACTCCATGACTTTTGAGTTGTTTAGATTTACTGTTAATTGGGATGAGACTCTTTCATAAATCTAAACCAGAGAGAGGAAACAGGTGCCAATGGGGGGAATTGTTCCGAGACACTCCAGTGGAATGTGACTTTGTTGAAAGTCATTACATTTGATGATGTCTTCTTCTTCTTCTTCTGCTACTAAACTCCACCATTAGAGCTGAAGATATGGAGACTTATGGCGTCTTTCCTCCTCAAACAGCGTTCCTTCGCTGCCTATCTCTATTTCGGGCCTGACCGCATAATGACAGACTTGCTATAGCGTGAAAGCTCCTGCCCATCGGTCCTCTGCCTCTCACCTCCCATTTCACCGGCCTTTATAAGCCTCTCAGGCTTCTGGGAGCCACCTTCCGAACAGAAACAGCGCACGGAAACCTGGGCGGCTCGTCGAATCAGGGTCAAAACATGGACAACTACTCGTACCACTTCCCCTCCGACTGCACCCCGCTGACTAACTGTAAGTCTGCCCGTAAACCAGGCGGGTCCACCATGGTCAACATGGGCCACGTCGATCAGAACCCTCCACGGGACTATCTGGTGTGGTCGCTGTGCAACACGCTGTACGTGAACTTCTGCTGCCTGGGATTCATGGCTCTGGTCTACTCCATCAAGGTGAGAGACTTCATATCATATTGTCCTTCTTTACGAGATTTCCTGATCAGTTGTGAAAACTCTTTTCATTTCAGCTGTAGGTGGTGGTAAGGAGCGTATCTGTTATCTCTAATTTCAAGCTTTCTGGAAATATTACAGACCGAGCCTGAGTATAGAGGCAGTCATCCATCCGTGTGACCTCAAAAAACAAGAAAAGATTCTGAAGGTCGTCATAGCGGGGCGTGGATGACCTTTTACTCAGGTCCACTGCACAAGTGGGCGCAGCAGAGAGTCACGGGTCCAATACGGGTCCAAAATTATAGACAGGCTGCTTTTCTTAGAGGAAAGAAAAAAGGGTAATTGGCATCTTATTTTTGGGCTCATGGGAAATTAGAGAGTACTCAGGAAAGACTCAGGCGTGTCCTTTAAAAAAAAAAAAGGTGGACACCAGCTGTAAGTAGCTGTAGGGATTTTTCTTCTTTAGTGTTTGGAAAGAGAATAACCTACAGGTTACCGCGAAGCCCTGAAAGCGAAGCAACTGCTGTGCTTGATTGCATCTGTGCAGGCCAGGGATCAGAAGACGCAGGGAAACCTGCAGCTCGCCCAGGAGTGTTCAGACAAGGCCAAGTGGTACAACATCCTGGCGGCCGGCTGGAACCTGCTGATCCCGCTGCTCTTCGTGGTCCTGCTGGTGCTGCTCCTCATCCACCTGGGAACCTCCCAGGGCTCGTCCCCAGGCTCCTTTGACTTCTTCGGCGAGGACGGCTTCCAAAACTTTATGAAACTGTTCAGCTGGTAGACAGGAATTGTCAAACCAAAATCCAATAAGGGTTCCGGAGAGCCGTCGACACTCGGTGAAGGCATTAGCGAAGGTGACACATCAGCTAAAATGGAGAATTCTTTAATTATTTTCAGTTCTTGATTATGACAACAAACCTTAATTTGTGAGTTATATCAAATAGAGGCATCAAAGAGGGAGGTTATTGATGAGCTTTTGTAAGATTACTGAGGTGCAACAGCTCCGCTCACACATGCTGCCTTTGAGAAGACCAAACCCTTAATGGGAACGAAGAAACAAACCAGAAACATCAGATGGGTGGGGAGTCAAACCTTTCTTGTTATTTATTGTTGTATTTATACTTTAAGGAATGTGGGAAAAGAGAGCAGTCGACTGCTGAGCCGGTCTGATCACATGGTCAACATATTCAGATTGAGATCCGTATTCAGATGGAAGGATTCTGAACATGCCCACATGTGTTGCATCTTTATTCACATGCTCCTGTGACAGGGAAGGTCACGGGCCAGTTTCCCAGGCTTCCCAGGAGGCATTCAATCCCTTTGGGTTATTTTGGTGTTGCATTGAAACATGTTCTCTGTCGCGGGACATTCACCACTCATTAATACTGAGTTGTTTTTCCTTCTTTATTTGTTTGACTCATTTAATTCTTCCAAACATGTATTATTATTGTATTTTAGTGTTTTCCATGTTAAGTAGTTGGACTTTACATTATCTGTCTGCTGACTGAGCTCAGTAAAATTATAAATCAGTTCTGCTTCGAAAGGTTCTTATTTTGAATACTTCAAACTCATGCAGATTAAGAGGTTCTGCACCTGCTCTGGGTTTTAAACTAATAATTTGGCCAATGTGGTTGGACTGGGAGGGTCTAAATGAAAGGACGAGGCCCTTTTTTTATCTCCAGCGGTGGGCCTGCAAGTATAAACAGAACATGTGCCTTGAACTGCTCAGATGTTCCCTCAGCTGTGACGCCTTCCACACAAACCACCTGCCTGAGGAGGAATGAGACATGATTCCAGTCAATCTGGTCCCATTCTGAAGAATCAGATGACATCATGTCAAATGTGTCCATGGTGTTCTGACGTCCTGTGTTCTCTGGGATAAAGACTTTGAAGGCACCGCTGATGTGCACGTCCTTCCAGTCCAGAGGCTAATGAAAAGGTGCTGCAGCCTTCCGAGGATCAGTCTGTCCTCCCGTCTCCTGTCCTGCTTTTGAAGATGTGGACGCTCCAAACCTCTGGACCTCCCACCCTCTGGGCTTCCAGGGCAGCCCGGCTCCATCTCCCAGCTTTATTTAGAAACGCCCCAAATTACAACCTAAAGCTTCCAACTTTCTATTTTTTTTCCCTGCGTGCGGCTGCAGAAATGTTTACAGATGTTTGAGATGTGTGAAATGACAGGGTAGGAACAGAGAGAAACGGTTGACTTTTTGTTTGACTTTTTCTGTTTATTGCAGTTAAACCCCCACACATCAAGGGGGCGGGGACACACACATGGACAATTGTGCTACTGTGAATCAGTGTCAAGAATGTCCGTCTGTCTGACTCACAATATCACCATTATTGGGGGAACTTCAGCAGAAGCTCAGAACTATTTTGATGTTTTCAAAAATATCCTAAAATAATCCAAAATAACCTACAATTGCGAAATGATCCCATTCAAGGGTGATTTTTAGAAGACAGCTCTAATAAATCGGGACACATTTTACTGTCCCTGCAGGATACATGAATAAAAGTCACTAACACACATTAACAGTAGTAATATGTCCAAAAAAGACAACTTAATGAGAAACTGTGGTCTTATAAACTCTGCATGTAACATTGAGGCCAGTGAACCAGCCCCCGGGTGCAAGCGAGGTTTATCTTTAAGATGATAAATGTGGGTTTATGCTTTTCTGGTGTGATTAAAACGCTGGTTGGATTAATGCTGTTTGGAAACATCTGGCATGTTAGTTCAGCTCAAAGGAATTTATGCGTAAAACTTCTTTTAACTGCCTAAAACAGAAGCCGAAGCAACTTTGTCGCCAACTACAGGCTGCAGAACGTGTCCTCAGAACATGTCAGGAGAACTCCATGTTGTTCATTGTGTTAGTGTGTTTAATATTTGTTCTCTTTCACAATGTCGTAACTTTTTGGCTTTGAAACGACTTCAGTGTTGTTTCCTGCTCTTGTGTCTCGTCCTCTCTGGCCCCTGTGCTGGTGTCACACCTGTCTGCACACCTGTGTCTGATCATCTGATTGACCTGTATTTAAGTCCAAGCACTGCTGCTGGTGCCAGGTGGATGTGTCTCTGCTGTGTCTGTGCCCACCTGAGCTTGGCTCTCGTGTGCTGTGTTTTTTGGGGGGAGCTCTTTTGGGCATTTTAGGTCTGTTGAGTTTTAAAGTCCAACATCTTCAACCACACTGGGATGGATCCCTGCATAGTCACGGTTCTTCATTTAAACACAAATAAAGGCACCACTGATGTAAACAAACATCTGTCACAGGCTTCACTCGACCACATTAAATATTGTGGGTGGCATCATGGCTTATATGCAGCCTTTCTGATCCTTTAAAAATAGACTTTACGTCTATAATGAGGTAGAAACAAGCACACATGGAACTGTAGACATGCAGGCAGAGGAACAGAAACACTTTAATGTATAATTTGATTTAATTTAGCTCTAACCCACGTGGGTTGGCTATAACGCTGCCTCTCTGGGTTTGCTGACACGTTCCCACTTCTATGTGCTGCTTTTGAAAAACTTTAGTCACAGTGTTCTCTGAAAGACTTGAATGCTGTTTGATTGGTCTTCCTGGTGATTAACTTGTTTCCACACTATCGTTTTCTTATCTATGAACATGCCACTGATGAAACAGGTTAAAGTACAAGCTGATTTGTGACCCTTTTCGATGGATCCTTTAGGTAAACTAGGCCAAAGTGTCTCACCCCCTTATTGCAGGAAATCTGATTTACATCGAACATAGACAATATAGTATTCTAGTGTTTGCACTGAGTGAAGGACTGATACTGTGACTAGTTTTGTAGTCAGGAGAGCTGAAAAATGTCACCCACAAATATGGCGGAAATCCGCTCCGAGCTCTTCATATGACTGGTGGGTCTTTCTGTCAGACAGGAAACTCCCATATAGATCTTCGAATGGGACAGATTTGGACCACAAGAGGGAGCAACAATCCTTTTTTAAGAGGTTCTCTCTTGTAACTGACTCCACCTTTAAGCCGACAGTTTATTTTCTGTTTTTTATTGTTGTGAATACAAGGGAAGAAGTATAAAATCAGATCAGATCTGGACAGTGGTGCGCAGTGCAGAGGTCACACGCCCTGATTAGAGGTCGATACCCTCCGGGGCAGCATGTGACCCATGAAGGTAGCGCACCTCTGACAGTAAACAGCCGCGTTTGTCCCGGATCTCAGCGACCTCGGCGGGCTTCGATCCTGCCCTGCAGCCTCTCCTCTGACCCGCCCACAGCAGACACCCGACACCACCTGAGAGATTCGATAATACTGGGCGTTGACGTGCAACCGTCCGCGGGCTTGAAGAGCAAGTTCGCCGGTCGCCGAGTCCTCCTTCCTCGCCAGCGCATCACCAGCACCGAGGCCGAGATCAACGAACCGACATCGAGCCGCAGCAGCCCAAGACAAGACAACCACCATGAGCAGGTAGGACTGCAGAAGGCCCGGGTCGGCTCGGACTGAGGAAGATGATGGAGCAGCAGAGAGGAACTTGAACTAGACCTTCCGCGAAAACTCTTGAGTCGCACAATGCAGAAATATATTTTCAGCATGGAACTTCCCGCATTTAATGCAAAAGGGTGTGTGTCTGTGTGTAGTTGTATTTGCGCAGCAGCGTTAACTACAACAGGGAAGCGATCCGTTTCCCTTTGAGGTGTTGAATACCCAAGTTGCAAAACTATCAAAAACTGAACGGATCGACTGTGTTTTTGCTGTTTAGGCACTTTGACAGTTGAGGAGATAAAACAAAAGGAAAAGGGCGAACCCGCACATTTCTGATGTTGTCCGCATGCGTCAGTCCAGGGTTCAGCTTTCTATCTGCAGGCAGACTTTAGGCTGGTATGGTTGAACTTTGTCCCACAATTACGCACCTACACTGCCTGGAGTTTAGACCCTTGGAGTACCTTGCTGGCCTGCTGCTGGAAATGTTCCAGTATTAAAGATGCATATGTGAAAGTATAGTGGGGAGATAACCCTGACTGTAATCCTCAGAAGTGTGTGTGTGTGTGTGTGTGTGTGTGTGTGGGGGGGGGGGGGTCTATATGGAGGGATTCAAGAGGTCTGTTTGTGCTCCAGATGCAAACCTCTGGTCATTAGTCAGGTGCAACAAGACATTTTCCTTCATGTTCTGCTGATCTATCTCCCACGTGTGTCTCGTATGCAGAATCTAAAAAGGACGTTCGGGCCTCTCAGAGAACGAGCATTTACACAGGGCCAGATTCCCAAGTGTCGTCAGGTTTCCATCGCGTTGTTGCCTCAAAGCATTCCTTTGTGTTTTATTCACAGACCCTCCACATCTGATTGACATCAAACCCCCAAACTACGAGCGGAACATGTGGTTGTCTTCAGGTTTCTTGCATAACATGTTACATAAGTTCCAGCTTGGCTCCTCCTGATATCCTAAATGCACTCCTGGGTTTTTCGGCAACCTTCCCCCCAACCTGAGACCACCGGCTGTGTCAGAGGTGGCCCCATATTGGTTTAAGTGCAGGGTTTCTCACTGCTAAATGTACATAGAAATGAGTTTGTTTAAAGACTGTGAAGATAAGAACATGGCTGAGGTTGGATTTTTGGGCGAAGGAATCTAAATCGGCCTTTATCTCGTTCCCTCCAGCACCGATATGTGAAACTGATTGTTGGGACAGTCAGTTTCTCCCAGAGGTCACTGACCCCTGGGAGAAATGTGACTGTTCCATTTCTCATGACTGATAAGTGTTTAAAGGACAAATGTTTGGATGAACAGTTTAGTTTTGCACGCTCTGGCGGAGGCTGCAAAGGGGGTTCCTTCCACAAATTATACAGCTAAAGAGGAGGTGGCTGTTTTCTGTAAGTGATGGGGGCGCAGTGGGAGTGTGGGGTTGCGCAACTATACGGGTTTCTTCATCAGAAACAGCTTCACAAAAAAAGTTTTCGTCCCAGTTTTTGCAGGAAGGGTCGCGTAAATGGTTCAAATCAGTTAGAAAGTGGGAACCGTAAGCAGTTATTGGATCCTTGTCTGGCTAGCATCCACATCGCCCACGGGACTGATATTTTATGACCTTTTTTTCAGCTTTTTGAGCAAAGTTGTTTGTACAGAAAACAAGGAGTCAGCCAATCAGGGAGCAGGGGCAGCTCGGCCCCAACGCATGCCTGCTTCAAATTATAGCACATTCCAAAAGACTCCATTTAACTGTGGCCAGTGGAAACAGAGAGGGGCGGTGGCAACGATAAGAACAGTAGGAAGAAAAACAAGTTAGTCAAGAGAAGAGTTGAGTTTAGTTTCATTTTCCGGCTAATTCAGCAAGTAAATAAAGTTTCGTCCGCTGTTCCTGACTTCGCCAGCGCACGTTCTCCTGTGCAGGCGCCATGTGTGGTTCATTTAGCCGAGCTTGTGACGCCTGTTATCTTTGGGTAATCCCTTGTTTGCTGGAGAGGAACTTGAAGCCTAAACGTGCTGTGAAGTTCTCACATGCATGTGACTCAAAGTGTGACAGAAACTGACACAATTGCCTCATTGTGGGCATTTTTCCCCCTAGTTTGTGATGTCCTGCAGCCCATATTCACACAGCGCCACAGAAACATGCGTTCGCGGACTGCTTTTTCTCCGTTTAACTCAACGCCCCCTCGTAGTTTAGCGCCATGGCCTTAAAGTTTTTCCTGGTTATGTCGTCACTGCGGCGACAATGAACTTCCTCCTTATCTTGGAGCTCTGCTCTCCCTCAAGCACCACGTGTCAGCACACTGCCGTGCATGAAGCTATGCAATACCATACACGCAAGTACGCCTGAGCTGTAGGAGAGGTTGTTTGGGGCTTCTTTGGCTTTATTTGTAGCCGAAATAGACAATAATCAGCCAAACTATCTGTGTTGTTGGTCTGTTTCCTGTCCTGTAATAAACTAAACTGTCCTCCTTCCTCCTGTGCAGATGTCTGATCACGAAGGCGGAGGTGCAGAGCTTTGTGGAGCGCTGTATGGTAGCAGTGGGCACGAAGCCGCATCACGCCCGCAGCCTGGCCGAGGTGCTGGTGGAGGGAGACCACAGGGGGCACTACAGCCATGGGCTCAACAGGATGGGTGAGTGGACGCAGCGTTATGGGGGAGGGCGCGTTTGAAAGAGGACCGTGGAGTCGCTCTACTTTGATCCGTCTCTCTGGCAGACATGTACGTGAAGGACATTGAGTCCGGAATCTGCGCCAAGGACGGTGAGCCGGTGGTGGAGAAGGAGAGTGCAGCCACGGCGCTGGTGGACGGGAAGAACCTGCTGGGGCCTGTTGTTGGCAACTTCTGCATGGACCTGGCCATCAAGAAGGCCAAAGAGGCCGGCATCGGCTGGGTGGTCGCTCGCGGTGTGTTTTTCAACTCCTCATCGGTGAAATCGCCGAACGATGACTGAAAACCTCACCGTCTCCCAACTGTCCCGTTTAGGTTCCAACCATTATGGGATCGCTGGACACTATGCACTGTTGGCTCTGAAGGAAAACATGATTGTAAGAGTGCTGATCTTTTACTATTCCAGTCCTGAAATGCGTAACGATGGTGGATCAGCTGTGTCTCATCACATGTGCCATAACCTGCCCCCCCCCAGGGCATGTCCTTCACCAACACCTCCCCACTGGTGGTTCCCACCCGTGGTAAACAGGTAAATCTTGCCGGCCTGCATCGTTGTGCTGCGTCCGGACTGATCTCTCTCACGCTTCAACGTTGTGAACCTGCTCTTTTCAGTGCACGTTGGGCACCAACCCCATCAGCGTGGCGGCTCCCGGCAAAGACGGCGACAGCTTCGTCCTGGACATGGCCACGTCGGCGGTCGCCCTCGGAAAGGTGATGTCGTGTTTCGATCGTTCAGTAGCACTTTGGCGGGTTGTGCAGCGCTGCTCCTGAGAACTGGAGACGCAGAGCGTTTATTGGTCCATCGTAGAGGGAATAAGAACGGGCCTGACTCCGATCGATCGCCCATGTTATGGGCCCCTCTCACAGATTAGCTCTTGGTATCATTAACTCCTGTTGGCCGACTTGCATGATCACGAGGGAACCTTTGACATTTGCAAGGGGTCAGAAAGTGCTCAGTCGGTAGTTTCAGAGGATTTCTTTTAGTGACAGCTCCTCATGCAAGTCCAAAAATGTCTTTAAAAACTGCTGCATAGACTTGTTTTTTAATAATTACATGTTAATGTTGCACCACAAACTCTTTTGGATTTCAGTTACCCGTAAGTGGGAACTATTTGCAGAGGAGGAAGCAGGTGGTCAGATTTAAATGTCCCCCCGCTGGGACGTGTCTGCACACATTGTTCGCCTCATACATCCTGTTCTGTTCTGGGATGTTTGAGTTCTGCGACACCTCAGTGCTGGATTAATCTCTGATGGCAATTAAAAGCATTGCAGCTGGACAGCGTATTCCCCTACAGACTAAAGCAACCGGGCAACCATAATACAAACAACTGGGAATTTAATGCTTACAAAGCACAGAGGACAGCGTCCTGAGATCTCAACGTCACCCTGCAAACACGTCCCTGACGTTTGTTACTATTCTGTTTTTCCTGCCTAGTGTGTCACAGGTTTGAAGGTGGTAAATCTGGAAAGGTGCCTCATATCTATCTCCTATCACAGGTGGAGCTCCATGACAGACGTGGAGATTCCATCCCTGAAGGCTGGGGCTGCGACACTCATGGGAAGCTGAGCACAGACCCCAAGAAGGTTCTGAACGGAGGAGGACTGGTGCCCATCGGAGGCAGCGAGGCCACGGGTCCGAGTCTCTTTTTGTAGGATGAATTGGCTCTTCGTGACACAGCTCTTCTTTTACACGTTGACTGCTTCTGATCTCAGGAGGGTACAAAGGTTACGGCCTGGGAATGATGGTGGAGGTGTTTTGTGGCATCTTGGCCGGCGCCCAGTACAGCAACAACATCCGAACCTGGAAAGTAACGGATCGTGTAGCTAACCTGGTACGTGATTTCTGTGTTTGTAGCAGAAATACTTCAGTGGGATCCTGCCTTTATAGGTTTCTTTGTCAATATGTTGCAACTAAAGTAGCAGGTGAAAGTATGTTGACAAGTTAACCCAGCGGTTTAAGAAAAAACACAGTAGACGTGTTTGGTTTGGTTGATCAGTAATACGGTCGGTAAAATGAGCCTAGACACAACTTTTGCATGTTGAAATAGACTCTTACCTTTCTTATCTTAAAGATCAGCACAATCAACGCGTGCCAACATCCCTGACTGTGTCAGGTCTCTTTACCGGGTCACTTACATCGTCATCGGCTTGTTTGTGCTTTCAGGGTCAATGTTTTGTGGCCATCAACCCGGACAACTTTGCTCACGGGTTCAATGAGAGGATGTCTGACCTGATGTCCATCCAGAGGGGGATGGAGCCTGTGAGTCTTCATGTTGGCTAGCAAATAAAACATGCAAATGAAATCCTGACATGCTGCTGTTTGTCAGGCGGATCCTGACTTCCCTGTTCTGGCCGCGGGAGATCCAGAGAGGACCAACATGAAGAAGTGTGACGAGATGGGAGGGATTCCCTATCACATCAACGTCGTCAACTACATGGTGAGAGCTGCACGACAGCAGAGACGTGGGGTTGGATCAGGATTACCCTGGTCAGGAATGAGACTTACTGTGTTTTATGTTGTTTTTTGCAGAACGACTGTGCAAAGAGAATCGGCGTGAGTCCACTTCTGCCATGTGACAAAGTCGTCTCCGAATAAAAGGTCAATTCTAGGCTGTGAACGCGGCATGTCGGCTCATGTTGAAGTTCATGTTGCACATTGGAAATGCAACTTCTGTAACTCATAATGCCTGTTAACATTCTTATATTCATATTCAACATTACTGGAAGTTTTCATTAAAAAAAAACAGAAAAAACGTGACAACTGTACAGATTTTCTATTGTGGCTGGACCTGTTGAACTAAGTTTCTCATCATGACTGTGAAATTGCACATGTTGTCTTGTGTCACAATGATTTTCATGTGTTTGTGTGACAGATGAATCCAAATATCTATGTTTTTTTTGTCCAAAGCAGTTAGCTGGGATGTTGGAACATCAAGAGGTGGAGTTATGCTGTTGACAATCATGCCTGAACTTTGTACTTGATGGTTCAGTCAAAGGAACCTGGGCCATTATAATTTTACCAACAATCTCAATGTATATATGTACCTGTACTGTAACCATATAGTACAATGGGGTTTTTTTTTAAATTCACATTTCTTAAATGGTCTTGAATGTTCACACAGTTTTAAAGCCTTGGCAAAAGATCACTATTTGCCTCAGTCAATAAAAGCCATATGAACACAAAGTATCTTTCTGGTGTTTATATTTGTATCATAGACTATTTTAAGGATTCCTATTATGTTTTTATCCTATTATATTTATTCCTTTTTTTTAAAATCTTGCACAGCTTTTCCTCTTTATTTGGATGTACCAAAATTGGTACACTTAATCGTTTAACCACTAGATGGCAGCATATTTCATTCTACCAACGTGTGATACAATAAAAACAAATTTATCCTTAAATTAAAAAGCAAAATTAAATGTAAAAGGACAAGGACACAAAATAGGAGCAAAATAATGATATAATAATATGATAATATTGGAGTAAAGTGAAACAAGAAAGTAAAACCAATTTAAAGATTAAGTCGGTGATATTTGCAAACACAGTGACGCAAAGATTCAACATTTCACGTTTAGAATATTATTTTTTTCTTTTTTGCAGTAACACACTCATTTATTAAATCAAATGAAATTGAATAATTTTCTTTTTCTACGTTTGGTTTATGAGTGCGCTGTGGTTGCACATCAATATGCTACCACTAGGTGGAGACAAAGACTGGCTAACCGTGCGTTCTGTTTCATGTTATAATTGTCATGGAAACAGGCTGTGGATGTGACGATCATAGGTGTGAAATAAATGGATTGGAATAAAGCAATTGTCATTTAAGAGTAATTTATATCTATTATGTTGGTCTTAATTTATAAATTAGATAGTATGAATCTGTGATTTCTGGACATATGCCCAGTTTTTAGTGCATAAGCTTGCAAATATCTAAATTTATATTTAAAAAAAAGATTATTATTCATTTCTTATATTTGAAAAATGCATGAACATCTGAATCTATGCATCTATGCATGCGAAAAACAAATATTGCATCCAACATATTTATGTGCTGTATTTCTAGAGTATTTTTTTATTTTGTGTTTCTTCTTTTTGGTCATTACCGTTATTGACAAAAAAGAAAATTTAGCTTCTTCTCCAGCAAAAGCACTAATTTAATACTAAAGTTTAATTGAGGACTAAAAACGGGCCCCTGTTAGTGTCACAATGCAGAGGGGAGACAGGGCAGAGACAGATGCCCTGAGCAGGACCTTAATCTCCCATGCCAAAAGTCCTGGCACTGGACCCTGGACCCTGGATGTCCCATTAACACTCGGTCGCCTGCAAACAAAAGAACAGAAATCAACAAATCAATGGGCTTTCAGCCCCACTGGGGGAGGGAAAGGGAGACGTAGGGGGAGCATTTCGATCTAGAGACGGGGATGAGGGGGCTGCATGGAGATTAGGTTAGGACTGAGGGGGAAAGAGTCCCAAGGATTAAGGGGCCGTTTCAAACACTTGTTATAGGCAAATTTAGAGATGTGTGTGTGTGCTTGGATGGTTTCTTAGGGTCTAATCTGTCCCGGCCTTGGCCTGGTGCCCTTGTGCAGATTAGAAGGGGCCCAAAAGAGTCCCAAGAGCTGAGCCGCAGGCCGGGATTAGGCAGACTCAAACAGGTGTTTTCTTTTGTGCTGCTGAGGGGAAAACTGTCCGTCACTCACTGAACGAGCAAATCATGAAGTGAGTGAGCATCTCTGATGAGGCGAGGGATGTCAAAAGGCCACGGCCTGTGTGTCCTCCTGCGCCACTGTTTGTTTTGGGCTCAGACGCTACGGGCCTCTCTCTGACAAGTGTGGCTTTTTCTTATACGCTAAATTGTACGCTGGTCGTCCATCCAGGGAACGATTCAGATAAATGGGGAAAAACACCTTAAACCGGGACTGAAGTCCAACATCGTTCACAAAGACACCCCCCATTTCCCCCCTTTTTATAGTGGCTGAAAAAGTGATCAGTTGTTTTGGCTGCAAAGCTGCAGGGAGCCACTCTGAGAGAGATTAGCTGGTCGGTGAGTGCAAAAACCCTCGCGCACAGGAGATCAACAAGATTAAAGTAACAGAGCTCATCCCAGGGACTCAGGAATCAGACAAAAACAGTCAAAAAAGCATCTTTCAGTAAGGATCACGACAAGATCTTCTTGGAAACGTTAAATTGACAGTAATAATCCCGAATAAAACCAGAATAAATCCTCCTATTAGTCAGAATCATTACTTTACTGGTTTAGCTTCTGTTTCCGGCTGAAGATGCTAACAAGCCTGCCTGATGACAGACAGGAGGGAGGAGTGGCGTGATGGAGGGAGTAGGAGGAGAGCGTGAAGCTCTCCACTGAGCTCCTGCTGGGCCTTTAATGAAGTGGAGCGACTTCCTGGTTTGTTTCTCCCAGCTGTTGCCCCTGCAAAGCCAAGATATGGCCTTGGCCCTTTGTCCTGCCCGGGCCACCATACCTCCAAACCCACTGAGCGAACACGTAAACATAAAAGCGCAGCATCTGCCATCTCGTTCTCTCCAACTGCTTGGGAATGCAAACGTCCCTCCATCTGGCTCCCTCTTTTATTCACTTATGCTGGCAAAACATCAAAATGTCATGAAGACTGAAATGATCGCACACAACATATTCTATTATAGTGTTACTGCTTAAGCCCCGCCCACTCAATATAACAGCATTTGCTCTTTTGCATCAATGGCAAAATATACTTGATAATAAAAATTAATCCTTGTTTATATATCCTTAGGAAACTCACAGGTGACCTTGAAATGGACCTTGCCAGTAAAACAGACACAGTTATAACTGCTTTTCTGCCAGTGAAAACTATCATGGGGTCGTCTCCGCGGCCCAATTCGGGTGTCCCGTTGCACCAAATGAAAGCATCAAAGACTGAACAAAAACGACGGCTCTCCCAACACCTCAGGTTGACGTGGATCCCCCCCTCTCCCCCCCGGGCCCTTGACTCTTACACCAGCGCGGCAACAGCCAGTTGAGGTGATGGAAGTCTTTTGTCCGTCTGTGAGGTCCTAATCTCACTTTAACAGCTGGCTCCGTGTTTTCTCTGCAATCCCAGGTCCACTTCATTTCCACCACTCTCTCTTCATTTCCTGTCACTGTCCCCTCCTGTTTGTTTTTGGAGGATGATGAATGGGGGAATAAAAAGCTGCAGGATCGGGCCTTTTGTTGTGTTTCTTTATTGATGGGGATTCAAGAGAAACCATTTAGGAATGGTCAGTAGACGGCAAATGACTCAAATTGTAGTAAAGCTAAAGGAACAGTCTGAAAAAACAACTATGTAATAAAAGAATCATCTTCTTTGTATTTATGAGAACAGAAACAGAATATTGTGTAGAGCAAAGGTGGCAAAACTGTTGCTCGTTCAGGTTGTGCTTGAATTAGCACATCTGTTAAAAAAAATAGGGGTGTACGCAGGTTTTATTAACAGCTGTTACACGTGCACATTTCACTGCTTCCCTACAAACTTCAGAAAGCTGCTCGAGAAGATTTATTTTCTTTAAGAACTGTGATGTTCAGATGTCCTCCAACGGTCAAAGTGAGCCGTGAAAGCTCCTCTGATGTTCCTGTAGGCGTCAAGATGAACACGAGGGAGGAAAAAGGCCACAAATGTTGAGAAGCATCAGAACCAGCTGGGTCTGAACAAGCTCAACCTGTGCGGCGCCACCCGCGCGTTGGGTCGTTCTCCTCTCACGACACCACACTTCCTGCGACCAGTCGGCTCCTGACCGGCGTGACGATCCTGACGCCTGCTGGCGCCGACTCCTTCCACCTCATCCTTCTGCAGAGTGATCCTCAAAGAGACGCGTCACCCTGCAGTGGGAATTCCCACCAGGAAATCCTCCTGGCAGGATTCTGATTGTCCCGTTAACACGTGGCATCTATAACACAAGGTAACAAAGACTCATAATCTGAAGTCTTTCATGGTAATCACTCAGCAAATGAGTTGTTATAACATGCGCATAAAGCAGGAAGAAAAGAACTAATCATCCTGTCACTGCTCTGTGTAGTCTTCAGTCATAGTCAATAATGGATGATTATGAGGGGGGTAATAACATGGTAATAACCTTTAATGTAAACAATGAACCCAATGATGGAGTATCTTCATTCCTGCCCAGAATCAACCTGAAGTTTGGTTCTTCTTAAGCAGACAACAAAGCAATCTGCAGATATCTGACATTAACTACGATAAATGAAAGTACACGAAAAGTTCCAGGACAAGAAGAGACGGAAATAGAACAATCCAATCACTTCAAAGCAGGGAGATCCTTTGATCACTACGGCAAACAAAGACGCGCACGGCCGCCCCTTCCTGCTCGCTGACGGCCATGTTCCACCCGTGCTTTGATGCAGACACACATGTCTCCTCTGCAGATGCAGCTGCTGCGCGTGACATTATGGTCTGGTTTATTTCTCCCCTCTGGGCGACTGGAGGCTTCCACTGAAGCAGAGAGGATTAGTATCCAGCTAGTAACCCTAAACACACTTCCAGAGGCAACCCCCAACACACACACACACGCACGCACGCACGCACGCACGCACACACACACACACACACACACACACACACACACACACACACACACACAGAACAAATACAGTCGCTCCAGCTGCCGCGCCCGGTTCAGGAGTCAGAAAGCTGCTGTTGTGTGGTGACGACAGTAACAGGTGACAGGTGATGGAGGGAGGAGGGGACACCGGCTCACCTTTCTCTTTGGTGGCTCACTGGGTCTGCTTCAGGGCTCCCGGGCCAGGACCTGGGGCCCCTGTGATGGATGGGTACAGCTGAGATGATTCCTGGCCAGGGGAAACTGATCTAATACGGGCCAAACCTGACCCACCCCCCCAGCTCTGGTCTTTTAATTATTACTGTATTTAGAGGCTAAAACAGCAGAAGGTATGCACGTGTTTTCTGGAACATTGCTGGGCTTTAAGATAGTTCTAATGATTCTGTTTCTGTTTATGTAATAAATAAAGCTACAAGAATGTTTAAGTACCTTATTGTGGATCTGATTGCAGAGCCTCAGATGCTTCCGCTCAAATGCAATTACAGTCTTGTTTGCATGTTCAATTTTATTACATGTAAATAGACGTGATTTATTTAAAGTTTCATTACTCGTGAAACTACGGAGTGATTTGATTTGGTGTCAGCTGGACGGACGGACATGTCAACAGCTCTGACCCTCAGAGTCCCATTAGTGGCATAAATTCCCATCCATTATCCATCTGGGGCCCCAACCTCCCTCCCCTTCATGATCTCTCTCTCTTTCTCTCTCTTACACACACACACACACACACACACACACACACACACACACACACACACACACACACACACACACACACACACGCACACGCATGCACACGCACGCACACACACACACAATTATAACATTAATAATACATTGCCTTTTGTTGCCTTTGCGTTCTAACGGATGTCTACAACTACAGAATCGATGATTATGGGTCTTTTTTGCAGATTTGGTGACTTAAGGTCTAAAAAGGTTGAATCAACCTTTGCAGACAGGAGTTTTCAGTTGGTCCAGTCGGTCGCGATGGTGGAAGGTTACGCACATAAAATCCAGATTGAGAAAATGTGTCGCACAGTAGTGTTTTTTAACCCTTGTGCTTATTTTGTATGGGTTATTTTTATGTATGCAGAGCTTTTCGATCAGGTTTATTGAACGTTATAAACTAAAAGGAATTCATCATCATTGTGAAATGTACTTCAGATTGTCAGATTGATTTTCACTTGAATTTGTCCGTCACGTGATTGAAAAACAAACAAACAAGCAATAACACATCAGGCGCGCACGTTCTCTCCATGCTGTATATAGATCATCATCAAAGGCGGCCGTACGTACGTCCTGTAGGTCCGTCTGTCAGCGGCAGCTGCATGTTGCAGGGTTTCAGTGAGAGTCATTATGGGATGCCCGTGCAGGCTGCACATCCAGGGCCTTGGAGATGCTGAACACTCCCGCCTGAAGAATCCAGAAGCCTTTAATGTGGATCTGTACAGTAATTTGTCCCCATATAAATGTAAATGTGTTACCGCCATTGTATTTGTGCTGTGTAATCATTGGGCTCATTGTGTTGAGAGGCGGGGGTCAAAGGTCAAAAGGGGAATAGTGCATTTCCAGGCATGTTTTGTCTGGGGTACCGACAGGGGTTGGTGGGTGTTCACAGAATGTCATCTGGACTTGTACAGTGAGGCTATACAGCAGCAGCTCCGAGGGGTTCTCCACCACCCGGCGCAGTGAGGAAGTGTCCGGGGCCCTTCGCTACGAGCGCCGGGGACAGCTGGTGCCTGGGCAGCTGCACGGCTGCGGGGTGGCTGGGAAAGGGTCTGTCCTCAGCAAACCCAGGAGGGGCTTTTGCATCTGCTCAGCTGTCGACCCACCCGCCCCTCCAGCCCCTCCCCGGTCCCGTCGTAGTCCATCAGCTGAGACCAGGAGGAGAGACAGCTGGCCGGTGCTGCCGCAGGAAGAGGAGGGTGAATGTGTGTTTACAAGAGTTGGCTGGGGGGGGGGTTGCACCAGCGATGACATCACGCCCCAATGATGCATTTAAACACATGCTGCCACTGACAGGCAACCTCAACGTGGCACCCAAGACACAATATTTACAATCTATTAATGCTATAAAAAGACTGAACCTTAACATTTACCTAAAACTGGACCAAATATTCTGTAAACTAGTCAACTAGTCCTTCCCGTGTTAGTCGTCCAGGATCATGCCAACATTCTTGTTCTCTGTTCTGTGTCGTCCTCACTGACCTACAGTTCTCAGGTCAGCACCTCCTCTCGTCTTTGTCACTGGGCTCGTTTACATGTCCAAAAATATCTGATATCTGGGAGTAAACCGTTAATTATATTAATCAGATCCGAAACATGGTTTCCATCTTTTAATCCATTTATGGGATTCCACTACTGCATGCCATGCTTTGTTTTTGTTTTGTTGACTGCGTCACTATCACTTTCTTTCTTACATGTGCTTGAATCTAAAGTAATTAAATAAACTTCATTAAAGAGTCTTTGTGCACAAAGGATTCCTGTAGATTGTTGTTGTAGAAGCGTAGAAAAATCAAAGAGAATTTCTACAAAACTGAACCCGAATATTACAAAGAAAATGCAACATATGTATATATTTGTATGCATGTATTTGGATCTATAACAAGTCTGAGTGTTCTGAGCATTCTGCTGCTTCAACATCCTTGTAGGCGCACGTTGATGCTGGAGACCAATAGACTGACTATAATCAGCCCAGGATAGACAGAGATCAGGGGTGGGGGTGTTTTGTGTGTTTGGGGGGGTTGGTGTGAGGGGGTGGGGTGGAGTCTGGGGATTTTAAATGCACAGAAGTCGCAGTGGGGGAGGAGCTCCAACATTAGCAGAGTTCCTTTGTCCCTTAGTCTGGGCCTTCAGGGGTCACAAACCATTATTATTATTATTATTATTATTATTATTATTATTATTATTATTATTATTATTATTATTATTATTATTATTGTGGTTGTTGCTGTTGTTGTTGTTGTTGTTGATTAGAAAAGTAAGCATCATTTTAAACGGCATCAGTTTAAAAACAAAAACAAAGGAGACAATCTACTTTAGTTCAACAGTCTTGTTCCCACTTAATTTGCCTGGAAAAAGAAGAGGTGAAAGCGAACAGGGGCGTACTTGCCTTGATCCTTGGGGTTAAAAAATAAAACCCTGGATTTTGGGGGGTATATGGGGGGATGTTTGTGGACTATACATATCTGTATACCATCTGTCTGGTAAATAAAGCTTCATCACTTCATCGCCGCTGTTATCAGCTATGGTTTCATCTAAGTGGTCACAGCCCATCTGTCCGGAGCATTAAAGATTGCTGGTGACCATTGATCCTTGATTGATTCCATGAATTGCCTAATGACCACCAAGGTCAATTAATTAACCGTTGGCTGGGTGTTTTAATTGCCCTGGGCTAATTTAGCCCCACTGATTAATTCTGCTTCCCCCGATGGTGGAAATGAACCTCCCTGTCAATGGTGGGATTAAGGAGACAACAATGGATGACAGATGAGTGACACAGCATTGAGTGGCTTTGGAAAGCTTTGCTGATATTTGTATTGTACATTTTAATGAGTGCATTGTGTTAAAGGTCTTGATGGACAGACTGCAAAGCCATCATTTATTCTGCACTGCCGAGGGAACATATTGAACAGTCTATTGTTATTCTTGGGAAGTCATCCTTGCAAAAGAACAAAGAATCAGAGGCTAATGTTTAGTTATGTATGTTTTCATTTGGTATACTTTTATCATAGAAAGCACAACTTGACTCACTGCATGAATCCATATGGATCAGGGGGATGTTGAATATGTCTCTTGTTTATCGTCTGTCCTGTGATTTTCTAATAATGAGACCCTTCAGTAGGACAGCGAGGTGGCACTCGCTTGTTTACTTTAATGCCTCTTATTAATGTATTTCCCCTCTGTGTTCAAGTGTCGGCTCTTGCCTGTTGACTGCTGTTTATTCTCAGTGTAAAGTGACGCTGGTGTCACTTTGTGTTTGTTGCCAAATACAGGCTATCGCCCTGTCTGGAGCTGCAAGAAAACCCCACAGATGTGTGCTCATGAGATTATACTGTACAAGGTGCGTGTTTTCTCCTGGCACAGCCTGAGATCGAAACTGGGCTTCAGCCTGACAGCAAATAAAGTTTCTGCACTTCAATCAACAAATCAAGTTTTCAAGCGTTTTTACAGTAATCTGTTACTGATCTCAGATGATCCACTTAAAACAGTTAAAGCTATAATCCATCAAATGATCCGGAATCATAATCTGGTTCCTTGCTGACTTGACTGTGTCAAACTCTTTTCTTTAAGACACATAAGATGGGCAGAAAGTTTGGGGAAGTTTTTTAAAAACTGCACCTGCAAATCTTTAAAACAATGAATTATATACAGTATGGATGCATTGATGCATGATGTACTGATTTTATACTGACTTCAGTGGATAAGGTGCGTTGTTCTAAAATAAAATCTGCCTATTTTGAAGCATGCACATTTACATTCTAGTGTATTGTTTTAATTGCTATTTCACGTTTAATATACATTTTATAAATTCTTTCACCAGCAGGGGTCACTGTCGCCCTAGTCAGGATTTACCGTGATATGTCTTTGATAAGTCTTTATCAACACAAAATGATGAATACATTTTTAAAATTAAACTTTAACTGTAATAAGACATAATTTTATAGTTTTACATTGTATGTTTTATTATTTGTGGTGAACACAGCAGTGATGTTTGCCGTTTTCTATGTATACACAACATACACAACTCCCCTACTGTTTAGATCTGAGCCACACCCTGCTGGAGAGAAATGGCTCTTTGTGTGTGTGTTTGTGTGTGTGTGTGTGTGTGTGTGTGTGTGTGTGTGTGTGTGTGTGTGTGTGTGTGTGTGTGTGTGTGTGTGTGCGTGTGTGTGTGTGTCAGTAAAAGGTCAGTCTCTGTGACATGGTGTGAGTGCTTTTTTAGGACGTCAATACTGCTCAGGTTAGTGGTTCCTTTAATTTCACCCATATTTAAAGTACAAATTTAACTTTAAAAATCAACAGGCTGGGATTATGAGGCAGACCGAACAAAATTATATATTAGCTGCGTGAAATGGAACTGGAAAAAGTTAAACATCAGGCGTCAGTGGAAAGTGGAATCACTGCACGCGCGATGAATGTTCTGCATTATTCGGCCACCAGCAGGGGGCAGTAGAGGCATATGAGGCCTCGTGACACGTTCATATAAAATAAATTTAAGTTAACGTCTCTTTCTCTCACACAGATGCAAGCAGACATTCTGTATTACATGACATCATGTCATTTTAAAGTTTTTTTCTCTTACACATTTTTTTCTCTGAGACTCTATCTATCTATCTATCTATCTATCTATCTATCTATCTATCTATCTATCTATCTATCTATCTATCTATCTATCTATCTATCTATCTATCTATCTATCTATCTATCTATCTATCTATCTATCTATCTATCTATCTATCTATCTGGGAAAGTCACAAAATGAAGAGTGCGTAAAAACCGAGTGAAAGTGTGCCTGAGGCCACCTTTACTGAAGAGAATGATAAATATGCTTAAGGACTGCAGAGGCTGGTTGAAGGAACAGGTGCAGATTCAACCTGGGGCCAAAATTGATAACTTGATAACTCAAAAATTGATAACTCATCTATGAGATATGAGCAGCATTTCAGCCTTGGACAAACATTTGAAACATGTCAATTTACTGGAAATACTGGTGGAAAAGGCAAAGCAGTAATATAGATGTTTAACCCAACTTCTTAAAAATGTAAACACTTTTTGAAACTGTGTGAAAGATTTCAGCTCGGAAAGGATGAAAATACACATGATTTTCTCACAAAAATAGAAAGAAAAAAAATCTTGGGTGGTGTATTTAACAGAACTGTTGCCACTTGAAAGATTCTCATGTATTAAGCATTTTTATTCCACTCACTACTTTCGCTTCCTCTGCAAAGTAACTTCGAAGGCAATCCCCCAAGACTCTTATCCAGCAGGTGCTGAGGTTCACGGCAAAAATGTCAGTATAAGAATGAGTCATATCTTTGCAACAAAGATTATTTCAAACTTCTTAAACAACGCAATGTTTTGGGGTTTTTTTTACAAAAGATTTCATTTAAACCTACATGCTGAACTTATTGGTGCCTTGGCTTAGACTTGTACTTGAAGATTTGCCAGCAATTTTGTGATTTTACAGTAAAATGCATAGATTTGTCGGCATGTAAAGCTCAGTGTATACACATGTAGGCATTTTACATGCATTATCAGCAGTGTTCT
The DNA here is from genome assembly GCF_901000725.2 of Takifugu rubripes. NCBI lineage: Eukaryota > Metazoa > Chordata > Actinopteri > Tetraodontiformes > Tetraodontidae > Takifugu > Takifugu rubripes. Next base: position 11,283,345 of record NC_042293.1, read on the forward strand.
AGAAACACAAATTTTAAAAATGTATTTTTGTCTTAAGATTTTTAATTCCTGATCATCTACACCCACCAGAGCAAGATAACAACTGAGACAAACTAGTGACGGCAAAATAAAGGAACTTTGTCAACTCTTAAATATAGTTTGATTAAGCAAGGCCACGTGCAACAGAGAGCAAAGCAACAGCAAACGGAAAATGTACACAGTCTGGGTTTCCTTATGATCAAACACTTTTGAGAATGTATGCCTCCTCTCATTAATATGATATAGTGTCTGTGTGGGATGTAAAAAGCCCTCGTCTTCAAACCACAGCATGTCTGGGGAGCAGTGATGTTCTGTACAGGGGACATTAAACATCTGTCACAATGCAGTCTTAATTACAGACTAAAGCTTGTATTCAATCCAAATTTGCAACACTCGAACGTGCAATATGGTGAATTAGTACGAGCTTTGGACCTTTGCATTTTCCGTGACGTGAATTGCATGTTTGTATTAAATCTGTAGCCTTTGACTTGTAATACTCACATTTCTGTGACGTTAAAAAGTTTCAACCACTAAACGTCTGTGTGTGTGTGCGCTTGTGTGTGTGTGTTCTACGCTACAGGAAAAACATGCCATTGCCTTGTAGCACTCACTTAGGGGGACCCAGAGCAACAGCGATAAATCTGTTAGTTATATTTTGTCTGTTTTTTTAACTGAATGTCCATGTAGTCTATTACCTACCATGTTATTTCTTTCTTTAGAGAAGCAAACTCGAATTTGAATGTATGTCACCCAGCCTCAGCTCTCACTTTCACCTATTGCTCACCCTGAAAGCACGCGTGCAAACACACATTCACTTACATTGAACCACAGGCTGTGTTGTTTACATGGCTTCCTGACTGCAGAGCACACAGCAGCGTGCACCACATGTGCTCTTCATGTGTAAAGTATGCAACCTTTCTTTTTCACATCCGCATCAGGCTCCTCAGTGCACCTGCACTGACTGGCAGGCCGCATGGGCCCCTGGCATGTCCGTGCGTGCCCAGCGCCACCCTGCCCCCTTGTTATTGAATGGGCTGCTCTATGTAGGCTTCCGTGTCTACTTGGCCACGTTATTGGTTATGAGTTCATTTCCCTGGGACGGCGTCCAGAGGATGTTTAATTTGGTCCCTGTGTTGTAATAGTTTCACTGAAGTGAAGGTGAATGTGACATATTTATACACTGCTCACTTTAGAGTGTGAGCGGACCCTATGAACAAGTATTTACAGATTTGAGGAGCGTGCACGCCGAGGAGAAAGTTGTTCTGAGTTACTCGGACAGACAGAAGGAGTGTTTGTGTTTCTGTAGTTTGGTAAGTGCTGGGTGTGTGTGTCTAATTAAAGACTTAAAACGTGAGGTAATGTGCACATAGCAAAAGTGTGAAGGCCGGTGAACAAAGTTTCTGCTTTATGCACAAACACATAAACACACACACACACGCATGCATGCACACCATTTTCTGTGTCTTTTACCTCCCGTTGACTCCCTCTTCCCGCCCTTTGCTGTTCTATTTGTTCAAACGGTTCATGGAGGATTAGTCAATGATAAGTGACATCAGGCTGAAAATATGGACCTTGACCTCATCAACTTTACTGACACACACGCATGCACACGTTGAGTCATGGCTGTATAGCAATGCCACAGAGGGGAAGATAGGTGACATCATCTGAAACTCTGTCTGTGTGTATTTGGAGTGGGGGGGGGGGCTGGGCAATTGGATGGTGTGTATATTTCAATGTGTGTGTGTGTCTGTATGTGTGTAAGTGTTTAAGGATTTACTGCAACGGTGTTTATGTGAGTGTGATTCAGAGTGGTTGGTTGATTGAGGCAGACTCTGACTCGTATGTTTTTCAGAGGGGACTCCACGGCTCCCTTTTCCCGCCAAATTTTCCCTCCTTGTTTGATCTTCTTCTACCCCCCTCTGGAATCCTCCACTCACACCAGTATCCCGCACCCCCCTGCCACCCCCACCACTAACCACCTTCCCCCTTTTTCTCTCCTTGCCCTTCATTCAATCAATTCTGACCTTTGGCCTGCTAACTCAAGAGGCCAGGAGTAGTCACTTGGTGTTACTCGTGCCTCTGGCCAGAAATAGAGCTTCTAGAAATGGTGTACACACAGACACACAGACACACAAAAAGTGCATATATATATAGTGAGCTCATAAAGGCAAAAATGGTTGTGATTACAGTGCCATAATGACAGTTTTACATTCAAATCCAGACAGGCAACCAGACAGTACTTACTTTTTTCTGGCAAATTATTCATTGTTTTAAAAAACATGAAAGGTAAACAAACTGTTTTAGAAATGATATTGGGTAAATCAGTGACAGAAGTGGTGTGAAAACAACCTTGTGTCTTATATGCCGCTGGATCACCGGATTAGGAGAGCGTGTGCTGAAGAAGATGTCCACAGAAGATGGAGTTACAGATGCAAAATAAACTGGAAAAACTGGACAGAGTTAAAGACAGGTTGCGTAAACATCAGTATTTCTCTGGTATTTGGTGACATATATTATGATATTCTACACCCTTGGTCCTCCCGTGAAGCTGAATAGAGGTGTAACAAGGCTCGTCATAAAAAGCATGAAGCAACAATGTTGAAACAGTAATCCAGCATTACGTCAGAGACAGGCCAACACAAACAGCAAAATATCATGTGTTTTAACTCTAATCTCATGGTTGACAACAATAACTACCAACAACAGAGGGTTCTGTTTCTGGGTCAGGACTCTTGTGTCCAGGATATATGTTTTCACTTATGCAACACAAACAGAAAGAGACAGGAGCTGAGCTTCACTGGGATTCACTGTGAATCTCTCAGAAGTTGTATCACTTATCAGACTTTTGTGTCCAAACATGCCGACGTGCAAATAATAACTCTTCGGTTCCACCAACTAATACCCATACCTGTTTTTTCATGCCCTCTTAATCCAGCTGCATCCCTAATAAATAGCTTTATCATGTGTAAAAACAATTGGTGTTGTATTTTAGTGATAAGGCTTAACTTCGGTCCTTTTCAGCAGAAACTATTTAACAAAACATTCATTTTATTAAAATGTTCTGTGCTTTGCAGCCAATATTTGCAAGGTTTCAAAAATAGTGACTGATCTGCCATTAGTTTGGTATGAATGGGTTAGACATTTAGTACATATATTGACAATTTCTTGTTTTAGACTTAAAAACAGGATGTAAAAGACAACAGTTTAACACTGAAACATAGTGCATGACAGTGATATAAACTGAGTCAATCACTTTTCACTCTTGTCATTTTTTTATATATGTCGTCTGTGTCATTTTTGTTACTTCAATAAGTCACCAGTTAACCATTATTATCTATCTACCCCCTAAATCCACCTCCAAAACTCTACTGGATGATGGAATGAACGTGACAAATAACTGATATTATGGTTGTTGGACTCAAAGACGAAAACGTGCGTGCATGCACACACACAAACACACACACACGTTCCTGTCTTTTCAATACACTTGCTCTCAGAATTGGTCGGCCACTGCGGCTACACATACAGTACAGACAGAGAGCAGAGCCTCTGAGAGCAAACACACATGATTGTGGAAGCCTCTCGCTCCTCGACACTTACTCTTTGCCCGCTTGAAAGCCCACTGAATAATCTTGACCCCCTCGGTTCAGCAAAGACGTACAAGAGTCGGTCGTATGATGTCATTGGGGTCAAAGGGCAGGGCTGCAATGCCTACACAGCCAGTCATCCAACAAAAGCCCGATTTTGCTGGTCTTGTCCTGAAGCAGGATTGTAGAGAAACAAGGATGAAGCAAGAAAGATGGAGTGGTTGTTATGGTGGCTGCTGGAGTGGTGGCTTCCAATGACGATAAGGTGGCAGAAACCGGATTGTTTTATTGATATTATTAAAGCGATACCTGGCTCCTTTGACAGGGAGCCAGGTATTGTAATTGGTGTGAAATATACACAACGATATTGATTCATGAGACAATTTGACCTGAATATTTTTGGGGTTTTTTCAGTTCTGTGCACCTTGGGGTATTTACTTCACATCTTTTGGTCTCTGTATTAAGGGATAAGGGCTCCTGTATGTTCATTCTGATATTCATACCAGCTTTATAATTTCCTGAAATGTGGTTAAATGTTTTATAATTCAAATTAGGAACACCCCAGAGTTTGTTCATGCTGTGGAAAGAGGGGGAGGGTCCATTTTGCAAGATTGCAAATTTGTAGCAAGCATCTGTTAAAGTAAAGTGTGTGTATACATTTGTGTGCACTATTGATAGCAGCCACTAAACCATGACACAGCTGGCCCGAAAAACCTATTCCCCTTATCCCTACTGTCTTCAGATCCTGTAGACTCTGCCTGGGCAAAGCCCCCCCGTCAGATGTGGCCCAGCCGAGTGTGGTGGAGCTTGCCTGGTTTAACGCAGCGGGGACCAGCAGGGGCTTTTGTGTAGGATCTTGCAGCGCAGCAGGTAGCCGGCAGAAGCCGCATTGCAGGATCCTTTGATGAAAAGCCAATGCGGCCAAGTTTGTGGGGATAGTTGGGGTGTACGGAGAAGAAAAGGAGGAAGCAGGGGGGCAAAGGGGGGAGCCCCCCAAAGCAGTAGTTTAATAAAGATATTTAATACCACAGAGGGGCCCCACTTTGACTCTTTGAAGGAACACAGGAATAAAATGAGGGGCCAGACAGCTGATTGTACACCCTAAAAAGGGGGGGGGGGGGGGAGAGGGGAGAGAACTACTTAAACATTCATGCAGTTGGTCAGTCAGACATTATTACTCTTGTTCTTTGTGTAACATCAGTTAAAGGTCAGCCCAAGTATGTTTTCCACCTCTAAACCATCACAGATCATGGAGGTCACATTCAAAATCAAAGAACACGGTCAGGAATTAATGGTACAAAAAAAAAGAAATCGAGCAGCTATGAACTTTCCAGATTTGGTTTAGATGCTTTTGGAGAGGAATCACATTTTTAACGTAACTCCCATGAGAGGTGTACACGCAAATCACGTCAAATTTATGCTGTTGAGACGGAGTCTGAGCCGCCGTACCGCTGAAAGACCCTCGTTGTCTCACTGAGTGGCCGTGGGCAGAATTTTGGATTTATGAATAGGCTTGATGAGCAGTGTTGGACAGGGGGAGAGCATTGTGCCTCCTGACTCAGCCCTCCTACATATTCATACAACCAGGGCGGAATCTAATAAACGTAGGCTCAGGGGAATCAATTGTCTCACATGGGAAAAGCGACTAATTGTTGGGCGTCACAGGCAAACAATGCTCCGGCTATGAGAGCTTGGATGCAAACTGTTGTTGTTATCCTGCATGCGAATGTTGACGTTGAGAATGTCGACAGGGTGGAAATATCCGTGTGAACTTGTGTGTAGGCTCGTACAGCCTTCGGGGGGGGTACATTTCTACATCTTCAACCATTACCCTTCCCACGGGTTCCGATGCATTAACTGGCTGAGAGAACTGAACGCACAGCATTTACAAGAAATATAAGTTTCCTGGTGTTATGTTTTACCTGTGCAGATGCTTCAAATGCCACAGCAGTCATAGTGGTGAGCCATTCTCACCCTGTTACGCTCAGTTACAATCAGTTAATCGGTGCAGTTATTTGGAGGGATATCCAAATAGTATTGCAGGTTTGATTTCATTAGTTGAAATGCAAACTTACAATTTATTAATTTCTAAGACTTTAGTTTGCAGAACTTGGGACTATTGTTCCATTCTTATACCACTAAAACAAGGCAGGTGTATTTAATTTCATACATGTCTTTCCTACTAAAAAGGAGAATAGAATCAGGTTTAGAACATGGTGTTAGAAGCATTGTTTTACTATTACACACAGTGTTCAAATCATGTGAAAAACAAAACAAATCATGCCTAAATTCTCCCTTCTAAATTCTGGCCTCTCTAGACTCTTTATCACCCTGTGGATCTAAATGGCCCAGTTAACCGAGGATCTTATTACTAGCACTGCTGCAACTCTCGCTTTCCTCCCCTATCGAGCGTTGATTTGTTACCTAGTACGTCTCCCCAAGGAAGCTGTTGGCCCATATCATTTCTCCTGAGCTACGTGACAATATGTGCTGTGTTTTAGAGGGCTCTAACACAACGCACCAGTCAGGAGTCTCTTTTTGGTCCTGAACTTTGCCCTCACATTTTTATTTGTTCCTAAAAAAACATTTACAATCGTACAATTCTATATGTCTTTGTTTTATGCACTTCAGCATGAAAGAACTGATTTTTCCAACCTTTATGTTTCACCAGTTCCAAGGTCTCGCAGGACTCAAACCCACAGAGATGCCACACCTATAGTTTCAGGAAGCCCAGGGCACAAAGTGTGCATTTTCCAAAAAAGCCACACAGACCAAATAAAAGGTAGGACTATTTATATAAAATGCCCTGATTGCTACCTAAACACCTCATTTAAACTTGTGGAGATGGAGCAGAGATATGACCAGGAGAATGGGCCTGTGGCCATTGTGATTCTGGCTGCTGAATTCTCTCATTGTGGGTCTAATGGAGGCAGAGATAAGATTTTTGGTGCTGTTTAACACCGCAGTCCCCCTGGCTCCAGCACTTGTGGCTGGCCAATGGCGTGCCTGGCTGGAGGCAGGGAGGTGTAGGGTTACGAGATGACAAGAACAATGGGCTTAGTGCAGAGTCAGCACTATCTGCCGGCTTCGCCTTGGCTGTTTTTTTTCCCCCCTCCAACAAATCTGGCTAACCAATGACTGCTGTGGAGGGAGAGTAAGCGCGTATATTGACACACACATGTGCACACGCACACACATGCACACACACAAAGAAAGAAAGAAAGCAACAAGGAAGTCAGTGGGGGTTGGAAGGATTGTCTGGAGGAATAAAGCAGTGGGCTATTGTTTGCGCAGATGTGACTCACGTTTTCACTTTAAAATCTTTTTTCCTGCTCCCCGACACGAACATATGTTTTTAATTAAATGATGATAGATTGTGCTCAGTTTTCCAAGCTCTTCAAAGGCTCAGCTCTAGTTTCACCTCTTTCATTTTTTTTTTTAAACTTATTCTATGAACCTTGATTCTCCCCATCGTTCTGTGTTAACTGTGTTTTCTCATTGTGGTCATTACAGCCCTGAATCAACTGACTGCCAGATTTTTTTGACTGTGTAAGCAGAGAGTGAGATGGCCACCTCCTAACCGGAGTTGTTCATGACCCCTGAGACAGACTTCTGTGTGAAACTCCTCTGTTTTGAAGCGATTAATGAGACAGCTCTGGGTCAGAATGTACACCACTGTGACGGCACCACCTCCTGTGATTGCGGGGTTGGCTGTGTCTCTTAATGGTCTTTGTCTTGCAGAGCTCAGTGGGTGTGGCAGCCAACTCAACCCCACTAAGGGCACCTGTGCCGACTGTTTCAGCGGGATAATTATGTCTTTGCTTTTGTGGGGGAGGGCGTCTTTTCCGTCACACTCCAGGGTTTTATGTCAACATTAAATCCAGCTTTTTTACATCCATGCCAACGTCCAAACACTGATTTGACCTCTACACCTCATCTTTTGTGTTGCATTCCTCCTTTGTTCTGGATCTATCCAAAATGTAAACAAAAATGGCATTGCTCACAGTTACTTACACTAACAGAGATATTTTGCATTATATTTTCTCTATGGAATCAATTTAAACAAATAACAACAATCAGTATAAAGGGGGCATATGGGTTCACACCTTAAAGAACAGTATTTGGAGATCAGTACTGTCAAACAAAAGATTGCTCATTGACAAAAGAATACGCTTCATCTTGGAGCCTTTAAAGTGCAACGATATGCCTGTCAGACAATGCCAACGCATCTGTTGGGCGTCAGGTTGGGTCGCTGATGGAAAAACAACAAACCCAACCGTTTAAAACACAAAAGCTCTGATTTTTTTTTCTCCAGGGTCAACACATAGCTTGAAAGAGTATCCCTGTCTGCACGTGGATTTGCTGTCTAAGGTTACTGACATGTCAAGGCATCCTCCTCAAATCTGTTCATATACGCCTGCCACCTGCTACTGGATAGAGGAAAGATCCCGATACGTGTTGAGTCCCTGTATCCTGCGAGAAAGATGAGCCAAGCGCAGCTTAGCAAAAACAAATCTGAACAAAATCACTCAACGAAAGACAAAATGAATTTCTCTCATTCATCCAGCTGCTTCAGGTTTTTAGACATGCTGATGGGTTTTTCCTTACAGAAATTAGTCCAGTAATGTGTTAAGTTAAAAGTCTCAGCTTCTTGTAGCTGTGACTATAAGAGAGGTGAGTTCTTGCTGGGTTTGGTGCTACAGATACTGCTCCTGTACATCAAATCCTAGCATCAGTGTAGAGTTCTGTTGGTACAGAACACAATGAAGATGGGTTCTTTGGATATATATGTAAGTCCTGAAAAGGGCAAATCCAAGACTGTGGGTCTTCCTGCAACTCCTGCTCCAACTGTCCCCTGCTGAGTGACTTTTTCCTCCAGAGCCGTGCTGTGTTCTAATGATTAAACATCTCCCCTGGCTTCGAATTTTAAACTGCTGACAGTTTCATTTTTCTATCTAAAATAAAAGGTCTGTCTGTGAAACTGCTGTTTCGGCCATACAGAGTTTAAAAGATTTTCCCTAACATATACTGTATATGTAAAATTAGTTTTTAATAAAGGAGATAATAGGCTGATCAAAGTTTTTCACTTTGTGCTTTCTAACACACAACAAAGTTATAACTTTTTATATTTTCTCTTGGTTATTCTTTTTCTTCCTTATCTTTATTCTACATTCATTGCATTATCATTATAAACCAGAACAAATCCATCTGTATTTTATTGTTTGAGGAGTCCGCCTGTCAGTCTTCCTGATTCAGTCAGTCTCTGGGATCTCATAACTAGTTGATGGTTAGCTAGTTGTGGAGCCAGCTGCCACAGCCACAGCACTGGTCTTCACTCATTACTTCCAGTCCCTAATTATAGACACACACACACACACACACACACGCAACACACACACATACACACACACACACACAGGTTGCCCGCAATTTTAAATGTGTGCTCTATAAAACAGAGAAGGGCTCCAGCCCTCCCTGAGGGAGCTGTTGCCTCCTAATATAGTTTGTTGCCTCACCCTGAGTAAGAATGCCTTGTTTAAATGTTGGGCATTTATGGCAGGTAATACCCAGGGGAAAGGTCAGAGGGCAGGTCAAAAGGAGCGACTGGGTTGGTGAGTACGATGTAAAGAGTCGGCAGGCGGGTAAATACTATAAGATGGATGTGGAGCTTGTAAACACTTTAAATCTTTGAATAGAACCTCATGTGGGTTTTATTCTCATTATGGACACCTACTCTTGAACATATGCAATTGTATTTTCTTAAGATTAATGTTCGCACATTTATAGATTTGACAGACATTACATGCTCCATTGTGCGTCAGACGTTGCATGTTGTGTCACCTGTGTCGCGGTCAGCGTTCAGTGAGCGACGTGTTGTTTGCAACGCGACGTTTCAGTGTTAATTTTCACGGCCGCCTTTCTTCAGATGTTTGCTCAGGAGTGTCAACAGCTGAGGTGGTCAGTGTGTATGTGTGGCTGCGTTGAGGTGTGTGTGTGTGTGTGTGTGTGTGTGAGATCAAATGTTATAGATCATCCAGCTCATTCCTTTACTTCCCAGTTCCCCAGCTGTGTGGATACAACAGGACTCTGTTTGTTTGCCCTCACACTGGTTGGTGATATTTACATCCAGTCTAGATTAACACTGTCCTCTTAACTGTTTAAGGACAGTTTAGGTTCCATTTTTAAGGACATTACTGTCAATCATGTGAGATAAGGTAGATGGAACTGTTAAAGGGGGCATGAAGGTATATATTTTTTGCCATTGTGTATCCCAAGTGTGCGTCTACCGTCTGTTTTTAGAGCCCTGGAGCATCAAACCTGAGTACACATTAACCGAGTGCCCAGCAGCCCACGCCCAAAGGAACAGACTGGGCAGTGTATAGGCCCGCAGGGGATGTGTGAAATTTGGGCAGAGAAAGTCAGACGGTGAGCGCACGCAGGTGTGTGATGGATGTGTACGTGTGTCCATGTCTGTACCTAGAAACTTACATTTAACCCCTTTTAACTCCCGAACATCTACCCTGCAGAGGGACAGTTTGGTGTATAAAATGACAAAGAAATAAGTCGTCGTGTATTTCAGGCGCTGTACGAGACTTTTGTAGGAGCCCTGTCAAAGTTGAAAATATGAGGAACTAAAAATCCATTTCATACACAGTCTTAGGTTGAAAGAATGCCATAATGAATGTTCCTGTATGCTTTGAACAACAAATTCTACCCAAATAAACTGTAAAAAAGGCATTGAACAGATGGAATGCCTGATGTTTGCATATGGGACGTATTATACATGCAAAGAATGCATATAATGTGTTGCATGTGTACATGTTAAAGGTTTTTGGTGGTGCCATGTGTTAAACTATACAAATACAAGCTGTGATGTAATCCAGCACATTAACTAAATATTTTCTAGCGTATGTGAAATAATGAGAAGTGTAGATTCGGTAAATCAAAAACATGTCAGGCCTTGCAGCACGGTACAGACCCGAGGATGTAATATAGCAATAGCAAATAAACAAGGGAAGCATGAATGAAGTGATGGAGTTCTCCATCTGTTTGCCTCAGAGAGAGTTGATAGCAAATACCCCAAGCATCCTCCTGCAGATTGTGTAATCAATGACATTCATGATCATATTATCTGCCTTGGGTTTTGGGTCGTATCCCGACAGCTCATGTAAGCTCTGATAAAAGTTGAGCTGGGTTTTTTTTTGTTCATTTTGATCAATGAGATAGTAAAAAAAAACATTTACTGGAACAACACTTAAGATGAGCAGATCTTCTGGGTGGACCACTGGGGCTAAATAATCATTATGGGTGCATCTAGGTCAGGCTTGGAGGGGTGTAGCCCAAATGACGGGGGTCTTCAGAGTGACTGGAGGGCACGTGGACCCAAATATGTCGCTCCACTGAGTCATCAGAAGGAAAATCAAGCAAGAGTCACATTACAAACACTTGACCTGTTTAAGTCATATGGGGGGCTGCTGCTGCTGCCCTGCCAGACTTTCAAAGCCTCTTAGTAATGTGATTTTTCTGTAGCACGTTTCCTCCATTTTTCAATGTTGTGATGCCATAATAACATTATTTTAACAGTGTAGATGCTCAGACTGGCGAGGATAAATACCAGACAACACAAAACCAGTCTGTCCGTAGGAAACACACAGGTACATGTGGGTGGTCCTGTAAGAGACACGGGGTTAATGATAGTCTTAACACCTAACAGCCACCCACACACACACATGCATGCGCACAGAGTTTTGTGCTTGTTTGTTTTTTGTTGCATTTTTAAAAAAAAGTTTTTAATGGATAATGGGGGTTTCTGAGTAATGCGGGAAGGCCGATTCAAATTCCAGCATTCACCATTGCATCATTTAAATCTCCCCCCTGCAATTTTCCAATGGCATAACCCCCCCCCCCCCCCCCCCCCCCCCCCCTCCTCCTCCAATTGTTTTATTAGGGGGGAAATGTGCTGACATCTCTGACACAAACAACCTGGAAACACACAGCCTGAATCAATTTAACTCACAAATCAGAAGTTGCAATTTGCTTAATAGTCCATTGTGTCTTATTTACCCAGGAACAAATGTGACCTTGTGGAAGTCCACACGCACACACACACACATCTGACATTTATAATCAGACCATTGCTGCGGCGCAACTGCTGTCAAACACTGGTTGTGCCTCTCGCAGCATCCACCGTAATTGATTATCAAACGGAATTTCTATTGTTTCAGCACTGGGTCGTGTGTCTTCCATGTGTTTGCTTGTCACGGGGAGGGTAAAAAAAATGAAATAGCTGTTTATTTACACATTCTCCACATGCTGGAGTGGGCTTTGTTATGTGATATGAAATAAGCAAGTGTTTTTCTGATGAGTGACTCCCAACTATCGCCGTACAACGACGTTAGCCAAACAATGTGATCGCTCACAGATGTGGTAGCAGCTGTAAACCTTGGCGTTGCTTTGCCAGCGTGCTCCGTCATGGTGGAACTCATCATTTTTTTTGTCCTCTTTGCTTTGCAACGTTAGGTATGTTAAGGGAAACTCATATGTGGGATCATTTAAAAGTTTGAATTAAGGACTGGGGATTAAAAAAAGGGGGTGAAGATGACCACAGGTGAACGGGTTTGTGACTGAGCCTGTGAAAACAGCTGCCGGTTTTGTTTTGGGAACCTACGTGGTCACCAAACAGACCCGTGCACCCGTGGCTGAGCCGAGGAAACTCGACGGAGACAAACACGTTTGTCACACACCTTCCACACCCACTCCTTCAGCGAAACAAAGGCCGGTAAGTTTAGGTTTGCATTCACTCCGAGGAACACACAAAATACTCATGGCCCACTTGTGCGTCCACTCAAACCTGCAGACATGTTCTTTGTTTGCACACAAATAGTCCCTCACTCACAAATGCAACCACCCCCTCGCCATTTGCTCGCACAAGGACAAACACAAATACACACTTACTGATCTCCTTCTGTTCATTTTGTTGTTTCTGGCAAATGTCAAAAAATTCTGCAGGAGAGCCCAGAGATGAATGGCTCTGTGCTCGATTGCGGACGTTTAAATGGAGATAATGATTTTTTTTTTCCAAAAGGCTTTAATTGTCATCTGTGTTGCAATGCACATCTGCTTTGGTCAGCAGAGTTACTATTATATTAGTCATGCAACTTGTGTTTCTACATGAATGCACGTATGAGGGTGCCAAGGGTTGGACCGGGGCTTAGTGCCAACGTGGATAAAGAACAGATGGCGACCCTGACAGGGCAGAAAAACTCCAGTTTCCCACATTCTCGTGTTCTATTCAGCCTTCACTTCGACACTGCCAATGGCTGCATGGCATGTGCAGCAGGGACGGCTTGGATTTATACTTGAGTGCACCGTCGTGTGTAAGACAAGAAAGGGAACAAAACCGTCTGCTCTCTTGTGCATGCTCTTTCTTCTCATGGGGTTATCAACTAGTTATGAGAGGCAGATGATGCTGGCCTGCATCAAGGTGACAAATGGCCCCAGAATGCACACACTTGTGGGCTTAAAGAAACACCTGATGAGCATAAATCTCCATTTAACTAGTATAAAGTACATACAAATAACTTCCCAACAAAAACTGTTCAGTCATTTGTGATTTGGCACTGCTATCATGGACACAAAAACTCTCTAAACTCTGATTTGTAAAAAGGGAAATGTTGTGTCTCCATACCTTTAAGAACAAATTGCTAAACAATAAGTCTACAATTTTGGGCTATAGAATACCTGAAGTAGCTGTTTGGGTAGGTCAGCGTTGAGTTTTATCCTCCACCCTTAGCTCCCCATCTGGTCTCCATTGTCTGATAGCCCTGAGCGACAGGTGGTATTGTTCCCATGAATACAGTTTCCGTGGTGGCACACTCCTGAGGGTGTAGTCTCTCTCTCTTGCTCCCACACACACACGCAAACACACACCCCACTAACCTGTTTCCTGTATGTGTCCTGACCAGACAGGCGGCGTCCCGCCAGGAAGTGCACCGTCTCATCAGGTTACGTTAGCAGGTGTCTCACTCCGGAGGTTTCCCATGTGAATCGGTCTTGGCTGAATATGAATTTGTCTTCACTGGTTTCCTGTCATTAGCATCCGGGTTTTGTTTTTGTTTGAGCTTTTCAAATGTGCAGGATACATGACATGAAGTCTCAGTGACTGCAGCACAATACAGGTGTGAAGCCATTTAATATATCATTTCATTTATTTTCCATTTCATCTTCTTTTCATCGTGAACAACATCTTAAATGCATGCATATTTGATGTGTTGTAACCTTGCAGAACCATTTTCCTTCCACATCTCCCACTTCAGCCATACGAACCATAAAAACTTGTGTATTTATTGAAAAATCAGTGTAGGTCTTTAGCCGACAGGTATTCGACTGTTGTTGAAGTGAATGTACCAGTGAAGGCTCGGCTTTCCTGATCTGTTAATCTGAGTTTTCAAGTTAATTTGTCATTGTTTTATTTGTTCCTAAAACTTATTTACATTTGAATATCCCACTTCTTATGGCAGGATTGTACTTGTTTACTATTAGGCACGCCTCAGATGCAGTTTAGAATTGTTCCTGACATGATAATAGGGCAAGATCACACTTATTTTCCCTTTATGCTTCATTCAATTTGTCTGAAGAGGTATACAGCCATTCAGTGTGTGTGTGTGTGTGTGTGTGTGTGTGTGTGTGTGTGTGTGTGTGTGTGTCTGTGTGTCTGTGTGTCTGTGTGTGTGTGTTGTAGCCAGACTGACTTTATGCTGTCAGTGCCCATTAGGAAAATGACTGTGGGATCTGGCAGGTGTCCAAACTTTAAGAGAGGGATGGATGGAGGAGGGAGAGGAGACTGGGAGCAGAGAGTCGTAATGGCCTTGGGGGATGGTGGCGCTGCTTGATGGGATCACATTACACACACACACACACACACATACAAACACACACACCTCCCCCCACTTTGTCTGCCATAAACAGACAAAGACAGTGACAAACATTTATGGTTCGACTAACACAGATCAGCATAAATTGTAAAGTACAAAAAGACAAACATACCATAAAATTGGAGTCTAGTTTCCTCCTCCTCTTCCTCACTTAACCTCAGACATTGTTTATGTTATAGTTCATCTTTAAAGTACTGTACATATTTAAGTTTCGGAAGAGATGAAACGCAGCTTCTCTAGTCACCAGGGTCGGGATCAGTTATTCGGTTTGTTTTATCCAGTTTCTTATGGGTCCTTTGAGCTGGGTTTTTTTTTTTTTTTGGTTTTATGGAGTTATTAGCTTAGTGTATTTTAATCTTTTCTCGTATTTATGTGTGCTATTGTGTGTGTTTTGTTCTCTGGATCTCAATGGATGGCATCCTCGGGAGTCTAGAAGGTGCATAGGAATAAAATGTATAATTTTCGTTTATTGCTATGTTATTATTATTATTTGTCTGTGGTTTGTCTTCCATTGTTAGCTCATTTCCCCTCCCTCAAGTCTTCCACCTGTGTCTAACTGTCTCTTGATGATCATGAATAAAATCTGCTCCCTCTTTCTATTCCAGGCCAACTTAGAGTTAATTGATTTAGATTCATTATTCTGACAGGTCAGACCCTAATAAACCACCTGGATCATAACTGGTCATTCCTCTGGTTGCCTCCATGGGCAGCCAACAGATCTAAAAACTGAACAAGCTTCTCTTTTCGTTCATACCTTTGTCGTGTCCTTGGTGAAGGTCAGCTGAGCAGAACAGGGCGTTCCCAACAAAGCAGTTGGGAAGGAACTGTCTCACCACCTCTGAAATCTGAAGCACTCAGACATGCTATGAAAAGCCACATTTAAAGTTTGGGCGAAAACCTAAAAATCATCAAACAGACGGGCTCCGTGTGATTCACCTTCAAGGCGGGACAACAAACTGTTTACGGAGTCTTTGTATGGAGGGTTTCATGGTAAGAATGAGTAACGGAGAGATGGAAGATCTGTGTCGGCTGTTGTTTAAAGGTGTGTTGCACCTTTAAATGCCTGGCTAATTGCTGCGCAAGGCGACCGTCCTCGTTGGTTTGCGGCAGATTACAGAGTCTCCTGGTTAGAAATTAGAGGGCAGAGGAAGAATTTCAGACAGTGAAGATCAAACAAGCATTTTGTGGTGGCTGGTAACGAAATCAGTTGAGACAGAAGAGACTTCCTGTTGCAGAAATTAAGGATTCCTTTTGAAGATCGGAGATGGATCAGGTGTCAGATTTCCCTGAGGGTAAATCATGAAATTTACTGAATAGAAGATGGTTTTATTTACCTGTTTTAAGTGCCGTTTTCTGAAGTTTAAGCTTTTTTAAATATTCGATTTATTAGATTAGATTTTAGGAGACCGTATATGGAGGATTTTTTAGGGCTGCGCCCTTTGATCTGAGCTCAGACATCGACATTGTCACCCACCAACGGTATCCTCACGCAAACCGGTGCGTCCGGATACACAAACACTCGCACACACGCGATGTTGTGCTGTGCAAACACATCTAAATGCAGATGCAGCTCGCAGGATAAATGCAAACCTTTGCCCTCAGTTCCCTTTCAAATGGTTTTGTGGAGTCAGATGCCGGTGTGAGGTTGCATGTTTGTCACAAAGTGCTTCACCTACAGAGATCAAGGGTGTTCCTCACGCACACAAACGTTGCACATGTGTGCGGACAGCCGAACAATGAGTTTAGAACTGCAGCTCAGACCAAAAGGAAGGACTACAGATGCCCAGAGACGCACAAAAAAACCCCAAAAGACACAAGTTCTCCTTGATGTTGTCACATCAGATCTTCAAGAAGCCAAAGAAACTCACCCAAACTGCAGCTGCTTGTCCTGCCAGAGACCAGCGGCCTCCTCCGGTACTACCTGATCTATATGAAAGGTCTTTTTGATGGATGTGTGAGGGATGGCAGCCTTCCTCCTGTCCTCTGATCGAGTAAGGCGGGACAAATGTAATCTGTGCCTGCAAACAAAGGTGAAAGGGTAAAGGGGTCATTCCATTAGTGAGTTAATTCACTGCATGTGCATGTGTTTGTAAGTGAGGGGGATCCATGCTGGGTGCAGCATAGGAGGTTATGGGTGGGATCCTTTTCTTTACATTAAAAAAGCCTCTTATCGCACACCTCACCCTGAGAATAGTGCAGAAGCCTCCCAGGAGAGCTGACCTCTCTCCACCGGTGGGAACGTATTTGTCTCCATCCTTCTTTCTCCACCTGCCTCTGAAAGCAGGATGCTTTAACCTCGCTGCACTAACTAGAGATCGTCTTGAGTTTCACCTTTTGCCCGAGTCCCACGAGGACGTGCTCAGCTTACTCAGGTTGAGGAAAACATGACAACCTTTTCGAAACAAAATGAACAGAACAAAAAGGACTTTGGCCTGTATATGAAAGAGAGTATTCATTCACCGATGTCTAGATAAAGTTTCTGCTGTTATTGTGGCCCCTATTTAATCGGCCCATGCCGTATAAAATGGGGTTTTAAAAATAAAAGATTTTGGAGCGTGCATTAATTAACCATGTTGTCATGGCGATTACATTAAAAGTCAGAGTTCTTGTTTAAAAAGACAATTCAATTTGAGCCCTCAAACTAAATTGTTTAATTAAATGTATACTATATAGCATTATTGAAAGGAAGTCCTATAACTGTAGATTACCAGTGCCACATAAATGAAGCAGAGTTGTTCAAAAAGTCATTGTAATTAAGAGAAATTCTGAAGAACCACTCTGAACCTAGCAGGAGGACAATTGACGCTGCGTCCCAGGTGGCATCCTGCAGTCATATCCTCGCCACTGACAGGAAGACACACATAATGCTGAGCAAACAGAAAGATACCAGGGTTCCCTGAAGGTAACCTGAGCCTACAGGACACCAGATCACCAAGGGGGCCTGCGCCTCCTTCTCTATATCGGCAGGTACAATGGAACCTGCTGCAAGTGCTATTCACCGTAGGTAAGGGATATAGGTCCAGCATGTAGGGTGAATAGAGCAGACAGGTAAGTATCTGCTGCTCTTTATTCAGGGGGGGATTATGTAATGGTAGCACACGGAGAAAATAGGAGACTGCAGAAAGAACAGTGTCGCTTCCAGTTGCAGGTGACATCACTGGACAGAGGACAATGTTAACTGTGCCAATGGCTGATCACCCTCATCGTGGGCTGTGTGGTCGCGGAAGGTGCAGACATTCATAGACATTCTCTGGGTTTAGGCCACTTTAATGATCTGATTTGCTATTTTTTGTTTTACCCATTTCCTAAAATTGTCTTCTTGAGCACCCTCAGATAGTGTTCTGGAATCCGCTGTCCCAGTAGGGCCAGTCCCACCACCAGCACCCATTGTGCCATCACTTTTTTCTGTTGCTCCTCCCACAAAAGCTGGCCTTTATTGAGCATCCGCTGGGGTGGCTGCATCCATTGCCACCTGCACTTATCTGGCACCCCCGTTTCTGGTTCATTAGCCACCACTACTTTACCAGTCTGGATCCCAAAGTCCCACAGGAACGCTGCTGGTTCAGTCTGATCCTGTCACTTCCAGTCTGTGCTCTTCACAGATGTTTCTGCTCATGCTGCTGCTGCGGCGTTCCAAGCAAGAGTGGCCTAAAATGTGCAGCCATGTCTAATTTATGATCGCTTTTCACTTCTTGTTTACTTGATGGAAGAAGCCTCCAATGTGGAACCAGTTGCTGCAGCATTTTGTGCAGATCTCTTTTCAATTTTAAACCAATCTGTCTCTCAGTTGCAGCACTCTAGAAAACACTAGAATCTATCTACTGTATATCCAAACAATAAACTGGAAGGTTTGGGGCATTGTGATTTTACATGTTATGTAATTAGTCATAATTAGTTAGCAGCTGATAAGCAACAGCTCTTGTTTCTCTGCTTGTTGCCTCCAGGATGTTCTGCATCGCCCAAGGGTGCAAACTAGAGAGGATCCTGACTGGCTGGCACCACAATGCTCCACAGCAGGTCTGCTTAATGCATCCTCAGGACAATGCTGCCATCCATGGACAGCCTTTACACCCAGCCTTGGAGGAGAAAGGCCACGAGGATCATTAAAGAGCCCAGCCACAAATAATTTGGCCTATCTGGCTGTCAGCGCTCTAAAAATAGGCCCTGCACCAACAGACTCAGTGTGTTTAGCTACATTTGCATATAGTTCTAATTGTATATTTCTTCAGCGAATAATTTTAATTTACGGTAATAGAAGTGTTTTATTTTATTTTTTTACTGTAGTTTACTACCTAATTTATCAACGGTTTTCCTTGTTTAGATGAGTCTTATTAGGACAAGCTTATCTCTTAGGCATTTCATACAAGTGACGCATCAATCTTCAGCCTTTTCAGAGTGCAAAACAAGTAGAAAACAACACAGTAGAAAATGAAAATAAATCACCTTTACATGTTTATCCCACATGAATACACCAGTGCAACAGTCAGGGAACTTTTTTGAATTAGCATCCAGCCAAAGTTTATCTGTTGTTAGCATTGATTAGCATGTCAAAGCTGCGCTGATGGTTGCATTAAAGATCCCGTCTGCCTCTGCACGAGTCGTCTCCTCTCACGTTGCTGTTAACCAAGTCAATCAACTTGTCCCTGAAGTGAAAGCTGTCATGTCCCACATGCGTTCCTGCATAGATAAAGAAAATTCGCCAACTGAGAGAGGAATAGCAAACAGGAGCTATGTGAAGTATGACGTCGTAATTTAAAAAGAATCATGTCATCAAATGTCACTAAGAGCCAAAAGCTGTTTTTGTTACGACTGAGAATTTTACATGTCATAATATCAGTATTGGAATCATCTACTAACATCCTCATGCCGACGATAAAAAAGGAGGAAGAGTTGAACAGATTTGTGCAGCAGAGTGGAAGGAGTGGCCCTATGGTTTGGCCTCATGGAAACAGGTGATTCACAGTTACAGAGCTGTTACTGTTGCTATTTATCATTGTCTGACCATAAAAAGTCCTTCAGGTTCGGTTGTCTGGTTTTATCAGCAACTTGTGGCTTTAAATGAAATATAACTGTGATGATGCAACAACAATAGCAATAACAGTGATGGAAACAGTAGTTGGGAGCAGCATTATAATAAAATACAGGGCTCACTAATGATGTATATAATAATTATTCAGTCATATTATAGTATTATCAGGGGGTTCTCATTTCAGTCCTGATGCTTTAGTGCAGGTAGTAAAAGTGAAACCTGCCTGTCTAGTTTAGACTCCACAGGTGTGGAGGAGGCAGCGCATTTGTGGAATTTTAAAACTAAAGATTGTGAAAGTCAGTGTTGTGACGTGTGAAAGGGGACAAAAACAAAAACGCCCTCAAATAACTTTCAGTACAACTATTTGAAAAAGCTGTAGCGCAACAACACACAACAATCACACACACAACAATCACACACATACACACATGAAAAAAAACTTGGTTGGACTGATTAGTTCTGCAAAATATGACTCAACAAGCGTCAAACATTCTTTGCTTTTGACCTCTGCTGTGACCCTGATGTCAGTCAGGGTGTGGCCTTCTAGCGTGTTTGTTTCTATATTCTTTTCTATATGTCTTCAAAATACATAGATGTTCTTGTTTCTGCTTTCAGTTAAAGAAGGATTCCTTCCTCTATTACTGAAATCCATTTTGTCTATTAATAAATGTCAGAACAAAATGCAGTGTTGGGCGGTGACCCAGAATGATGATGGCGTCATTTTCCCGCAAAATGATGCTGTGTGTTAAGGGAGGATCTAGGTTAATGGGAGGATTAACATTGTCCCAATCTGAATACATCGGTTAAAAAATAAATTTAGAACAGTGGCGAATGGACGTGTGATGTGGAATCACATGAATGATAAATCTAGGTAAGAGGGTTTTTTTTGTTCATGTGAGCAAACTTGTCTTCAGAGGTGTTTATTTTTTACTCATCATCCCACATTAAGCTGCGCTTCAACAGTACCTAGTTGTGTTTTGACCCCAAATGAACAAATGAAACAGTTGGGTGGAAGAGGTGTGGCCCCACTTCACAGCCCAAAGTTCCTGGAATCGAAATAGAAATTTCATCTACATTTCTTTTCTACATTTTTCCTACACATTGAGTGTCTCATTTCTTGTCAGTCTTGCCCAGAGAATTAAAAAAAAAACGTGCACGTAGTGCTTGAGCTCCATGAAACCAAGCAGGTTGCCTGAAAATGACACCGCAGGCCATCACAACTTCCTGGATTTTGTAAAACATAGATCCGCTTTCAAAAGAATAACCTCAAGACAGCTTTCAGAGAAAGAATAACATCACTTTTAAGGAATTAGACCCCAGGAATACCAGGAAATTGATACAGAAACAAATATTTTTTATCTATTTGTATATTTTTTTAGTTTCTATCTGAGTCTGTTATTTGATATGAATTAGTACCGACTAGTAGACGCAGTGTCTCAATGTTACAGCGCAGGTTACTATATAAAAAAAAACATTACAAAATACAAAATACAAAACCTGCTTAAAATGCTTTATAACTGGTTATGAATTTGAATTTTTGAGTACGTTAGTAGAAGCTTAGTTACCATGTTAGTTACACATGTAACTAGCAACCTTCCCATTTGTAATTTTTTCCTATATTTCTCCATAAAACAATTAAAAGATAAAGAAAAGATAATTTACCGATACTCTGCCATTTATGAAGGACACAACAGATAAGCACCAGTGTGTGACAAGTCAGGCCTTCAAACACACACACACCCAGACATATCCCCATGTAGTGACGCCACCCCCCCACCCACCCTAAAGTCGTAACTCTAATTGGAGCCTCATGCCTGTGATTGCTGCATTTACTTTTACAGCCTAAATTCAGTAAATGATTTTTAATGAAAGGGTTAAAAAGGCTGGACCAGTTTAAAACTGACACTTAAGTGGCCTCTTTAAACTATAACCTCAGTTTACCTGACGCCTGGTCTAAAATCCGTCCCACCAAAACATAATTTAAATTAAAATTCAAAGCCGTTAAAGTATTTATTACCAATGCATTACTATTTTATTACTGTGCCTGAACTGTGCACTGTTTCTCTGTCACGAAATAATGCTGAGCAACACAAAATCTCCCCCTCGATGCTTCGATATTCCGACTTGAAAGACGTTTGCCACAAACTCGCCTGAAAGAAACAGACTCACTGTTGTGGGGAGGGTGGAACATGAAGCGGACTTGCCCCCGGGGCTGCTCTGTCTGAGGTCAGCTCCACTCAGGCTCCAGTGGTTTACGCTGCGGACAGATGTGGCGTGCTTCATGTGATCGGTGCGACTTTAATTCATAGCTTAGGCATCATGCGGTGGCTAACCATCCTGACTGATGCCAGTCTGGAAGAGGCTCCAAAAGGCCAAATCTCCCTGTTTCATGTGTATGAAAATTACATTCCGGGACACCCCTTGCTGAGCAAACTGGAGATCTAAAAAAATAAAATTATTGTGTTTGTCCATACGGCTCTTGTCTAATCCTAAAAGTGCTCCTTTCATTCACTCTTCAACCACTTTCATGCTATCACACGTTTGATGAGTGTCACACGATTGAGTGTGCATGCTTTCCACCCTGAGCGATATTTACTTATGTAATGATCGTGCTGATTCATGTACAGGGTGTGAGTGTGTGTGTGTGTGTGGGGGGGGGGGGGGGGGGGGGTGGAGTGAGGGGTGAGCTGGGCTGCTGAGGTCATCCTATAATTAGCACCTCCTGACAGGTCAAAGTGGAGGAAGACGGAAGTGTGCAGCCTTATAATCAGCCTGACGCTGGTCAGTAGGTGGATTGGACATATGGAAATGGAAGCTTAGTTACCATGTTAGTTACACATGTAACTAGCAACCTTCCCATTTGTTGCATTAAAGACAGAAAATGTTCATCTACACAGAACTGTGTTCAACTTATTCATTACATATTCAGCATGTATATGACATAGTAACCATATAATAACTTCTTTATGATGCAATCCTGATTTTCCTCTTATTTATTTGAACATTATATTGTCATATAAGAAAAAGCATGCATGTTTTTTATTAACAAATGCATGATTTGTTTAGAATGATTTCTGCCATTTGTGGAGCTCTGTCTATACTTTTTCTAACACTCTCTGTGAAACACCAGCACCCACTTCTCCCTGTTCAGTAGAGATGTTATCAGCGCATGTGCAGCTAAAGTGTGTGTGCTGTGACCGCGATTGCTCTCACTCTGTGTGCATGTCTTCGCCCCGGAGGTGCGTGGCAGGCGTTAAATCTACCATTGCATGATATAAATCAGGAGGATGTGTATACAAGGCTAATAGGATTACAAATATAAACTATACTCACATGCAGCTTTATGACCACATATTCAGCAGAAACGACTGTTCTGCATGTAGACAGAGAAGCACAGAGAGCAACATGTGTCAATATTGTGAAGATCAAATAAAGGTCACATGTCTGTTTTTCTACCCGACGTGAAACTTGGAAAACTATATTTCAGCCTTGAGGCACCAAAGTTAACCCATGACAATGTGTCCAGTTTGTGTCCCAAAATAAAGTTTCATTTAATGCAGCAAATCCAAATGATAGGATAATAAAATGTTTTTGTTTGTTTGTTTGTTTTCATTGAAAAGCTGTAAACACAGGATGGAGTCCCTCACCAACATCAATAGAGGTGAAACTGTGGCAGAATTTATTTTTAAAGCATCTGTAAGCATCTGGTCGTTTTATAGCCATACTCTCGCTCTGAACACACACACACACATGCACACGCATACACAAGCCTCAATACACACATACACTCACACTTATATGTGCATGCTCACACTTAATACTTCAAATTAAGTGGTAGGAAGTTATATTTTCTCCTATCAGGATGGCTGTATGACTAAGTGCTAACTTACACAAGTGGGACACACACACCCACACACACAAACACACAGAGTGAGAATGCTGACACATCCTCTCTCCCACTGTACCAGCTACTGACCGACACAGAAGCCATTTCCTCAACCCTCCCTACACACACCTGCAGAATGACTCCCATTTTCACACACACGCACACACACACACACACACACACACACACACACACACACACACACAAATATTCGCACACACGCCATTCTCAGCCAGCCAGCCCCACCTCTTCATCAGCAGAGCGACCTTTACCCTCGGGTGCTTGGATACAGACAGACAGAGCCATGTCTGGATGTCTGGATGCTGTGTGATTCACTTGTGAGGCAACAGAAGGAGGAAACAGTGAGCTGATTGTCCTCAGACTTCAGCCGTAGTTTGCTTGTGCAGGCTTTGGGCTGAGGGGGATTATAAAGCTGCAGGTGAATGAATTACAGACTTAAGACCAAGAGCACTTTCTGTGAAGTAGCTGATTGTTTGGGCTGAAGAACAGCAAATGTAGACTGGATGGCACACTGCATATATGTGAAATAAGAATATCTTGTTTTTGTCATTTTTGGGGGCTGAATATTTTAATTTGGGAAACTAAAAGAATTTAATCCACTAAATATTTACTCTTGTGCTTCATTTTAAAGTGATACTTTACATGTGCTGTCATGTTTGGGACACACTTACAAAACACACACACCCAACAAGTCTGACAGTCATCCTTTATTTTATTAACAGTTACAGATGCTTGACATTTTAATTTGAATGACTTAACAAATTAATGGACAAATGTCTTTTGCTAGTGCAGGATATTAACACAACACCTAAAATGAACAATGAGCTGTGGACACATTAGCATCAAATATAACCAAATGGCCAGACTATTTACATATCTAAGCATGTCAAAGGCTGCATTCAGCCCCCGTGCTGCACCGAAACATGTTCCGGCAGGCTGCTTCCCAGAGATGAGACAACCCTGCGTATTTGGCATCTGCAGAGGAGGAGGATTTTATATTCCCAGAAATCGGGG
This sequence comes from Takifugu rubripes, assembly GCF_901000725.2. Taxonomy (NCBI): domain Eukaryota; kingdom Metazoa; phylum Chordata; class Actinopteri; order Tetraodontiformes; family Tetraodontidae; genus Takifugu; species Takifugu rubripes. Next base: position 11,307,834 of record NC_042293.1, read on the forward strand.
AGTAGTAAAAGTGTGCCGCACAAAGTGTATTAACTCTTTCATCTGGGAGGGAAGGAACAGAAGGGATTTGAGACACATACACCCCGAGTTATAACATATACTAATCTCAGTATAATGCACCATAATCTGGGATTTGATGATTTCTAAAGCCGTGGGAGAAAAGCAAACGCGAATCCACAAAACTCAAAGAAACACTTAAGACCGCGATCCTTGCAGAGATATGCAAAAATAATAGGATGGAATGGAACCTGTCATTTACAGGAGGCAAATAAAATCCTGACTCATTTTCCAAGAAAGTTTCTCCTTGGTATAAGAAACCAGCAGCTCCTTGGTTTCATTATCCTTCCAGCACTTTTCAAATGGTTCCTTTTCCAGAACAAGTGGTGCAGTCTACTGTGTGTCTATATACCTGCAGCATCAACACATCACAGGTTGAAGGCTGTGACTATTTTCCTGTGTTGTAGGCTGAACAATCTTTGCCCTACAGATTAGTACTACAGCCACTCTGATACCACCTGGTTCACATATGACTCCATTAAACTCTGCTAACTCTGATACCGGCCATGTGGAACACTAATCTTATTGTGTTTGAAGACAAGCAGTTATTTTGGGGGCATGTCAGATTTGTCTATTTTTCTTTCATGACCTCTGAACTTTTCTGAGAGGAGTGAGTCTAAGCTGTCCTGGCGATAAGGCTGGGCAGGACCGCAGCAGAGGGGGAGTGGCAATATAATCTTCTTGGGCTGAAATATCTGGGGATTTTATGGTAAAATATTTGCCTCAGTCTTTATCATTTTCATTTATTTTTTTTTTCAATAGGTGGGGGAGACCTTAGGGGACAGGAAGGAATGGTTAGGCACACACGGGAGTCTGCAGGAGCTACTGGTTTACTGAAAGCTACTCATTAGCCCAGTCTTAATCACTTGGCTGGGTTTTCTTGAGAATAAGGCCTTTATGTGTGTATGAATCGGCAAGCTATGGAACAGACTTATGGCTCGATGTCTACCCACCCGTGGTCACCTAAGTGCTGCTATTTAGGGGTCTCCTGTCTGCTTGGGGAGGTTATTACTGTTGGGTTGTGTTCAGAGCTCGGGGGTGCATTGCCGGATAATTGAGGTTCTTGTTGGGCTGGTCACGTTTTACTATGTAGGCTCTAAATTGCAGACCATGATATGTATTTTTTAAATCCAGGACAGGAGATTGTGATTGCATTTATTTGATAGTCCTGTAATTAAGCTGAATTACAGTCCTTAACGGAGTTATAAACCTCTGATCCAGCTGTGCTGGAGCACAGTGCCTCACTTGTTTCCACTGTTTTCTGGGGTCACGACATTATTAATGATCCCTGTCAGTCTCAAAGTGACAGAATTGTTTGATGGATTTACACCTTTTACTAGAAAAAACAGCTCTACTGTGCGTAGAAGCTGCATTTCAAATCTGTCACACATTAATTGTGCCACATTTTAAGTGAAGGGTGCAGTCAGAAGTGGCACCCCCTAAGTTATTGTTGCAGGACATAACAGCCCGAAATGAAAACGTTAACACAGGCTGCAACATTGGATTATTCCATCCAAGTTACTACTACCAGTACTCACTAAATAAACACTTTGGATCACACAAAAACTAGTACAGATAAGGCTTTATTCATTGATTTGACTTTTTTTCCAGTAAATTGCCTGAAATATATATTTATTAAGTCATATTTAATGAAGTATAAGCCTCATTGGCTGTTCTTTAAATATGGAGACTCTCATTTGGATAAATAAGGATCTGAATGCACCATTGAGGCCATGTTAAAAAGGCTCGGACGGTGGTTATTCCGGGCCTTCATGTGTTTATCGAGTGTCAATATGTGTTTGTGTATTCAATGTGTATCTCTGTACACATAGACTGCTTTGGCTCCTGTGTGTGTGTGTCTATTCATGCATCATCACAGAAAGCTTGTGCACTTTACTGGCTTTCTCAAAATAGTTCTGGCCCAGGTGTGATTGTGTGTTTATGCGTGACAGACACTTCTAGAAACAGAGAGAAAACTGGCCTGGCGGCACCGGCTGTCTCAGAGCCAAACCTCCCGCTCAGTGTGTGGTTAGCATCTATTCTTAGTGCATTGGCTTACCGTGTGTGCGTGTGCGTGCGCGGTCGGCTGATGTGTGAAGGGGGTTCTGCTTGTTGATACAAGGGGATGTCTGTCCACCCCAACGTATTAGTCCACTAGTTAAAGTGGGGGCTATAGCAGTGAAAGCTAACCACAGCTAAACTGAGATGTTTACAAATCCAGGCCTAGGGCACATTAGTAAAATATATTTATGGAAAACTGTAGTCATTGTTCAAAACTATGAACGCAACTTACAGAAAGTCTGTGTGTTTGCAGTGTGTGTATCCTCAACTCAAGCAGAAGAAGAGGAAGACAGTGAAGGAAAGCAGACAGCAACTCAGGGCAAATGGCACCAACCGTCACCGCCGCCTTCGTCAAGACGCTGCAATGGTTATGCTCGTCTGTGCTCTTTCTTTTTGCGCCAGTTTTGTCTCAAAATGGGCTTAAGTGGAGTGTTGAGATGCTGCTGTCTTGTAGCAGAGGAAAGAAAATGCACCACTGAAGGAATAAAAAGTCGCTCAAAGTCTCCATGACTATTTTGCAAATGTTGTGAAGTCCAACATTGATGCTTCGGCTCTATGTCAGGTACCGCACCGCACAAATTAGACAAATTAATCAGTTCAAGCTGGGCTCATGCGCCCTTTATGTACGTAAATAGAAGCATGTCTGATTGAGGTTGTTCTGGATGTTTGAGAAAGTGTTACAGGCCGCTCGACCCACCATTTCTCCTTTTATGGACCATGTTTGAACTAGAAATTGCACAAGTCTGTGTGTATTCATGTGGGAATAATGGCTGTTGCCTGCAGGGCTTCCCTCCGGTACAAAATGTTCTGGGTCAGGAGAGCTGACACGGCACCATGTCTCTGGACTGTAGTAACCTCAGAACCGCTCCTCTGTGACTCTTTCAGTTTAACTCACACTAGCAGAGGCCTAACCCCTGCAGAGTTAAATAAACACACACACACTCACACTCTCACACATGTAGCAAACTTTCAGCTTTGCCAGCAATTCTGTTATCTTCCTACAACTTTTGCTTACAGACTTTCTTTCCTGTGCAGTCTCTCGGGATATGGAGATACTCTGACCTTTCACCACATTATTATAGCTCCCTATAATGCCTCTGATGGAGGAAGGGAAACACAGTGCTAAGTCTCACTTATTGTACGCTTTGTTTTTAAGAAAAACAGCAGCGTCAATCTCCTTTATCATTATTATACAAAGGCTAAAAGGTTTTGTCGGGGTTGAGCTAAGGTCACCTTTTTGTCCTGAATTTCTTGATTTTTTTCAAATGTAATTTATAGGTTTTAAAATATTTGAAAATGAAATATTTATGAGTCCTATCTTAGCACCAACATTACCCTTTTGTGGTTTCAGGTTTCAGCACACATTATTTTTGTAGTCTATCCTGTCTCCAACTGGGCAAAGAGACAAATCCACCCTGATGAAGAAACTTTAGCTCCACTTTTATAGAATTTTAATGGCTAAACAGCCATGACGCAAACCCCTCCCAATGGCAGGCCATGCACACCTACAAAAAACTGTTGTCATCAAATCTTAATACTATACCAGAAGTTTTCATTTAGCAGAAACAGCGGATGCCTCGTGGGGCTGCAGGGGGGTACAGTAATGACATTATGACAGTAGGAGCTGTTGGAATGTTGAAGGTTGCTCTCATTTCACACATAAAATAATAACAGACTGATGCCAAAGGCCCCTGGGCCGAGCAATAACCTCGCCTCTTCCTCCACTGCCATTTCATTTCAGAATTAATAGCAACTCCTGCGCATTCTTTGGGCTGAGCAACTTTTGTCTAAAGGAAATCAGAAAGCCTCGTGTTCCTTCTTATTGTCTAAACCAGCAGGAAAGCGCTCACTTTCACCACTGGTATGTTTTCAATTCATCTGCAGCTTTCGCACTGGGTGAGAGTGAATGCTGCGTGTAGATGACTTGATAATCATCTGCATTTTTGTAGGGTTGTATGAGAAGGAAAAGAAAAGGGGTTGATTGTTGCGAGAGAGCTGCTGTAAACTTTAAAACTTTGACATATTCCAGACATTTCACATGTGACTTGTCAGCACATGTTGAATTTTGCTGTTTTCAAGACTCTAGAATGCTTCAAAGAGTAAATCCAATCTACTGAAACAATACATTTACATGATTTTTTTTGTTGTTGTTGTTAATCGGCATCACATATGCAGGTGCAGCTAACAGTCACATGCTTGTTCCATTTGAGTATCATTGGAACAATAGGAACTTAAGTCCCACAGGAATGTTAACATTTAATCAATTCTGTCACTCCTCAGTCAGAACCAAACAGGCTTTATAGCTTCGGGCAGGAGTGCATTGACCTGGCAGTTAATAAAGCAATACAAGCAAATCTGTTAAAGGATACATCATGGTAAATATAACATCCACACATTTATTTATGCTGTGTGAACCTTCCTTCACCACTTCAAATGCCCCCAGTTACCTGCCTAGCTGGCCTGTTTATCGACTTTGTAAAGTAATCCATCATCCGGAAAAAGTTCAATAACAGCAAGCCAGAAGGGGTATTGTGACACCTGCCTCAGCCAATAAATCAATACCCCTCATTTGCTCAAATGGAAAAGTGGTAATCTAGTCAAATAACCTGGTGGAGCTAATCAATAGTTGGGATGAACGGTCTGTGTTAATGTGCGGATTAGGATCTCTCTGTTTTTCGATGGAAAAAGAAACATTTTTTTTCCATAACACTAATTTCTGGGTCATGCTCTCAACATTGACGTTAGCAAACTGCAGCATCATCAGGCGGGGCGCAGGCGTGTACACGTGGTGCTGCCTCGGCCTGCTGTGCAACACCAAACTGCAGTGGAATTTTCATTATTTTTTAAAGACACTGCTCCTTCTTGGGTGGTCCGTGCCATGTGTTGGCCCACAGTATGCGTAAATATGTGTCTTTCTGAGCGAGCATGTGTTAGGGAGGCCGTGCCTTGTTGCTTGTGCGTTTTGTGAATACGCTTTGCCCATGTGGCAGGGCAGGAGCGGCTTTTCGCCCAAAACTGCACAAGTCATGGATTCCCTTTCCACGTAATTAACCATGACTGCAATTTACAAGGGTGATAATCTAAACTGGGCTACAGCCAAGTGGTTAGAGCAGAGCTAAATACAGCTGCTGTGCTGGATGAACAACAGTTGCATGGTCGCAGATATGGAGATTTTCAAGACATTGTCTCAAACATTCAGTTCATCCAGTTAGACTTACAATCATTCAGATTTATTAAGCCTCTTCAATACCTAAATGTGGAGGCTTGGGATTCTTTTGTTAAAAAATGAAAGAATCTGAACAGCAATCTGGCACTCACATGTATATTTTATGATCCATGGTGTGAAATAGCTGAGTGGAATTTCATGAATCCTGCATGTCAGGATATGGCAGGTGGTCAGTGGCTGCGGCACATCTGACAACATCAGGTGATGTTGATAGTTGAAGTGCCTGAAACAGTTCAAAGAAAAAAGTCAAACACAGAATTTACATTATGGAGCTTTATTCATTATATTTTAACAGCTTTGCAAGTTTCCGAAGATATAACCCTTGCAGTATTCTCCAGTTGTAATAGTCTTCTTACAAGGTCTGGTAACTGAATGACTGGAGCTATTGGATGTAAAAGATTCCTGTCCAATTGTTAATTATTATGGTATTAAAATACACCAGCTGACATAATACTGACATAAAGACAGGGCTGGTACTGCACCAGGCAAGAAATGTGAGTAAAGGGGTTAATTCTATAAAATTAAAATGTCTTCTTTCTAGGATTTTCTTTAATTGTACATGCACAACACATATATCAGCCTCGGGACTTTTCTTTTGCTTGAATGTGCCTTTTTTTCGGTCCCCCGCTGACATGGACAATAGACTGTACTGAACTCCTGAGCAGCAGCAAAAGCTGGAAACAATGCTCGAGGCGTCGCGTGCCTCAGAAGGAGATTCATGTCTGGACCCTTGCCGAGTGGGAGGTGTCTGGAGTTGCCAATGGAACCAGGTGAAATGCCGGGCATGCCACAGCCTCATCTGGCTTCCTGCAATTGAAAGCCAGCAGGACAATTCCACTTCAAACATCCCAGAATTGTAGAACATATTACAAAGTCAGAAGACAGAATGTACAATAAGATACAAACACATGGTCAATGCAATAAAATGAATAAAATGGGAAAAGGGGGAATCTGGGGGTTGGCATTCTCTGGCCAGTGAGGTGGAATGTTAGACTGGACAGAGAAAAGCCTGCAGTGCCGATTGGAACTGGGCCAGCAGCAGCAGCAGCAGGAGGTGGAGGCACAGACGGTCAAAGTCAAACTGTGTAGGACCTCCAAACAGCAGCAAACTGTGTCGACATCGACAAATAAATTATTCCAAACTGATCTTTTCCCTTGTGTTGCCACATACAATAAAGGGAAAATCAGTCTAACTGGTGTTCTAGTAATGATAATAACAACTCAAAAATGAGCCTCTCTCATTTAATTATTTCTTGTTAATGCAGCGATTATGTTGCCAAACAGATGCAGATGTGGACAGCTGCAGGTGTTGACACCACACATGCACAGTAAATTCCAGTCCCAGAAATTGGAGGTCTGTGTCTGTCTATGTCCAAATATGCTCTGATATCACAGGTGCTGCCTTGCTCACAGAAAGACCTGGAAAAATGGGCCCTGCAGCGAGTTTCTGACGCTCACATTTAATTGTAGTAATAAGGAGGCAATTGAAGACAAGTTGTAATTGTGTTTTAAGCGGTATACACATGTGCATGCACGTGCACACACACACAAATGTAATTTGGTATAACAAACCATTCTTCGTGTAAAATCAAGTGCTTGGTTTGTTTTACTCAGATGGATATTTGTTTATTTTCCAATCTGTTTATTGACTGAATCTAAACCCACGGGGAAGGCCAGTGGGGTCAGAGGTCAGCTAGCAGCTCTCAAGCTGATATCTGCAGAAAGGTGAAAAGAAAGAGAGAGAGACAGTATGAGAGAAAAAAAACAAGGCCATAGGAGAGGAGACGCAGTTAAAACTTTGTTATCTTTATTGGGATGAGGTGAAAACTGACCCAAAGGTTGTAAAACAGATGTGAGTTAGATAGATGTCCACAAGCACACCCATTAGCTTCAATGCTAAAGAAACTAAAATACAGAAGAAAAATAACACATACAGTAGCTAGAGCCCAGACATCAGCGTGTGTTGACTCCACTCCACCTGCCTAATGGTCTTATGTTTATTCTATTATGTAAATTACTAAAGAAAAAGAAAACAGAAGCCCCACATTTTTCTGACTCGTGGCAAAAACAAATCAATGCTGTCATTAAAACAGTCCAACTCATTTGCACGATGTCCCGAGTTTCATTTCCAGCCAGTGTCAACTTGAGCTCTGCCCACATCATAATAGGTGCTTTGGGACATGTTCAAACCTTCTGTCTCTGCGTCCAGGCGTCCTGTCCTTTGTGTCAAATCTCATTTAATCACTGCTATTGATTGTTCTTAATCACCGCTTTTCTGGTTTCATCTCAATCAGTGAACACTTTTGCAGTTAAAGTGATACGCCCGGCGCCATCTGTTCGCAGTATTAGGCAGATCTAGTTATCAGCCATGTGGCGTCTATTCCCTCAAGATGTGCCGGTACAATGCTGAGATAACGCTGCTTATCCAGTATGAAGATCCTCATCTGCTGCTCTCCTAATGACTTTCTTTCTGAACACTTTAATTACTTGTGTGCATCAGCCTTGCAAATTGGATTTTAAATCTAAATTAGAATTTGCAGATTTTTTTTAAAGAAATAATTTGAGATTTCTCTGCCATAGATAAAAATGCGTTTTGGTTTGGGTTTTTTTGTTTGTTTTGTTTTATTCCATTGAACTAGATTAGCCATTTGTGGCGTTTCGTAAGAATTGTTATTTAGATTTTGTTCTTTCGTAGTTGGTGCGTAGTGATAAAACACAAGCATAAGGCACTGGTCAGGAGAGGATCCAAACTTATCCCCCAGCATTTAACAACCAGGACAAAACAAACAAACAAATACAGGCTGTTCTGAATCGTCGTCGAGGTTTGGCGCTTAAAGCAAGGACACAGTGCTGATAATGGACGGCCTGTGTCGGACTCAGTGTCCCACCGTTTTACAGCCTTTTACTGTCTGGTAACTCAGTGCCAACAGATGTGTTTACACAACCTTTATTGCTTGTCATTAACGAGCTGTCAGCATGTGTGTGGAAACAATTGAAGGCTTAAGTTGAAGACATGTGCAGGGCTTTGGACCAAATTGTGTTCGTAATCTGATGATTGGACATGGAAAAAGAAAGAGATTGAAAGAATAACGTCAAGTTAAAAGTCTTAGTTTACTTTGAAAATGATGGCATTTGGAGCAATGGTATGAGTTATGGGACATGAGGGAACTTTTACCTGGATTTTATTGCAAACTAATTTTGATATGTAAAATTATATATGTAACAACTCCAAAACATAGTTTTCTGAGTATGTCATCTGAGGCTGTTGTTTTGTTCTTTTTAAAACTCAGACTTTCCCACTATCTCCTGTGTGTTGACCTTCAGGTCAATGACACCAAGGAGCTGTAAAGGTCCCCTCAGCAGTGATGGATATTAAAACTAACTGTATAATCAATTAAGGAAGGTGAAGAAAACACAAGAGATGGAAATAAAGAGTAGTGGAATAGGGCTGACCACACTCAGTTCTCCCTTGAGCTGAGAGTTTTATGGAGTTCCATTTTTCCTGAAAGCTTTTGACACAAAAAAAAGGAGAACTTGAGAAAAGTGGGTGGTGTAACATAAACTGACCATACAAAGTCACAAGGAACTAAATGTTGACTTAGAAGAAACAGAACCCCAAATGAAGGAAGTGAAAGTTCTTAAAGAAGGGACTTTATGGTGTTGCTGCGATGGCCATCATCTGCTCTTTGTGCATACGATGATTCATTGTGACTAAATCATTCCATCTCCTATAAGGAAGGGTTCCCATCTGACTAACGCTTTCTGTTGCATGACAACTTCATGGCACGCTGAGATGACTCAAGACACGAAAGAGACTCCAAATCTCTGTTTATTTTGTTTTCCCTGCCCAGAGTTTGTTGCTATTTCTGGTTGAGCACAGCCAAAGCTTTACAAAGCTCCACAGCTGCAGGCTGTATTGTGGCGCTGCATTATATTAGAGCATGTCAGTGTGTGTGTGTGTGTGCGTGTGTGTGTGTGTGTGTGTGTGTGTGTGTGTGTGTGTGTGTGTGTGTGTGTGCGCGTGTGTGTGTGTGTGTGTGTGTGTGTGTGTGTGTGTGTGGGTTATGGACAGCTGCCAGTGGATGGACAGAGAGGTGTAGTTGGATATGAATGTTTGCATTGGATCTGTTCCAAAAGTCTCCTTGTTTTTTTTTTCTCAAATGGTGATTAAAATGGAGCAATGTGAGGTAAAGAGAAATAAGTTCAATAAAATAGGCATAGTGTGTTGACGGAGCAAGGAGAATTACAATTACACAATACAAAGGTGGAGTGATATAAGGTGGTTAAGGGTGGTTTGTAGGTGCCTGCCTGCTTGTAAAGGCACAAAAACAGGGATGGTGTTAAAGTAAGCAAGGTGAAGGGGAGAGAGGACAATAGAGACAAAGTGTGGGACATGAAAGATGAAGAAACAGGAAGAGGGAAAGAAAGGAACAATGAAAGGAAGGAAAGAGAGGATGAGAAGGAGAAGAAAGAGGGCCCCCGCAGATAATCCTGGAAATCCATTCAAGTGTAAAGGGAAAAAAAAAACAATGTAAAATGTAAAGTCACCTGACTCTTGACTCCAAAGGGGACAGCGCTGAAGGTTGGCACACAAGTCAGGATGTGTGTGGTACACTGAGTCCATTCAGAACCCACTTGAACTGTTGTACACTTGGAATCAAATCAGCTAACGCATTTACGTCTTTATGTAAGTATTCAGATGTACATGTCTCGCCCCTGTAGCAAGGTGAGAATTCAGACAATGTTTCTTCACACACTCACAACACCTGGCTGACGTATGAACGACCTCCTACTCGGTTTACATCCCTCTGTCTCTAAGAACTCCAAAAATGCTGTTGAGTTTGTTGTCTCACTTTTTTTTTCTCACATTTCTTTTTTCGAAAATGCCCCTCCTCCAAAACCTTCAAATGAACTACAACTTACTGTCACCACAAGAACCTTCCTGTTATGATCGCAGGGGTTTCTTAATGACAGCGGTGAGAAGGAAGGACGTCTTCTGTCAAGTCAAATTAAAAGACAATCAGCATCCCAGCGAATTAAACAGATCAGAACCCCCTTGGGGGAGGGGTTTACAGTAATGAGAGACAGTTGATGTGGTCGTCTCCCTGAACGAGGAGAAAACTTTCAGTAGGGTCGATTGAATAATCTGTTGTAGGTCTTATAAAGGTTCTGAATTGGGTCTAAGTGTATAACAGTGATACATTTTTCCAGGGATAGATTTTAGTGTGTGTATCTGCTATAGGCTGTCAGATCTGTAAAAGAACAATTTTACACCCCTGGTAGGGGTGTAAAGTTGCATATAGCAGGCAGGGTAAATTGAATCAAAATGAATGTGCTTCCATGCTCCATGAAATCTTTTTGAATGTTTGCTGTTCTTTTTCCCAAGTCCTTTTTTTTGTTATAAATAAGCTAATTTAATCTTTCATCTGGAAATACAAGACCTCTCAGATAAGGAGAGAGTTTTTACAAAGGCATAGGTTTGTAGGTGGATTATCACTTCCTAGCTTTAGTCTCTACTATTGGACAGCTAACATATAAAAACGGACTCTGTGGAACTAAGAACCTGAACTGAACCGCCGTGTACTGGAATGTACACCCTGGTCTACTTCACTTATAGAACTGCTTACATCAAAATTGCCCTTCTTGACCATTCCATTTTATAAACACTTTCAAAAATCAATAGCTGACCCGAGTATCTTTCATTGGTGGTTCTTCATATTCTGCTTCATGTCAGCCCACCCTCAGTGCCAGCGGGCCGACTGTGGTTAAAAGACATCCCTTGTGGCGTCAGAGAGTGGCACATTAACTCCGCATTCACCCATCAAGCTGCACAACGCTGCAATCATAAAGAATTACGATGACAGATGCCGCACATAACCTTGTCTCATACACAAATACACACATGTAGTACCAGACCTGTCACCCCCACTGGAAGCTTTGATGGTGGTGACCACAAAGCAGTGTTTATAGTGTGTAGTTGTCGCCTCTGTGCAAGCAGCTTTAGAGCGGATGGGGTGGGTGTGGCGCCCAGCAACATGACTTCAAACTTTATAAAAGCCAGCCAAGAGCAATTAGTACTGTTTTTTTGCACACGGGCCCTGGTACCCAGCAGTTCCAGGCCTCTTCATGCAGGGTTCTCCTTCTGTCTCTGCTGAAAATGTGGGAAACAAAAAAAGTGTGGGAGGCAGGGAAGCAGCCTTGCTGGCTAATTGGAAGCCACATCTGACTGATGTCGTGCCGTCTGATGTCATCTCCATCCAGATGTTATGTTGTGGGCGGATGAAAGAACCTAATAGACATGATATTTTTTTCCCTCATTTTCAGACACAAGGAGTTTAATTTATGACAGATGGCTTGATGCGGCAACAGAGATATGACTCAGGGCATATCAGTGTCGATTCACAATCTCGGCTCCCTAAACTGTTTATTGTTGTTATTTTTGAAGTTTTCTGTCGGAGATAAACATATCCTCTCATCATGAGCCCCCTATTATTGAACCACTCTGAAGTTCAGGCAGCTCATTTAGCCCATCTGATAAAAAAAAATGGACAAACAAAACTCTGATTTGCTTCAGTCCCTTGCAGTGGCCTTGTTTGCTTACTTTGCCTCCCCCCACCCCACTGTCCCGCATTGCAAGTGTCTCTTGAGGGTGACAGGATCTCGTTTTGAAGGCCGTCCAATCTTAACACTACCCTTCTTTGTCAGAATCAAGGAGGTGAAAATCCTCTCGGGTGCATTAAGAGCAGGGATTTGACCAGTAACTGGGAGTGTCAAAAAAGCCATTCAGCCACCTAAGAGTCCCTCCACAGGACAGCATGTTATCCATTAGTTTACAGGGGCGAATACACAACTCAGCACTACATGTATAACAATGTAGCTGGGTGTGTGTATGTGTGTGTGAGAGAGTGAGTGTGTGTTGAATGGAATCTGAAATACAGACAGATGGATAGAGTTAAACTTTAAATCAAGCAAACAATTGTAATTGTGCATCATTGCACACTAAAGAAGAAGGTATGCCCTCCACGGAGGTTTTTTTTTTCTATGTGGTCGCACAAATACTCACAAATTGGTGGAAAACATCGAATCCATATGTCAAAAACAGCAAATGCAGATGTTTCCATTGGTGCCACTTGTGAGTAGCGTGACTCAGCGGGTCAGACCTTCACACAGCTCAGTGACCGTCTGTCCGCCATCCGGCCTCCATCCTCGAAACACCACAAGAGAGCAGATCTTCAGGGAGAACGCCGTTTGCCAGCGTGTCAGAGACCCTCTGGATCATGGGCTTTGCCCTTTAATTTGTCGCGCAGCTGAGTCTGACTGCGCAAAGATATTTTTGGAAGCGATGGACACAAAAAGGAAATTACAAAGAAGATGCGGTCCCAGAATTCTGTCATCCCCCGTCTCGACCTACTTCTCGCAGCGGTCACATGGGGGCATACTTGAACTGACAGACTGCTGTTTTGGGCTGCTGTGTTCAACGTGTCCGTCTGCTCTCTCTCACAGGCACATGCACACACACTCGCCTTTGAACGCTCAAAATTCATTCACTCTACAAAATCCACACAGCGCACACACACCGCGTCCTGTCTGTTTGGGTACACTTCATCACCACACACACTCACTCCTGCCCATGCACTCACTCAGACGCACACTTCAGAGAGGGCCCCCTTCGCCTTATTGCCCCTCCTTTTGGCTGGTGCCATTTGTTCCACACATTTTGTTAGGGTTAGGGTTAGGGTTAGGGCTGATGGAAAGCTGCTCCAGGCTGGGGGGTGCTGAGGAGGCTTGTCCTGACTTGCTGAAGACTTATAACATAACTTGAGACTCGACGTTTTAACTTTCGTTTCGAGGGATGCTCCTCCAACAAATGACACATTGATGATTCTTCTGTTAGCGGAGGGACATTAAACATATAAAAGTGCTGGCATTAGGACTGTGGGGAATTATGGGCTTAACTAACAGCAGCACAGGACTCAAATTAATGTTGACAACAGTTTTAAAATGTTTGAGTTCACTGTCCTTTTTAAGGCATGGGCATAGAAAACAGGAAAAGGAAGGTTCTTTTTTTATTGTTTGTGAATGCGTACGTGTCTGTCATCTCAACTATAACTCAAACCCAGGGTCCACAGGCTTTCTATTTGTCTTGAGGGATCCTTAGAATTTAAAGACTACATTGCAGAATTAGTGGGAGCGGAGGATTTTTGTTTTTGAAGTAAAATGAAAAAATAATTTGTATCAAACTCTTTGTGACAAACAAGACCATGCTTAGAAATTGTGGTCTTTGCAACCTCCTCACATGCCCTTAATAAACTGGGTCAATGTGCTTTTATTAATTACTTCCTTAAACTTAAACTCCCACCAAGTACTGTTTGCCTAAGAGGAAACTGTCAATGTTCTGAGAAGTGAGAAAAGCTCTGTGGCTTCTACTGAACTGAAGAAAACAACGAAACTAACGACAAAGGTTTCAGCCTTCCCTTGTCATCTTTCGTGCTTGTCGCTTAAATTAAAGTTTTGTAATTGTGCACGTGGAGGCGCACTCACGACCAAAAAAGCCAACTGATTATACTCACAGTCTGGGTGGACCACACACTATCATGAGCAGATTTGATCTCTTAAAGCTGCATTATAGCTGTCACCTTGCTTGTTTCACCACCCTCTCTGACGTGTTTTTAGATTTATTTGACACGTTAAGGTAATGTAGCTTATATTTATTTCCATGCTGAGGCTCTCTACTCCTGGAACGGCTGACAGTCACCTCAATAACAACTGTCAAACAGCGCTACAGAAGTAGCCAAAAACATACCTAACTTATTATTTATTTCTTCGTCCTATTAAGCGGGGATGAATGTAGCTTGAGAAAGAATATAGAAAGAAAATATTTTTTTTTAAAACTTTGTCTTTGTAAAGAATGAATTCTGTAATTTTAATTGTCAAAATGGCTTTTTTTTGCTTTCTAATATTTCAGAACAGAGCAACAAACTTTACATTATTTAATGCTGAGAAGAGTCACAAACAGAAAAGTCCCAATAGCTCAATTCCCAAACATTAACCAAATAATTTAAGACGTACTTCTTGCTCATCCTCAGTGACTTGGAGTGGGAATGACACAGCGACCATGAGAATGGCTAAAAAAATGGGGTGGGGGGGTTGAATTTGAGGACGGACAGGAAAGGGGATTGCCCCTGGTGCCTGGAGCAGATGGTGTGCCTCTGTCTCTGTGCATTTTGGTGACATCCACTGGGAATTGGAGAAGTCTTTGAGCATTCCTTTAGAGGTCCGAGACAGATAAGTGAGCTCCGCAGTTTGTCACCATCTGGGCCTGGCCTGCAGCTGACAAGTGTGTGCATGTATGTGTATACTATACAAATTGTCGTTGGGAGGAGCATGCGTGTGTTTCCGTAGCAATAGTTTCTAATTGTGGAGAGAGGTCTTCCCTCGTCCTGACGCTCAGGCCCAGGTGTTCATTCCTCATTGTGGCTTCAGATGCTGGTTTTGGGATTGTTTTTTTGTTTATTTTATTCTTTTTGTGCTACATTCACAACTATCATTGTCAACTAATTTGGGCCTTGCAGCTGATTGAACTTAATGATAAATAGCATTTATTGAGAAGGGTATGATGGTATGATGCAAGTTTTTATCTGCACTTGTGGCTGCTCCTTCTGACACGGCTGTGTTTCTTTTGTATGTATTTCATATGTCACTTGTTTTATTTCTTTGTCTTTATTTTTGATACAAGGTCTTTATTTTTGATACAACACATAATCAACAATTCCTTTTCTAAATTTAAACGCTTTTGAATATGCATCCTGTGATGAATATGGGCAGGAAATGTTTTACATTTGTTATTGTGATGCACAAAGGGAGTGTGGCCATTTCCCCCTGATCATAAGCTGCCGCCCGGCCACTCGATACACTGATTTCCATATGCACAATGTAGGATGAATGCCCACTGTGTAAGTACAAAACACCAAAACACACAGTGAGACACTTTCCCTTTTCCTTTAGTCCCTTTTACAAAGCCTAGCACCTCATCACCTGCTTCTCTCTCCAGCCCCAATGTACCATTCATGTTTTCATCTATCCATTAACGTCAACGTGTGTATGAGCTGTGTGTACACACACGTGTGTGTCTGTGCAGGACTTCCCTGCTGAGGAGGTTGCACACTGCATATCAGCCCATTGGTTTTGCCCTGTGTGAAGGCTAAAAGATGTTGCTAATCTGCCAACAGAATGCAGCAGGTCAAGCAGCCAGCAGCAGTTGAATTCAACCCCAGGATGACAGCCACAAATTAGAGAGGGCTGACAAGGCCCCACGGCATTTTGGGTATTGTTGTGTGCTGCCAGCAAGACCCCGTCTGAAGGGGCAGCCAAGTAAAGGTGAAGATTAATAGTGGCTCCGTGACCTGGGAGCACAGCTATGTATTTAGATCTGCAGCAGATGCAAAGTGCATTTCTGTCAGCTAAACATATACAAGCACATGCACACACACACACATAAACACACACAGACACTCATTCATGTGTCACCAGCATGTGAGTGTTTAACTTTAGGACAACCAGAGTTTTGGAAAAAGATGTGTTGTATTCTGATATTTCCCTTCTTCTCATCTTTGTTTAAATATCCAAGGATTTAAAAAATAAAAATAAAGCCAGTGTGTTAACGTGGCGCTAGTAAACAAGCACCTGAAAGCACCAAGGATGAGTCTCAAACTTTGACACTCCTCAGTGCTCTTGCTGTCTGATGAATGACGGCCCATTGTTGCATGTTCCATAAAAGATGCCATGGCCGTCCCTTTTCATAGGGCCTGGTGAGCAAATGTGGGGTGTGAATAGCATTAGTCCGAGTCAGTGCCCCCATAGCGGTGTAGCCAGCCCTGAAAACTCAGCCTGCTCGCCCTCCTCCCGAAGTTTTATGGGCCAAGATGATGGAAGGAGAAGAAAACGGCCCTGCCAGTGGAAATGATGGAAAGGAAGCTGTTGGTGTTAGAGATGGATGGATGGATGGATGGTCAGATAAAACACAGACAACAGCCGCTGAACAGAGGGCTCACATCCCCAGCAAGAAGGGACGTGATGGAGAACAGGCTTGGTTCAGAGGGGCTGAAAAGCGTTTAAACAATGGGGGACAGCAGAAGAATGGAGGTGGAGGACTCTGGCTGTCAGGACTGCTGCTGGGATGGAGTTAGATCTCATTTCTCAAGTGTCATCACGCTATCTCTCTCTCCTCCTCTCTCCTCTCTGTCCAATTACTGTCACAATGAGGCAGACCCGATCCTGCGGAGCTACATATGGCCGTCTGGTTGTAAAGTCATTCACTGACCAGTGAAGCTATGCAGTTATTGATAGATACAGCGCGTGAAAAACTCAACGGGCTCCAGAACCAGTCTGTTTTGGATGGAGCTTCTCTCAACATGATTTCCTGCAAATGCTGGCAGGACACCAACCCGATTCCCTCCTCATGCAAACAATTGATTTATCTACTGTCAGAGGATGGGTGTCGCTTTTATTTCACAGGTAATTTAGATGAATCCAAATAAAGATGCTGCACTCGGTCCAGCATCAGCACCAAGTGACTCGCGATGCGTTTTAGGGTCTGCTGAGCATGGTTGCACTAATTTTGAGGACAGCCAGTGCATCTGTGACTGGCTGTACACAATGAATCAACTGTGGGAATGCAACACATGTATGAGCTTACCAGTGGAGACGTATTGATCATGTACGCTTGGGACCAGCTGCAAGATCAATCAAACTGGAATCATGCAGGAACTGGCAGCTTTGACACTCTACGTGATTGATCAGGTGGATTGTTTGGTGCTGTTTAGCCCAAATGTCACCTGCTGTGTTCTGAAGTGCACTCACATGCAGAAGCTGTTGGCCTTTACTTTGAATGCAATAAACGTGAAAACTGTAAACATTTTAATTTGGAATAAGATATTATAATGATATACCTGTAATGTAGCATTTTTAAAGAAAACGTTTTATTTGATTTTCCTAATTTGGACCTTTCTGTGATGGAATCAGTTAGTTCAAGGGCAGGATCGTGCAAATCTATTGTATTCCTTTGCACTAAAAAGTCAACTTTGCAACATTTAATTGTAAAATGCTCTTCGTTTTGGCTACCTTCCATTTCCTGTGAAGTAAGTCCGTGTTTTCGGGGAGCAGAAGCAGCCGAGGCAGGCCATTAAGCCACTCGCTCCATCACGTTATGAAACATTGTAAAGGATCCGCTTTTCTTCGGGGCAGCGTTAAATCCGATCCCCTTGATGCGTGGGGAGAGGAAAGTGAATTAGAAATCGAGGGTGGGAGGCTGATTAACCCCCCCTCCTCTCTGTTTCAACCGAGACCAAAGTCGAGATGTAAAGAAAAGGAGGAGACAGAGAAAGAAGATATTTGAAAAGCTGCCACGAGTTCGCTGCCACACCGCCTCCTGCGTGGATTGAGCCGCGCTCTTTGTTATCCGCGGGCATGAATACTGAGTGGGTGTAAAAGGGAGGAAAAAACCCAGGGAAGAAAAAAGAAAATAGTGGCACATGTCTGCATCTAACAGAAATAAATAAACTGGACCTACAAACTGTCTATATGTAATGAACTTTAGGACAGTTTTGGGGGGAGGGGGTGTGTCAGAGCTATGATTTTTTTTTTTTTATAGCTGATTCTGTGTTTGAGCTCTATATGGTTTTTTTTCTTTAATATTTGGTAAATATTTGTTGTATCACTGACAGGCACAATGGCACAAATAAAACTACATAACATGGAGTGACAAACAAGACGCCCCCTCCCCCACTACAAGCGCCTTTCAAACACGCACGCCTCTGCCTGCGCAGTTGGAGTGTTGGGGGTGCGGTCGGGTGGCACAGGTGTCCAACCATCAACACACCCACACACACTGCAAACCCCTCTTTCAATGCGCACTCGGTTTCAATTATGACCACACTGAGGAGGCAAAGACGCACGGACACACGAAGAGAGTTTAAACAAAAAACAACCCAAAAAACAATCGAACTCCGTTTGGTATCATGTCAAATTTGCATGCATGCCTTATTATGTGGAAATCTGATTAAAAGTAACCGTAGAATCATTATTTCGTTGATTGATGACAGAATTGTAAATTTAAAAACGCTATCTTTCAATGATATCAATCATTTTGTTTGGAGCTCCTCTTGTCATACACAGACCTGAATTCGGGCCTTCTTTCGTCACACTATAGGTAAAAAGAAGTCTCCTTTAGGGAGGGGGTAAAGGGGGTCAGGGAACTTTAACTCGGTGACAAAGCTTCATTTGCAGGTCAATGCGATGGCACACTCGCCTCTCCTCTCCATCCAGCTCGCCTTTGTTCCCTGTCGCCTGCGCCGGTGCCAGATGGTCATGGAAAATGCTAATTCTTCTTGGCCGATTTTCCTCTTTTCTATATTTAATTGCAGTCTTGGAGAGGCGTCCCGTTAATTGTGTGTGTTGTGAGATGAAAATGTGATTTACGTTTTTTTTTCAACGCCAACATTTTATCTCAGTTGCTATTTGCCTGAAGTCTCAAAGCCAGACGCGTCAGACGGCTGCAGCCAAACTATTTGCCAGATCAGGCCCGGAAAGGAACAGCATTTAGAAGGATTAGTGACGCATTTTATCGAGGACAGACAGCATTTTATAGTTGATTCAAGAATTAAGAGACAGTAAAGCTACGCGCAGATGCCATCGTTTTAAGATGGATTTTAGATAGTCCTTTAAATCGATTAAACACTATTTTATTCGGTATGTGACACCTTAAACATTTTGGTTGTTTTTTTTAACGAATAGTCAGAAGATTTAGAAATATAAACGTTGTTTTGTTAAATGAAATTTCATTATCTGCCATTTTAAGAACTGAGTGATGTGTCTGAGTGGTCTGACAACAGCAAAAACAGATTACATGTTTCTGACTATACTGAGACAAATTAAACAGGAGTTAAAGGTCACATGGTGCACCAAAGGGCTCATGTGGCTGTTTCTGTCCATCCTCAGCAGCTGCATGCTTGGTTATATTCCTGGCCTGTTAATGAGGTCTGCATGTTAGCTGTCATCTCTTTCCTTTAAGTCCATCACACATGCAGCATGGCTAAATTAAGCAGTAACTGCAGGGATTTTAACCGCAAGGTCTTTGGACGGTGTGTTTAGCCGAAGATTTAATATTTCAAACAGCAGTGCACCAGTTAAATTTAAGGCCTCATCTATGAGCTTTCCAGCAATGGCTCACAGCCAAAACCATTTTGAGTGAACGAATGTAATTTGAAGTTCTATTTATTGGAACAAATTTTATATAGTTGCACAGCTGTGGAGACAAATAAAGGAAGATGACCCCTTTAACTCGAAAGGAAGACTTGAGCCCTTGAATGTGTCCAGTCTCCATCAGAGAAAGGACTTCATTAAAGTAACACATGAACAGCTGTTGTCTTTAACATGTAAACTATTGTGAATTTAAAACTACACTGAATGGCTCCACAGCTCCCCGTGGGCATATGGGCCTTAATTAGCTGGATATAGCCATAGATTAATTATAATATTTTTTTCGCCCATGCGTATCAATAGAGAAGCCAGACAAAGTGTCTTTTGTTCCACGATGCAGGGCATTCTGTGGCTGACTGAATGGGTCTTGGCTATGTCTACATGGATTTGCCATATGGCAACAAAAAGGAAAGAATAGAGCCGGAGAGCGCTTTGTGTTGGAAATCAGAACAAGCCCGTCAGAGATTATAGCTGTATAGAGCTGACAAAGTCACTCTGGCCATCAAAAGTCTCCATTTTCATCAAAACAGTAATGTCAGACAGTCAGAGGAGCTCGGAAGGGTTGGAAAAAAAGCCTGATAGAGACATTACGAAATGCGCATTTGTTTTTTGCGCACTGACGCACAGAGCAGCCGCTTTGACGCAGGCCGCTGCTGCATGTGGCTTCTTTCAATTAAGGGTAAACTTACAACTATGACCTCCTCAATGGTTTGTTTCAATGGACGACAATTACAAAGAGTAGTAGTTTTCTTTTTCCAGGTCTGGCAGGTGGCCTCCACGCCCGGTGTATCCACGGTGGAGTAAACAGTGTGTGAGTGGGTCTTTAGAGGGCTTGTTGAGTGCGTGTGAATGTGGGGGTGTCTTCGTGGCTCACAAAGCGGGGATCCAAAGGCAGCTGCTGCTTCTTTAGAGGAGCGAAAGGGCCTTTAAATCCAAGCCTATATCCCGCAGCTGCCATGCTATCCATAGCTGCGGCTGCGCGTCTACATGCGTCTTTCCCTCCCACCAGGTAAATAAACTGACAAAAAGCTTCAGGAAAATTGCCCTAATGGACATTACCTTCGTCTCCTGTTGAGAGCTTGTAAATACCAGTGGTTAACAAAGCACTTCTGTTAAATTTAATCTTGTCTTGTCGTATAAAAATAACGTCCATCTTTCGATTCCGCTGACCTCAGAATGCACAAAAGGCAAACACACACCAACAGACGAGTTTCACGTCTCAGTTTCAAGTTCAGTTTCAGTATCAACGGGGAAAAACGACATAAGGAAAACAAGCACAAAGGCAATTTGAAGGTAATAATTTTATTCCCATCTTTCGCAAGACATAATTATAGGGCACTTGTATAACACACAAAACGGCTCAGAAACACAAAGAAACCTATTTTATTTACGTGTGGGCTACTATGGGGAAGCTACATGATTGCAAAAATATCACAAAACAAAACGGAAACAATAAAATAAAATAAAAAAATATGCCGTCTGGCTAAATTAACAAATACGAAGCAACATAAATAAATTATAAGTTAAAATAGTCTTAAAAATATACATTAAGAGAAAAACAGAACAGAAATAAACATTTATAAGCTATTGTCTCTATAAAGCTGTACACTTTTGGCCAGTGTAGAATTTTCTTTTATAAAGTAATTTAGGATTGCACAGATGTTAAAACATTTAACACTGTCGAGTGGCTGGATGCAAAAGCAACAATGAATGCTACATTTGTACTGGTTAGAAGTCATTCGCCGATATTTTTTTCGTTTCTTTCACTCCCCCACCCCCAAACCGTTCAGTCCTGAGAGTCTGCTCCGGTGTTCAGGCTGCGCTCCGCCAAGGCGCACCGAGCCGGCCGGTCGGTCGGGAACCTTCCTCTCCTTTTTACCTCCTCTCCGACATTCAAATATCGGGAGAAACGTCCGCCACGTTGATCTTTAAAACAATGCGCGGGGAAATAGTGCAAATCCACCTAAGAGAGCGAAAAAAAAGAGCAGGGTGAGTCATCTGAGGCAGGTCCGAAGAAAGACGCGAGTCGGCGTTCTGAGGAAACAGGAGACGGAGCTCCAGCAGCAGGCGTCACCCTTGGCCAGCGCCTTTTCCCGCCACATCGTGACGCACATCCCCCTCCCCCAAACCACTGGAGTTACTACAGCTCGTACTATCACTACGACTACGATTTCACCACCACCATCTCTCCCCACCCCCTCCCAGATAAGGCTGTCTGCGCTCTTTGACTCAGCCTTAATCCTCACAACCGATGTCGTGAAAATAAAAACAGGCACACAAATGGCTATGAATAAACCCTCCTGGCCAAAGCAAAACGTGTAAGGTCTAAGAAGTCGCGATTTATACGAGCCATCAGTCATTAATCAAAGCGTTTTACGCGTTCAAAAATACATTTCAATACCTTCAACGAATCCTCTTCCGCGGTGTTTGTTCCACGGGGATTGAAGACTTGGTGTGATGGCAGGGGCTCATGTCACCGAATTTTCTATCAACGACCTTCTTTCGTTTCACGAAGAAGTCTGTGAAGGGGAAAAATAGTCAGGATACAGACATTCTGGTAAAGGAAGATTACGCACGGATGAGCGTGAGCGCAGGGGCCAGCCTCAGGGCCCCAAACGTCGACAGATTACGCTAAATATTGGACACATTGAAATGAGATTTTATTTACCGGTGATGTGCGCGTTGTCAGTAGATGCTGCCCGTTTGCGTCTGACACACGGAACCAGTTTGTGAGTCGATTTCCCTGAGTTGAGTTTGTCCGAGCGGTTCTCCTGATTGACCTGGGTCGGGGAGACAGGGTTGCTGCTCTCGGGCATTGCCAGCCGCTCCTGTACATCCATAAGAGGTGTCTCTGGAGTCTCAGAGTCCGGAGATGGCATTTGTTTGACTGGAGTCGCCGGCACTCTGGTCCTGTCGACCTGTACGGAGTCCATATAAAACACCGGGGTGTTATCCACGGGGACTTCTTCCCACTTGTAATCCCCATCCAGTGGTCTGTTGCTCTCGAAATCAAAGTTCCATCTCTGCTGGTCCCGCTCGGAAATCTCCCGCAGCTTTGACTTCACCTCCCGGCTCAGCTCGTCATGATCAACCGGTCCGAAGAGGTTGCGACAAACACTTGTGCGTTTATGGAGGGGAAAGGTCCTCCGGGCCACCAGCCTCTCCAGCGCGCTGTTGGATAACTGTACGTTGGACATCTCCAGATTCTTTCCAGTAACCCTCTGCAATGGCCAAATAAGATACTTTGTGGCTCCCTGATGAGCGACCTGATTGCCTTGTTGTTGTTTTGTTGCTGCCTCCGAAGTGTTGCTTCTCTTTCCCTCCTCTCGTCCGTCTCTCTCCTCCCCACTGCTCCGTTTAAATGTACCTTCGCATTGAGTTTTGGAGCATATAACCCACTAACGACTCATCAGTCAGAGAAGCCACTTCGGTCGTCCTTCTCATTGGTTGATCTAAGCCCGACCCTCTACAAAAACACGCACAACCCCCACCCTGATATCCCGCCGGCCCCTTGCGCCCATTTGGCTGTGCGCCGAGCAAAGCGCAGCGTTTTGATTTTTCTCCTGGTGTCAGCCCCTCTGGCAACACCGAACGGGTTTTCCTCACGTCAGAGTCAAACTATCGGATCGCTGTTTACGTTCATGAGCCGCTGGAGGCTCTGCAGCTTTGTTTTACCGGGTTCATAAGCGCCCTTTACGCAGTGTTGTGAGTTCTTCTTTCCGGGACTGTTTGCGTTCTGTTGCACTCACTGTGAGCAATTAAATCACCAAATCGAAACAGATTTTTTTCCAATTATGAAATTAAGATGGGTGATGTTGATTTAATCCAATCCTCTTGCTGGACCACCTTCCCTCTAAATACAGATCAGCAGCTCATATCTTGTTTTTCTCCTGGGTTTTACGCTCGCGGAGCACCTTGGATTTACGCACAACGTGTGATCAAACTAAGCATCGGTAAATTATCATTATCATTCGCCCATGAAAAAGGATATACAGTAACGCAATTTCTCTGAGGATAAGAGCAAAGCACTGTTTTGTCAAAAGATGATCCTGCTGTAATCCAGATTAGCCAATCACAACCTTTACTTTTCATACAAAGACTGCCGTGGAGGGGTTTATCTTCAATTCAGACCTCTAAAAAACAAAGTATCAGTGTTTCACTCCATTTACGAAGTGTTTGGTTTCAAGAGTACTAGGGTGATAAATCACAGCAACCATGACACAGATTTGCTCGTGGGGGTTGGAGGGACATCAAACGTGACTGGTGGTTCTGCGTGATCAGACACGCATGTTTATGTGTACATTTCTAAATTTGTGTCGTGAAAGAATAGTATATTTAATTTAAAAAAAAAAGATTGATATATTTAATTTAAGTGTGTCTGTAGTCTGTTGCGCTTCTATCAAAACGTATCTATTTTGGAATTATGCATACACAACGACACCCAGTGTTTAAATATTGATACTACAGCAATAACTTTTAAACGACCAGCCGTTGATACTTCATATACGATACTTTTAATAATTCCTATATATCTGTGTATATATTCTTGCTGCTTTTATAAATAGAATTTAGATCATTGCGAATTAAACAGTGAAGCAGTGGGTGGGTCTGGACCACAAGACGTCTCTATCAGCCAGATGCGGGCCAAGGTAGATGCTCTTGCCTTTACACGTTCATTTCACCCCCCGGTCATTTCAGTGTCAAATGTTATATCATATCGTACCATGCGTTTAATACTAAAATCCAATATAGCTGAGGCCAGCTGTCAACTTAATAGTTTTCTAATTTTAAAGTTAGTTGCTGTTAATTTTGACAAGTAAATACGCTGGCAAAATTAATGTGTGTCCAACGTAATGGTAATTGTATTTTTTTTACAATAAGCGTGTTGTACTGTGGTGGCCCCCTCTAGTGGACAACGATTATACAGTTTATTTTGAATATTAAATGTTAAATCAAAATAAGACAACAGAATTAATTACGTTTATTTAAGGTCACAATGACATTCACTTTAACATCATTACTTTCATTTGTAATCGATGAACATTACATTGGTGAATGGATTAGATTAGGATTAAATGATTCTGAACAGACAAATGTTCAGGGATAAAATGAAGCATTCAAATACCTCGAGGGCAAAATGCATGTTTAAAAAGGGGCTAAGCATAAACAGATCTGATGTTTGACATCTCCTTAGTATGCTAGGGTCAAAGATGTCATAACATATATAAATATATGGATAGATAGATCATTTAGCATGAAGCCTGATTTTTCCCATGTGTTTGGAGGGGGACACTCATCCAAACATGGCCACTCACCTGGAAAACAACAATAGAAGCTTTATGATGTTATAGACCTGCTGCAGGCATCACCACATGGTGCCTTAAAAAGCAGAATAATGGTGTCATTTGATGAAACACACAGGTTGTGACACCTATAAAACGGTTTTGCTTCCTTTGAGATTGAAGGTCTGTCTTTTGACACACCCAGAGCGATTTCCTACATCTGTTATTTGTCAATTCTTCGTCTTTTCCCAGGATTGTTCTTGTTTATCTGCAGGATCACCACACCTTTTGTAATGTTTTTTTTCTTTTTCAATGAGCTCAACAATCCAATTACATTTGCTTTTATTGGAAAACAATTATTTGCAGATAAACCTGAACTGAAAATTACATTTTTTTTCTTCATCTCTGATCTCACAATTGCCGTATGCTGTTGATTTTTAGGACAACCTCATATAAAACTCAGGAATCAAAAGAGTGATCTTTTTTTAACTGAAGTTTTATGCAGCAAAGCACTGTGTCAGAAACTTTTGCCATGGTTATAATCCTTCCCTTCATAAACAATTTGAGAACAAAGTAAACATGTAGTACATGAAGTGTGCCTATCAGGTTTGTAAAGGAAAGAGATCATGTGAATGCCATGTCAGATTTATGACATTAACGTTTACTTTGAGGGAATAACTTCTGAAAGATCAGTCCTTTAAGGGTTAATAGAGTTATATTGTGAGATATTGGATGCCATTTTTAAAAGATTAAAAGGAAGATATACGTTTCTCTGTTTCTTTAAAAAATATATTAGTTTGTACTGAACGGAAGTGACGACATATCAGCGCGTGTTGTTTTGTTTAATAGAAGAATGGGCAAGCTTTTGAAACTTTTAAATATAACGTTAAAGCATAAAGTGCATTTATGTTGTATGTGCGAGAATTTTAAATTTTGATCAGTTTATCACCTATGAAGGCACAAACAGGAGGTATTCACCAAAACTAGACGTTGCTGTACAAGATGGCCGCTGTATTACTTCCGATAAAAGATTCTTGTTTCAAAATAAAGGTTTCTAGTAGGAAAACCTTGTAAAAAAGAGTTTTATTATGAAAGGGTTTAGTAGGATACAGTGATGTTGCTACTGTCAAATGACACTGAACACATTCCGCCTCTACTATGTCTGACGCATGATTGTTCGCTCTGGAGCTGAAACAGAATTACATTATCAATGGCGTGGACTGTTTTTGTGTTGTAACTGTGTTTGTGTCAACCTGCTGATGTTATGTGACCCATGTTGGCGCTAAATTGATTATTGCTAGGACAAGCCTGCTTTTCAGTGGTTGCACTAGTGATGTAGCGTTAGCATGTGCTTGCCTCATCCTTCAGGCTTTAATCCCATCAAATTACCTGGTAAGTGTCGTTTTAAATGTAAGGAAACTTTCTCCTGTGCGCGTAAGGACTATTTCAAAGAGATTCCTCAGTGCGGAAAAAACGCTGCCTTGTGTCACGGAGCGATGGTTTGGATAAATGGGAACGTTTTATGTTAAATGTTAATGTTAAGACAAGGTCAAATTGTCAGAAGTAGCCTGCTGCAATTAGCTAACGCATTTAGTCAAAATGTTCGCTCCTCTTATAGATGAGCTAGCGTTAGCATCGCTTTAATTCCTTATTCCATAACCTCACAGTGGAATGGAAACAGTAAAAACACCCCTGTGACCACGCGTGTTGAGCAACAACCACGCTGTGTCGTTTTAGAAACCAGGTTTATACTCTTCTACATGTTTTTTTAATCGGACTCCACCAACATCAACAGTCCGTGTTTGTCGGGGTTTGTCTCCTTTCTATCGGGGCCACGTTAACGTAAGTTTCCTTCGACCACCGCAGGATGCTGACGGTCACTTGGGTGGGGCTGACGCGGATGACGGTAGACGGGAGCCGAGACAGATAAATCCAGCCGCACAGCACCGACTGACAGCACTCAGGGGTGGATGGCTGGGAAAGCCATGACCAAGCCCGAGTCGAAAAGAAGCAGCGTGGCCGCGATTAACGTCACCGGTAAATGCGCCACCGCCTTTTCCGCCGCCGAGCACGTCATCGACGGCCCAGTCGAGTCCGCGAGTAGCAACATGAGAGCCGGGGTGCTGAAGCAGAGCTCCAGGGAGAACCTGCACAGGAAAAACACGGAGTGCGAGGTCTACGACGACGGAACCAACACTTTCTTCTGGTGAGTGCCTCCCACTTGTGCAGGTACTGATATGTGAGGTGAGATCTACAGCTTTTATCAGAGTATAAAAAATCTAGTCTGTGTTTTGGATGAGAGACTGGTAATAGATTGCATAATGGGTTTCAAGGACGTCTGAACACAAGCTGATGTGATCTACAAATACTGTAAAATTGTTTGAAATATCCGATTAATTCTACTACATTGTGTAAGATGAATCAAAGTCTTTCTCAACAAAATGCCATTGAGACTAAACACGTGCTTTTCATTGCATAGTCTATTCATGTGCAGAGTTTGTGCAATGGCATGTTCAATGTAAAGATATCTAAACAGTGCAGGTGACCTTTGTATACCGGTGTGATAACATGCACATGTTGTAATGCAAGGGCATGAGGTCAGGCTTGAAAAGTGGCATTCTTCTGTGTGATCTGGCTCTGCCGTGACTCTTCAGGCCATTGCTCCAGGAATTGTGGCAGACCTGGCATCAATGGACACCTAAATATACTTGTTTCATTGTACCTCCCAAGTTTCCTGCAGTTTTTTGGGAGTTTCTACGGAACGTCTGCAACTAGTGTTAAAATTCCTTTAAGGTCAGATAAGAGACCAGTTTGTGCTGTGTCTCAAAAAGGGTTAATGGGTAGAAATGTAACTAGGTTGTTGACTGGTAGGGTGATGTGTTGCTAGTATAGCCTTTTGTTTCTGTGAGGATAGAAGAGGATCCACGTTATTAAATGTCATTGTCAAATGACTTGACAATGTTACTGTCGGGATTGTTTTTTTCCTAAATTGTCCTGGTCTGAGCTGCTTTAGCCTCACTGTCAACAGGTCAACAGTCTATTTCTGTTTGATCTAATTGTTCCTTGGATTGCCTTTAAGTGGGATCTGCCTTACCAGGCCGCTCAGCCCATCTGAGACTCAATGGCGTTCTAAGCTTTCCCTCAGGTGCGCCAGGCTGATATTTCCGGTGTGTCATTTCATTCCCACTGGTGTCTTGTTGTTGTCAAGACAGGGAGTTGTGAAACCCTCCTCTAGATCTCCTGCCAAACAGGTTAGAGGAGCTGGAACTGGAAATTCTGTGACTGAGCCGTCAGGTTGGTTCCCGGGCAAGCTGATGCTGATTCAGCTGAGAATGCAATTAGCATACAATGGAGATGACACCAATTATTCCCTAACTTTAATGTTTGAAATTTCCCTACCAGATCCTTAAAAGGCTGTTGTTTTAGCAAATGGAGTAGTGTCACATCTAAAACTTCATTAGAAAAGCTTTGATTTAATGTTGCTATCCCAGTCTCTCACACTAGTGGTGGATCTTCTGGGTCAGGTTTGCCTGTTTTCCTCATTACTTAAAAATGAGTTGTGTGTGTACTGATCCTGCTCTGTTGGGGGGAAGGTTTCAAATTAAATTCAGTAGCTGAATTAGTTATGTTGAAGTAATTCCTTGTGTTTTATATTCAATTCCAGGGACTTTAGAAGACACTCGGTATTATATGCTTGTGAAATTGAAGATTTTTACCACATCTTTGCCTTTTGAAGCAAGATAAAATTCTCTGATATGATCAAGGTTCGCTACAAACTTAGAGCGTGGGCATATCAAAAAGAAGATAACCAAACAGAATCTTTGAGTAATTGATTTTATCCTGCATTTCTGTTTTTGTAATAAAAGCCGCCTTTCAAATGTCTTCCTTCTGTGCGATTTTGTTCATGTGGGATGTCGTACCAACCCATCCTTGGATTAAATCATGGTGTGTTATTGCACTTTCAGATGTTCAAAACTCCAGTGGCTTTTACTACATTTTGGGGTTTTATTAGGTGAATGCTGCGATCTTTATGTTGTTCATTCTCTGCAGGCGGGCACACACGTTGACGGTGTTGTTCATTCTGACCTGTGCTCTGGTCTACGTCACGCTGTTGGAAGAGACCCCGCAGGACACAACATATAACACCAAAAGGTCAGTAAGCACTCGTAGGCTGCAGAACTGCAATTGCAAATTTGTTGAATCTCTTCAGGCTCCTAGCTCCATTTTCATTGATCTTATTACACGCAGAACACCAGCATGCCTTTATTTTTTTGAAATACCTGGGTTGTTCTTACTACTACTTATTACTTCACTTGTCTAGTAAAATGTTGTATAAATGAGGCCAGGGAGTGCTGTGTGCTCATGTTGGTGTTTGTGAGGTACAGTTGGGCAGGTCTTAGCAGGATTTGCTGAAGCTGGCAAAGTCCGACTCAGTCTTCGTCCTGGTGCCAAGTAGAAAGCTTTTAACCTAGCCAGAGGCTTTCTCCACATTACATAGTATCACTATCTGCATCCACAGTGTCTTTACATCACTTACACTGCTGTTCTGAACACTTTTGAATTAGGTCGGGGGGGGGGGGGTCTTACTAATTCCTAGTGTCTGAAAATATAGAAATGAAAGTAACGTAAATGTTATTGTCGCTGATGTGTTTCCATTGTTTTGATCCATGTTTACTTGCACAGAGATGACAGAAAACACATGGATTTGGACTTTTTTGATGGGTCAACTGAGCTAAAATGACTTCTGTTGGTATTTGTGGTTGTGTAGGGGGATTGTGGCAAGCATCCTAGTGTTCCTCTGTTTTGGAGTAACCCAGGCCAAAGATGGACCCTTCACAAGACCACATCCAGGTAAGATCATCAGATTAGGATTTTTAGGTTTCCAAAAGAAAACTTAAGAGTGCATTACAATACTAATCCTTTAATATGAATTGAAAAGGAAACCTGACAGCATTAATTCTTGTTGAATCGCAACATCAGTTAAACGTGACACGGATAGGAAGTGATTCAAACCTGCTATTGAGGTCACACTGAATGCTGTGGCTCTGTCAGGTGGGGAGGCAAGAATTTGGGCAGTTGTTGCTTTTTCTTCCGACAATTGTGGCTGGGAAACAAGGGGCATTTGTTAGCGTTTGTGTACTGAGTGTGTGTCAACCTCCCTGACCTGCTCAACCAGACAGGTCGGTTGAGTTGCCAGGCACCTTGATGCAGTTCTGTTGGACTGTTTTTTTTGTTTGAGCTGAAGACCCTGGACGGTGATTCAGCAGTATCATCCACGTATCACTTCACGATTGCGTTAACAAGAAGAAGTAAATATAGTTGTGAGCCACTGCGCTAAATAAATGCATGTGACTGAAGTTACACTCTGTTCTGAGCGCCAACACAGCCGTTACTGTGGCACAAGAAAGCGTTCATTTTCTTTGCTGATTGTAGAAATAAATGCTTAACGTGTTTATTTTAAGACATTTTATTTTGACAGTGTCACTAATGCTGACTTTTCTCTCTCGGTAGCTTACTGGAGGTTTTGGCTTTGTGTCAGCGTCGTGTACGAGCTGTTCCTCATCTTTATCCTGTTCCAGGTTAGTGTGCTGATAAAGTCCTTCAATGGCCTGAAGTGCACGATCATGCACGATCATGCACGATTCATAAAGACATTGTTTATGTTCTGTCAAAGTCTCAGTATGTGTGAAGAAGTAAACAAGTGTTGTACACTCTGATCCAATCCAGACGGTGCACGATGGACGACAGTTCATGAAATACATTGACCCCAAGCTCGGGGTCGCCCTCCCAGAGCGTGACTATGGAGGAAACTGCCTCATATACGACCCAGGAAATGCCACCGACCCCTTCCACAATATCTGGGTGGGACAGTTGATCTTTTCCTTTCAGCTGGTTTGATGCTTCTAAGTCAACATATCTGAACTTGCCTTTTTGTCCATTCTTCCCTCTTTCACCCTTCATGCTCTCAGTCTTTATCACTCTTTTCTTTGGATTCCTCACTGCTTCAATGCACACGCTCACATTTTGGAGATTAATTAGGTCTTTAATCAAGTTCTGACATTTTTATTGGACCATTTTTTAAAAAACCTCTGGAACATTTTCTCAAAGTAGTTCACGCGAGAGCACAAATTTAATAAGTTACGGAAACTGTAGAATCGAGGCGCAACAGTGAAGGGACAAGTAGGTCAAGGGTCAGAGCCAGTCATGAGACTGGACTGATTTATTTGAACACATGACTTTTGACTGCAGGAAAAGCAACTGTTGCGTTTTTCCTGGTGAATGTCCAAATCTTTGTAATGAGTTTTTTTGTTTGTTTTTTTGAGTGCAACTTTGTTTTTTCGTCTACAGGATAAGATGGATGGTTTTGTTCCAGCTCATTTCCTCGGGTGGTATATCAAGGTTGGTCTCATTTAAGTATCATTCAAATATGGTTCAACACATCAGTACATATTAACCTGTTTGTAGGTGATTTCTTCACATGTCTCTCTCTCACACACACACGCACGCACGCACACACACACACACACACACCGAACTGAAACATCTTGAATTGCCTTCACTGGTATTTCGCTGACCTCCACCCTCTGCACTCCCTCTCCACCCACTCACTGTATTTGTTCCATTTTTCTCCTTTTCCCCCTCTCAGACACTGATGATCCGGGATTGGTGGATGTGCATGATAATCAGTGTCATGTTTGAGTTCCTGGAATACAGCCTTGAACACCAGTTACCCAACTTCTCGGAGTGCTGGTGGGATCATGTACGTCCAAAAGTTACTCTTGTGAATAAAGTTATTATGTTCAAATAATCACGTTTCCTCAAAACCAGCAGACTTATTTTAGTGCCATTGCAGCATAGTTGATGTGACGACAGGAGGGTTGGTCAAGGGTGCCCAGTCATGGCCCAGAATAGTTGTGGAAATAGTGAACAATACTGCACAGCTACTGATAAAGAACAGTGTTGAGCAATGTCTTCCATTTGAGGAAGTCCTGCAATTTTGTCACATCCGGATACTGAGGGTCTATAAGTGCAGGAAGCTGTTTGATTTACGTTGGCAGTTTAGTTTGAGATGTTGGTAAACATGAAAAACCACTCCTCTCCCTCCAGTGGATCATGGATGTGTTGGTATGTAACGGCCTGGGCATCTACTGCGGTATGAAGACCCTGGCCTGGTTGTCAATGAAGCCCTACCAATGGCAGGGACTGTGGAACATTCCTACATACAAGTATGACTAAAACATCTACATAGATTCACCATATGCAGTAAAAACAACTATAAAATCTCATTTCTATTTAAAAAGTTAGGCCTGTGTGGTTTTTAATGACATACGTAGGAACCAACATTAGCGTGTAAGATAAACGTCTATTTTCAGTATGACCCGAATCTCTGACATCTTCCCTCAGGGGGAAGATTAAACGTATAGCATTCCAGTTCACTCCATACAGCTGGGTGAAGTTTGAGTGGAAGCCAGCATCAACTGTCCGCCGCTGGCTCGCCGTCTTAGGGATCATCTTTATGGTAAGAATGAGTGATCACGCTAACCATCCTAATGTGTTTAAAAGGATGCCCAAATAGGAATAGCATTTATTTATTTCCTCTCTTCGCAGTTCCTTCTGGCAGAGCTCAACACCTTCTACCTGAAGTTTGTGCTGTGGATGCCTCCAGAACACTACCTGGTGCTCCTACGGCTCGTCTTTTTCGTGAACGTCGGAGGCGTCGCCATGAGGGAAATCTACGACTTCATGGATGACCCGTGAGTTCTTGTTTGGGATATAAGTTGAACACATCTGCTGGTGGTGGTGGGGGGGGGGGGGGTCACAGAATCAGCATGAGCAGCAGCTGTAGCAAACACAATCACCATTTTTCATCTGTCGCGCAGGAAGTTTTACAAGAAGTTTGGACAACAGGCGTGGCTGGTGGCTGCAATCACAGTGACTGAATTCCTCATCGTGGTCAAGTATGACCCCCACACCATCACGCTGCCAATCCCCTTCTTCATCATGCAGTGCTGGTTTTTAGGACTCATCCTCATCGTCTTCTGGACTGTGTGGCGGTTCTTTTTTCGGTAAGTGTTGATTTGAGGGAGCAGGGTGGGTCAGGGATCAGGACAGCAGAGTTAAGCGTAGGCATGCTACAGCATGTCATTAAGCTTTCATATTTCCCTTCTTGGGGCCTCCACCATCATCCCTCCCTCACCGGAGCGCAACAGTCTTTTTCTTTCTGTGATGGGGTGTTTTAATGGAGGGTTTTTGGTTTTGATGAGCACGTATCATCATATTTTCTTTTGTCAGTAGCGTCTCTGTCTTGTTTTCAGGGACATTACACTACGCTACAAAGAAACCCGCCGGCGTAAACAGGAAGTCCCTGGAGACCGTCCTCTGGGCAACGGCAACACAGTCACCCCTTCTGGGCGGAGCAAGCTGAACGGCAGCTCGGAGACAGTACGTCAGAGGAAGTCCTGAGAGAAGACTGAGTCCTAACTGGTTTGTTGGCAGCAGAGTGTAAGGGTTAATGGGGAAAATAGAAAGACTGAAGAATAATTGTGAGGGTCAGGACACACGTGTACATGGATCTGTGCCTACATGAATGTAATGAGTCATGAAAGAGGATTTTCACATGTGTTGTCTTAGGACTGCTGCAGGGAGTTAACGGGAGTTATAAGACTGGTGTTTAAAAAAGAATAAGCTCAAACCATTGAGATGTATTCTGGTGGGGAAAATAAGTGGCCAGGGTTCAAAACATGACAATTGATTGACAGCTTGTGACAAAGCGAAATGAGAATCAGACGTTGTGGCTATCATAATGCTCGGGCCTTCATCCTTCAGTCACTCACACCGTTATGAAGCAGTGATACATTTTCAGCAGAATCTTGGGATTTTGGCCACATTATTGCCATGCAGCAGTTTAAAACGGATCTTAAGTTATTGGACACATCGGTGCTGGGTTAGTTGAAATGTCCACATCTTTGGCCATTCAGCGCTATGCATGTTTGAGGTTTTAGGGGCTACTGGTCAGGATGGTCTAAAGGTCCTCATCCATCCTTTTCATGCTGTATGAGAGATATTATCTGATTTTTGTGTGTACTTCAGGCTTCTTACAAGAACTTTGAGGATTCTTTGTCAGTCTGACAGATCCTTCTAGGTTTGTTCTTGAAAGAACTGAATCTATGTTCAACATATAAAAGATGTACTATATTCTAGGTATTGAACTACTGATAATGGAGATGAGATAATGAGAGCAGAGTATTGTTTTCAAGGGTGTATAAAAAGGTTCTTTTTGTAAAATGGGGAAAATTTGCAGCTTTGAGGTGAACACATCCATGACAATCACTGTTCCAGGAAGCTGTGCTCCCTGTATGAAGACATACATACTCACATACCACAGTGATCATGACCATGTTTCTGTCAGAGGAGTTCAATGTAAATACATCTGGGCTCAAGTGGCGTTTCATCAGGTAACAGCGACTACATCAAGTTAGGATTCCTTTCTTTGCCAAAAATTTTTTGTATTTAATTTCTTTTGCATTTAAACTGATTGGCTTAAAGTGGAAACACTGGCTCTTGAGGGGAAACTGTACTGGAAGTTGAGTGTTTCATTTGGGGGAAAAAAGCACCAAACTTCTTCTGCACATGCAACAAACCAAAGCTTGATTCTCATTAAAGCCAGAGACGCCACCTAAAGTCTTCTGAGCTTCAACCACAGCCTTTTTTGTCTCATGGAAATTCCATTTCATTTCAATTTAAGTATGTATCCAAAGCCATGGGGACTGTTGCTCCATTAAAACCAAATAAGTTTGGAAATTAAGGAAAACTGTTATTAAGGAGGAATTAAATGAGGGAAACCTGTCTTTGGTCATTGTTGGGTAGAAGGTTGTATTTTCATTGTTTTGTTGTCAACACAAACCACTAATTAGATAATCAAGTCATTATTTTGGCAGGAAAAAAAGGTTCTGGATGTCAAGTGTCCATTAGTATTAGGTTTTGATCTATTAGGTCGTCAGAGAAGCAAGTGTGAATCAATTTTTTAAATATTTTGGTGGTTAATGTTGCAGGTTAGAAGGTATCTGTGGCTCTGTCTCCAGAATTTTCTGTTGCAGTCTTGGCCGATGTGTCTGTCGTGAATCTCTTGTGAATGTATAATCTGCCGCTCAGGAGGACGGCTGCTCAGAAACTGAGCTCAGTTCATGTCTCTGCTAACACTAAATGTTACTCACTGATAGACCGATGCCTTCAAGGGCATCTTTGAAATTGAAATCCCCAAAAATTAAATGGAAATGTCAAAGTCGGCACACTGCTTAAGTAATTAAAGAAACAAACTGTTCCTTTAAATATTTTGAGCGTTGTGTACCTATGCAATTACTTAAATTAAAATTTAGTGGGTCTTGTATGTTTCTCCATGAATGTCTTAAGATGTGGGACGGGGATCCATTCAGGAACTAAACTATTTTTGGGGGGGAGGAGAGGATTAGTCTGTGAATCCCCTTTTTCGATGTAGTGTCAATTGTTGCCACATGAGGGCGACAATGTTCCCAGTGTCTTAAAACGATTTACATCTTGCTATAAAAGCCATTTTCCACCTGGATGGTGTAAATGTGAACGTGTGAAAAATCATTCAAAATGAAATGCTGCTGTACCATACAATTTTATAAATATTTCATTAAAATAAAGAGAAAGCCTGAATAAAATAAGATTTTCATATCCTAAAGAAAGAAGTAGCAAAAAGGGAATGCAGTCATGAAGCATCCCATCTTGCACCAACAAAAGGGTTTCATTGTGTTCATTACATAAGACCAATATAGAAATAAAGATTCCAGTGTTCAGGCCAACTGTATCCAATTTACTAAGTAAATTAAATTTTAGTGTAGCAGAAACACATTTCTGTCCTTTCATACTTTTGCTATTTAGTTTAAAAAAACAACTATAAGTTGTTATATTAAAACTAGGAAACATGTGAGGCAGATTGTTTGTTAGATGAACAGATTGATGATTAAAGTCTCCCTTTATTGCATAGTTTCACCAATCATCACAGAGCCCTCTGGACTGCCATCCAGTTCCAGGAGGACATGTTCAATTTGATTGTTGGGGTTTATTAAAAAGGTGAATATGACATTTATAAAAACCTCTGCCGGTGCATTTTCAGTTTAGGTTAATGACAAGGTTTCTGGACTTGGTGAAGCAGCAGGAGTGAATAAAATAATATAAAAAACAGGTTCAAGCGATATGTTCTGGAGTGTAAACATTTTAGAAAAGTGGTGGGTGGTTGTAGCTCAGTCTGTTGGGGACAGGGCTCAGAAGCAAAAGCTCCTGGTTCAAGCCCCAGTGTGGACAAACCATGGAATGTGCCCTGGCCCAACCAGAACATGCCCCATCCACAACCAAGCCCAGAGAAGGTGCCCCAGAGCACCACACCCAGCCCCCACCAACACAACCCCAAAAGGGACAGAACAGTCAGGAAAACAGTTGCATAAAGCTCCTGATGCCCAAGATCCTTGTGTGAATGTATCTTATAGTCTCTTTGGTCTAAAACCTTAGTAATTTGCAGTGAATAAAAGGCACAAGTTGATTATTCAACTCAATGTGATCATGTGCAAAACTTTCTGTGCTCATTTTTTATCAATATAGATGTCTGAAGAGGACACCAAAATCTTTAAATCAAAGCTTTTACAAATATTGAAAAATCCTCCATTCATATAAAACATTAGAAAACCAACTTTCAGTAACTCATTGATCACATTTCCCCCCCAGTAACTAACGATATCAATCTGAGGCCTTACAATCCAACAGCTGCCTATTTTCAGAGTCGAAAGATGAGTTTCTGAAATGAAAACAGCCCTTATCCCCGTTTCTACGATCTAACCAGTTTGAAGCCTTGGCCGGTGTCCAGTACTGCTGGTGGAAACCAGTTGAGTTTGACTCTTCTAAAGAATCGCAGGCACGCATCGCAGAGCCACAGCTCGTTCGAACTGCCGCACCCCAGCGCCAACCGTATCACCGGGTAGGTGATCCGAGGGAAGTACATCCTCCAGTGGTCAGTGAGATCACTTCCTGTTGGAAGGTGCAGCGTGTAGTCGCTCCAGTGCTCGGAGACGCCGTAGACTGCAGAAACCGCCCTGCCCCTCTCACACCACTGGATGGCACTGTTGGGGTTGCAGTTGTACTCCACCCACTGAGCAGTGAAGTCTCCGAGCTGTGGGGGGTCCTGATCCTCCACGTCCGTCACTTTGGCAAATGTCGCTCCCTGCACAGCTACATACAGGCCTTCTGCCTTCTTTACACCGTTCACCCACGGCAACGAGTTTTCACAGTCGAGCACCACGATCAGGCGCGAGCAGATGCTGCTGTTCTTTTCCTTCCACCACCCCAAGATTTGGTCAAGACGAAGAGTGTCGCCTCCTGATGATGAACAGCCAAACAGGTGTGATTTCTGTCATCACCATTAGTTACAATATTTAGGTTTTATCCAAGGTCGGATACTCGTCTTACCTGCGAGCGCCCATTCACCGGAACGGTGAGTGTGGCCACTGAAGAAGATCACGTAGGTGTCGTGGCGAGGCCCGTCTGTTGTCCGAAGCTCCAGGAATGATTTGATCTTGGCCTGCAGAGCCTCCAGGGTCACCCCACTGGTGGAGTAGTCGCAGCCAAAAGCCTCGATAATGTGGTAGGCGAAGAAGCGCTGCACGTTGTTCAGCATTCCCGTAGAGCGTCTGTTCAGCTCCTGCACCTGGTCCGGAGGCAGCAGCATGGGTTGTCCATCAGGGCTAAAAGTCAGAGAGGACAGGTTAATCTATGTAAGGTGTCCCTCGCGTCCTTTAGTTTAATATCAGATGTGGTGGACACTACCTGCAGTAGTTGGTGGGAATAACAACTGCATAACCCACACTGGTTCCTCCCAGAGTGCTCCCGAGCTCATAGAATAGTCCGTGGAATAAAGACTCCAGAGGCAGGATGAGTAGAAAGACACTCATAAAGACGCTGCTGGAGGACTGAAGAATACGCATGTGAGTGGTGACAATCACACGTGTACGTGGGAGTGATTCTCTAATGTGTTATTTGTTCAAACTTAAATATTTATTTAATTGAGCCCTATTTGGATTTCAGGCACATATGGTTGTCATCTTTAACTTCATTAAAATCTATCGTGGTGGCCTGTGACCTTCAGTGGATGTATTCAAGGTGAACGGTGTGTTCTTACCTGCCAACAGAGAGCAGCTACAGCAACGGTTGACAGCAGTGTGAATTTTACCAGGCGTTCAGAGATGAGGCAGAAATGCCGCATCCCCTTTGAGGCCATTATCTTGTCCAGTCTGCTGTGCATGGACAGCTGCAAGGAGCACACTCTCTGGCACTCGCTAAGTTTGGAGTGAAAGCCCCACACCGAGATGACAAACACCATATGCCAGATGGCCCAGAAGAGCATGCACACCACAAAGCTTGGAACCATTATGAGCAACTGCTGCTCCTTGTCCGTGAGCTTGTGGGCAGCTAGTACGACGAAGGTCACCTGCACCGCAAGCAGGGGCAGAAGGGACAGGCGGCGCCAGAGACCCCGCCACAGGAGAAATGGCTGCCAGCGCTCGGTTACAGAGAGTCCACTGAAGTAGACATCCAACAGGGGGTCGCAGATGAGCTGGCTGAAAAAGCAGGCCAGGGCAAACGGGTTGGTGCTGATGTTCAGGGATGGGAAGAACAGCCCCTCCGTGATGACAGCGAAGCAGACCAGGTTGTGGAGAGCCAGGAAAGCCTTCATCCGGAGGGCAACGATGAGGGTGGCCAGCGCCACCACCAACACCATCACGCTCAGGGATTTCTGGATCGGCAGGACTGTGCTGGCGGTGGCAAAACCCACCAGTTCCAGACGCTCGGCCGTGGTGAGGAAAGCCGGGCGGTACCTGGTGCATCCAAACAGGCGGTCGAGCAGAGCCCAGAGCGTCCTCAGGACCACACTGGACAACAGCAGACAGTTCGATGCACGCTCCTTTACGTCGCCCTCCAGCGCAGGACTGTTGAGGAAACACAGAAGCCCGAGCATAAATCCGAACCACGGGTGTAGAAGTCTGAGGCTGAGCCTCTCCATGTTGAAGTAGTAATACACCAGACATGCTACTCCAAAGAAAATCAGGGCCAGAACGAAAATGACCAGAAGGACCGTCTCCGCTGTCTTCTCCCAACGAACATAAAGCCCCAAACAGAGAGCGACCAGCAAGTTGAGACCGGACAGGTAGCCCAACCACCGGACAGAAGACCACCCGCTCACTTCGTCATTGACCTCCTCCAGTCGGGTCATTGCCGCATGCAGGCAGTGGCTGACACAGTAGCGTAGAAAACGACACATGTTGTATGGATGACTTGGTCGATACTCAAAATTTTAAAAAAACGGAAAACTTTAACCAGTTACAGTCTGCTTGTCCCCCGTTTAGATGATAAAAATTCTAATAACAAAACTTCTGAAAGTTTAGCTAGCTAACCTGTTGAAAGCGGTTAGCTTTAGCTACTAGCGATGCCTAACTGCTACGGATCACCGAGATTAACCTATACATCCTTACGACGATGGTGTTTAGTTCATTAGAAGTCCCGTTGGATTAAAAAAAAACAACGGCCGCGCCATGACGTTGTCAGTCCAATGTCGCACGGAGACATTTCCCCTTTATAAAACTTAAGAAATGTGTTTGCTGTCTGTTGACAGAAGCCATGTTTAGCGATTGAAACTACGGAAACCGCAGCAGGACAAACTTGATTTTACTGGCGTTCCATTGACTCAAAATAGCAAACATTTAGCAACTGAAACAAACCAACGTATTATCATTTTAATATAATAAACGTACGTGTCAGCAACTTTTTAATGTTGTACTTGATTTAAAAAGGTGCGACAAATGTCACCCATACGTCCTATAAGTGTTCTTTTATACTAACTGACTGTTATTCCTGTTAATGGCCATGAAAAGCTCTTTTACCAAACATCATTCGTGTAATCAAA
Source organism: Takifugu rubripes (assembly GCF_901000725.2). NCBI lineage: Eukaryota > Metazoa > Chordata > Actinopteri > Tetraodontiformes > Tetraodontidae > Takifugu > Takifugu rubripes. The sequence goes on from NC_042293.1 coordinate 11,347,690, forward strand.
TCTGTGTTATGCATAACGTGTGGTGTATGTTTCAGATAAATTATGCCCATTCTGGTGGTTTTCAAGCACTCAAAAAAGAGACACAGACACCTTTGGCTTACATTCATTTATAAAAGAGAAATACAACCATACTAGAAGCACACATTGTTCTGCATTGTTGATAATGACAATGAACCGTCTCATGCAAATGAATCAAAAGAAACACTGGAAGACAGACAAATAAATCAGAAAACACTCTTCTTGTCAGTATGAATATGTAGAGCACTGTGAAAGGTTGTTTTACTTTGTTGAAATTTAGGGTAAAATCAGCAGAGGAACGTGTATTAGGTGGGACATGATATCAGAAGAGTAACACCACATTGCATTACGTTAACACTGGAGAAGCTCATCGATCAGCCATCACTGTGGCTCGAGGAGACCCGGACAGTTGGATGTGAAAATGTTTGGTATCTTTTTGTTAAATTGAGGATGAGAACTAAATTTATTCCAGGTGAATGATAGTACATTTGAAAAGAAAGGCACCTAAGACTCACTGGTACCTTAAACAGGCCCATCGTATCAGTTGTAAACCTGTCGTCATACTAAAATATTGTGTGACACCCTTTGGGTGCCACTGATTTTCAAAAAAATAAAAAATAAACACAAAAAAAACCAGCACTCATTCCTTCATGCACACAAACAGTCCCAAACACACATTTAGCCTATTCACAGACAGGCAAAAACAACACAAACACTTTATCTTTTAGTGTTTTAGGTTCAAATCTCCCCCTTAGAACGCATCTTCTGATCTGGTCTCTTCTGCTATTGCTAAACTATATGGTTTTTTCCCCCACCGTTTCAGAAGCTCATTATGACGAAACAGTAAATTAGTGCAAATTTCTTCTGTTAAGGTGCTTATTATTTTTTTGTTTTGTTGGAAATGTGAGAAACATGGATCTGAAGGCAGGTCACTTGTGTTGTTTTCCACATATCAAAGTTGAAAAAATGCCGTACCATTAATTTACTGTGGATTACTGATGAGCAGTGTTGTACTTTTTCTCAGGTTGAGGACGCAAGTGTAATCTCAGATAATCCTATTGTAATATGTAAGAACAGGAAAAAGAGGGGGGGATCAAACCTTGTTTACTTGTACCTTGTTAAAAAAAAAAAAATCAACAGTGAAAGTTTCACATTAGTAAACTGAGCAATCCTACTGTATGGTTCAGAAATAGTCTAAAATGCCACAAATACCACTTTCTCGTAAAAAGATACACATCATTCAGGGGTTGCCAAGCTAAAATGGCAGTGCCACAATGAATGCTGGACAACACCAATGTCTCGACTGTTGAGAATACATATCGCAAAACTTTTTTTTTTGTTTTTGTCTTGGAATACTTAATGCACATCAAGAATTTTCAGAAAAACCTAGCTGCATGACTGTTAGGAGCAAGCATATCCAGTCCGCTCCTTCCATCCAAGTCCCTCCAGTGCAATCAAATGCCTCCATCACACTGCTTGTTTTACTGTCTAAGTATTTTTTAAACTAAGCAGCCTGTAATACTAGCTTATTTAAACAGAGAGTGAGTACAGAATGTAAAGCTGGCTTTTGCTGTTAAGAGCTGATTGGAAGATTGGCAGGGAGGGGGGTCAAGGGAGTTCAGATTTCTTACAGGCATTCACTTTCCAACTCTTAAAAAACCCATATATTTATGAAAATATATCAATCTTTGTCTGTGCTGCATGTCTCCTCATTTGTATACATGTGTATGTGTATGTATGTGCGTGTGTGTGTGTGTGCGCACTCTCAGAGGGGCATGGTTGTATGGAGAAAATAATCTGTAAACTTCTCTTTCACACTGTGCAAACTGCATTTTGAGGACAGGGAGGACAAGAGAGAAGAATGCAGCAGGTTAAATTTGGCAGCACAGCAGTTGAGGGGGAGGTGACAGTTAGGCAGAGAGAAGCTCTAGCTCTGAAGCAGGATCGGGTCTTCCAGCTCATGGAAGCCAGGCACCGAGCTGCCCTGGCTCTCCCCAGAATCAGAATCATTGTCAGGCAGCTCCGTGAAGCCCCAAGCCAACTGGTCATCCTCAAACTCAGAACGAACCTGCAAGGGCACATCAGCGCACTCTTCCTCCTCATTGGAGTTGAAGTCCTGTGGGATATAGAGCATCTCAGGGTAGTTGCGTGACACCAGGTCACTGGTGGTGGCCAGACACACCTTGCGGAAGGCGATGAGATGCATGTGAGAATACTTGACGTATTTGTAGCGCTTAAAGCCCAGCGACTCCACTGCCACCCTCCAGCTACGCATCATTAAGGCGTGGCGGTTCTGGTGGGAAGAGTCGGGCGTGATGATGAGCAGCAGGCCGTGCAGCTCCAGCAGCTCATGGGCCTTCTTACAACAGATCCAGCGCTGGTATGGTGAGGGAAAGTAGGACAGGAGCAGGGAGAAGACCACCACATGGAAAAGCTGGGCGGGCAGGGAGTCGATGGGGTTGTGCAGCTGGCGCAGGAAGGCCTCCACTGCATCGCCTGCAAGCTGAAGCGGCTGCTGAAGCTGAAGGTTGAGGAAGTCACACTTGTAAACACTCTGAAAATTAAAAGAAAAGAAAAGAAAATAGCCAAACACTTAGCTGTTTTCACACATTGGGGCACTCTGTTCATTCCTAAGTCCAAGACTGCGGTGTTCTAGTTGCAGATCACAAAGTATGTTTCACTTTGCTTTCTGCTGAATTTGTTTAACCACAAAACAGACACTTCCGTGTGAGTCGTTTCGTTTCACGTTCTCTGCTCTGCTCTGTAACGGCAGCATCGAGCCGACAGACAGGAAAACCCTGTAAATTTTAATCACGTCAACAAGGACTTGAATCGCACTCATACCTCAACTGCAGGCACAATGTCAATGCCAACTGTAAGGAACTCGTCAAACTTCAGGAAAGGGTTGAAGCAGCTCCCCACATCGAGAAGGCGAATTTTGCCCAGCTGCGAGAGCGAGCTACAACACAAACATGAAGGAAGGACACATGTCAGTGGCTTACTCACCAAACTACATCTCTCTGTCTTACAACATCCACCATGTTTTAGTTAATACATCCACTGTCCTTGGCAATCGATAACAGCTGGAAACAGCTCAGGCTTACCTGCGGATGGCGCTGTATGGCAGTGGAGTCGCAGGTAGCGCTGTCACACCCATTGCCAGATTGGCACTTTTCTCATCCTTTTCTAACATTCTCTTCATCCCACCATCCAAAAAGTATTCCTGGCACACGCTGTATATAAAAACATGACTGTGAAACTGACATTCAAATGCTATAAAAGCAGTTTTAGGTGAGTCATATTATACCATCAGGTGAGAGCACTAAAAGACAGGACGATTTGTACCTGCGGCACCATTCGATCCGGCCTTCTCCTTCATATTTTTTTGTCCAATGGTTGTCAGCAAGGTTCTTCATGGCCAGGGCATATTCACTCAGTGTCTGTTCATCCTCGCAGTGCTCACGCCAGATCTTGTCAAAGTCACCCACTATATGGGGAGGAAACCAACATTAAAATGATCATTTTGAAGAGTTTAGTGCTTATTCCACTATAATCATGTTTTACTCTTGATTTTCACAGGTCTCTGTTGGCACAAAAGTAGAACTGTCTCTATAATTCCTCCTCTCACAGTTCATTTTGCCAGAAAAAAATCCTTTTGCCACATTTGTCAGACATTTACAGCCTGTAGCGTGGGCCAACACAGCAACGTTCGATCCCATGACCGCAAGAGGAAAACATCCGTTTTTTTCTTTAAAAAAACACAACAAATGGCAGCAGTACACAGTACACATGACCACATCTTAAATGCCAAACCTACAAGATCATACTTTACTTATTAGCTCCTCATGAGATGCTGCTCCAGCCACCACAAAGGGGTCGCTGTCCTTTTTGGCATGGTTTCTGACTTCAGCGTGATCCAACATTGTTTAAAATGTAACAAGATATTGTTTAAAGTAGAACATCTATAAATGTTTTACACTTTTACATGAAGCAGACCTAGATTTGAGTCCAGATATTATAAAACATCACAATATTAAATATTCTACTTCCAAAAATCACATTAATCTACAGGTTTTAACTCGAGCTTTTGCCTATTTGTTCAAGCCAATAAAGCAAATGTGAGAATGTTGCATATTTTTTAATTCCAGTTTTGTCAAAATTTCCCAGTCAGCAATTTTAACCTCACCCTTCCTGTTTTATATTTTCAGAACTTCAATCCCTCCATCACTGCTGTGAAATGAAATGGTTTTGTTTTTACTGTTCTGACAATTAAGATGTTGAAAGGCCTGAAAGTCTGACATTTAGACGTCAGATGTCAGTGAGTCTTGTGGAAGGGTTTTTCCAAACTTCCCATTTCATATAATGCAAATACCCACATTGACACAGCAGAGAGCATCTGAATAAGTCTTGTATGCATCAATAGTCTACCAAATAGTCTTCAGGGTTTTAAGTTTTATTAAGTGCTTTTGTTTGTGTTTGTTTAAACATGAAAAAATAAGTGGAGCATTGAGAGTATAAAATGTGGAGAGTTTAAATGCGGTCTTGATATTTTTGCTTGGAGCCACGCGCTGACCTTTAACTGAGGGAGAATAAACTTTTAACTTGTTTTAAACTTTTTTTTTTAAAACTTACTGTGTCCTTGAGCACCTCTCCATCCACCTCACATGTGTGGCATTTGAAGAAGCTGATTAAAGAGCACCATTATTGCACAAAGATGCAACAGACAACTTGCCTACAAATTGAATGTTCATCTCTCTGTCTAAGCCATCTCCAAAGGGGTTTCAGAGAATTTGCCAGTACATCCACCCAGCTTCAGAAGCCCAGACAACATGTAACCACATTCCAGGACCTCCGCATCCAGTGGCTTCACCTCCAAGACCATCTGAGACCAGCCACCCAGACAGCTGCTGCAACAATCGGTTTACATATCCACAGAATTTCTGCACAATCTGTCAAAAACCATCTCAGGGAATCTACTATGCTTGCTGGTGTCGGCTTGACGCACTTTCACATGACACATCACATTTGATGGCTTCTGGGACTATGCAGGTGTTCTCTTCATGGAGGAATCCCGGTCTTCACTTTACTAGGCGGATAGCAGTTGCGTGGGTGAGCAGTTTGCTGATGTCAGCATTGTGGATCAAGTGGCCCGTGGTGACCGTGGGGTTATGGTATGGGCAGGCACATGTTAAGGCCAATGAAAACAAGTGTATTTTATTGATGGCCTTTTGAACTCACAACGATACCATGGCGAGACGCTGAGACCCACTGTTGTGCTGTTCATCACCTCATGTTGCAGCATAATAATGCTGCAAGGGAGTTGAAAGTGTCCCAGTTCTTGCGTGGCCAGCATGCTCACCAGACATGTCACCCGCTGGGCATGTTTGAGATGCTCTCTTTCGACAGCGTGTTCCAGTTCTTCCCATTTGTACCAATACACAGCAAATTTGCACAGCCATCCAAAAGGAGTGGACCATGACTCAAAAGGCCACAACTGGATCAAGGAACTCTATAGGAAAGACCTGTGTTGCACTGTGTGAGGCAAATGGTGGCCAGACTTCCCCACCCCCACAGCATATAGGAAAACTGCACATTTTAAAGTGGCCGTTAATTGGGGGCAGCTTAAGGATCACCTGTGCAATAATCATGCTGTCTGATCAGCGTCTTGATATGCTATTCCACTTAGATGGATGAATCATCTCTGCAAAGGAGAAGTGCTCACTATCTGAATCTCGAAAGATTTCTGAACAATATTTAAGAGAAAGAGGCTTAATGTGCACATAGAACAGTCTTACATCTTCGAGTTCTGCTCGTGAAAAATGGAAGCAAAACAAAACAGAGTTGCGTTTATATTTTTGTTCATCGTAGCAACAAAGAGATGACTGCATTCCAAGAGATCCACTGTTGTCTTTGCTGTGAGGTCACGCTCGTTTTAGTAATCGATACTAAGTTTGTACACTAGCGTTTTATAAATACCCTTATTATTTTAAGTATGTTATGTGATTCATAGGTCGCTTTATGGCCCTGCTTGCCAAAACAAATTAGCGGATAACTGTTTCAGTCTACCTCAAAAGCTAGTTCGTCAACACGGACAACGTTATTGCCAACACGGATAATGTCATCTCCTCTGGAAACACTCGAAATGCAAAAACAGCAATTCTTGATTTGGAATTTTACAGCTATTAAGTGTTAGCCACAAGGCTGCAGGTTCAGCGGATCGCAGGGGCCCAATGAAGCCGCTTACCCTCTTTATATTTCCTGCGCAGTTTTCTGTGAAGGTTTTTGACGACTCCTGACAGTTTCTCCTGCTCCCTCTTACACGGTGCTTCATCCGGGATCGGGAGGTAAAAAAACTCCGGGTGGCTTTCCGCTTCTCCTGTCTCGACATTGTCCCTGAGGTCCATAGTACCACCGATGCTACCTTCGCCAGTAGCTTCCCTGAACCCAGCTGCAAACAGACCGGCGAACCGGTGCACCGGACAACAACGAGGAATCTGATTGGTTCACCTTTACACACGTGCTGTAGAACTGACAATCCCTTGTCCAATCACGAGTCTCAGATGCCTACCTTATGGTTGCGTACGTGCCGTGGTGCGTTTGGGGACACTTTGTAAATCCCAAACATCGGTAACGTAAACACACGTCGTTAAAAAAATAAAAAAGTACTTCCAGATATCCCAATACTGTTGTTTAACGAAATAAGCTTTCCTGGACAAAGTAATTATATTCAAAATCTTTAAAAGACTTAATAAATGTGTACCCAGATCACGTATTTGAGTTTATTATTTGCGATTTTATGGTGTGCCTGTACTTGTCTAGCTTGCAAACAATTGTTTACAAACTTTATACGTATCTTCATTGCTTATCAGTCATATCTTCCATGATGCAGTTTTTCAGTTTATTAAGACAGAAGTAATTTTTGATAAGTAAGTCAGTATTGAAATAACCCACAATCATCTACAAAAACCTATGTCCACAATTATTCTACAAGCATTAGGCACAGATACTTTATTATCTAGTCTGCAGGAAAGATAAAATAAGGAACACGGACCAAAACAAAACAGATTAGCTAGTTAAAGTATCCCTATCCCATTAACTTTTATTTTAGTATCATTTTCAACTTGGGTACTTGATGCAAAATAATTTCTTAATGGCCCACCTTGATGTATAAAACTGATCATGCAGTTATTCAACAAGCAAAGAAAAGTGCATACTAGTTTCCCATTCCACCATCATAGTATGACCTGTTTGTAAGCCCTGTGGCAGACGTACCTGTGATGGGCATGTCAGTGGATCCCTTGGGTCCAGTGTGGCAGAGGGATGGGCCTCCGTTCTGTTCATGTTTCCGTTGCATCCCATGTATGTACAGTTAGGAGTTTCAAGGCCACATCAGATCCGTTCATAGCATGCCATGTTCATCGAGACACTTCTGAACAGTGTTTGTGGTGTTGTGGATCACATTATACTGCTAGGGGAGGGGCAGTGACATTGGGAGTGGCTTTAGTACACAGGAGTAGACTCTTGTTTGGGAGGGTGCTGTGTCAAAGTAACATCCACGTGAATTCCAGGAGGCAAAGTTTCCCAGCATAACACCGTAGTTAACAAGCTGATCATTGTTATTTACTTCACATATCGGTAAACAATAAAGCTGCTGCTTATATAATCATCAAAGTTATTTTGGACAACACTGTCTTTTACCATGTTCCATTCAAATGAACTTTGCAGGTGTTTATGTTCAAAGTAGCAGATTAGTAAATTTCCTCAAACTGCCTTCTATGTATAAAGACTGCTGGGTTAAAAACATACAAATAGACGGCCTCTTTATATGGACTTAAAATAACTTAATCTTCACAGTTTTAGTAATATATTTATATTGAACTGCTGAATGTTATTAACTTCACAGTTGTAGTAATCAGAGGTGCTCTTGAACATTATAGTTTTCTACATGTGACTATTTGCACAAAATGTTTCTGTTCCACTGTAAATGTGGAATGTGTGTTTTAAGTTAGTGTTTATTAAATAAACCTGGAGACGTGTCTGTACTCTTTTCATGTAGAAAGCCATTACTGCTGTGAAATATGACCTTTTTTAAACCTTTGTTCATATGCCCTGATTATGTTGTAATAGAGAACATCTGATAGTGTAGAATAAAGAACAGATTACCAATGCAGTAGTTAATAAACACTGGTGATTATTAACATTCGCATTTCAAGAAGCAAAATGCTCTCAACAAAACTCTCTCCTCCTTGCAGCTTACATAAGGAAAGATTTTTAGCTATTTCCTGTCTTATTGTCTTTAATACTTGTGATTTAATGAAACTCAATGCATTGTTCAATGTTAAGAAACAGGGATGTGTGTAGCTTTAGATGGGTTGTCAAAATATTGTGTTCATGTGGTTGCAGAAATCCCCAGACACATACGCACGACTGCAGCTGCTTTCCTTCCAAACACTGCAGCTAAAAAGTCAAAGGTCAGAGGGAGGACTGCGCTGGATTACATGAAAGGCAGCATGCTGAAACGCACGTGAGCTTAACTCAAGATTTTCCCATCGGGCTAAACTCATTTTAGAAAGAAGTGTGAAGCTATAAAAGATTACTGTTGGAGATTTTGACTCTTACTTCTAAAAAGCTCTTCTCAGAGTGAAACAACTCTGCTCTAAAAGCTCTTGGTCACTTTAAACCCAAATGTTTTTTTAGACTGAAAATTTGTGATAACAAGATACTGGATTTGATCAGAATGCAGACTGAGGCTTAAAAAAAACATTTCAACACACCAGAAACCCAAATAAAAGCCTAAGATATCAGGTCAGATTCCATTTTGGTTTTTTTTTGCATTCTTGAGGAGTTTGAGGTTCCGACCACAAACGTGTAACTCCGATGGCATTCTTGTTCTCTTCTACACAATAGTGAATATTATTATCTATCAATCTATTTAACTCTATTAACACAGCCAGAGCATACCATTAAGATTTGAGCCAAGCCTCACATGACATGTTACTCAAAAATCCCGATCCAAATTAAAGGAGCATTTACACTGTGGCTTTATTCAATTATAAAAGCAATTATTTTTGGGGTAGCATTAATATATAAGAGCAAATTAGATGATATGATAAATCTAGTCTCACTCTAAATCATCTATTGTAAGTTAGAATAATAAGAACAAAACACTGCAATTTTTGGGGGGGAGGGGCATGCTCAAGTCATTAAGTATGATTTATTAATTCCAGAAAAATGTACCTTACAGGGACAGAATTATCTGTAGAGGATGTCCATATGCATAGCAAACTGGTTTCCATCTAAAGCACATATAAACTTTCTGTAGATGTGAATGGTGGTGGTCCACAACTGAAGGAATCTGTCCATACATTCAATCAACATCCTCCCAAGGGGATTATACAAAAGTATCTCAATATGCTGTTAGATATTTTGAATCGATACCCTTTCTCACTTTTTATTGTAATGTATATTAATAGTGAAGACCCTATTGAATTATCTTTGCATGAAGCAAACTGTCAGAATCGTATTTGCTCTATGTTAAAGACCACAATAATTTAATTCACCCTAATCTGTTGTTTTTCGCCGGCTGCCTGTCACTTTGACAACACAGCCATATTATAGATAGTATATAGAGGCCAAAACAGGCAAGAAAATCATAATAGAAGGCCAGAAATACAAATGAAACTAACATGGTGGCATATAGCAAAGTTTTTGAAAGATTTTCACAGTTTAAAGTGTCCCACCTTGCAACATTTGTGCTGACAAGGCTTTGTTCACTCGTTTCTGGCAGAGCAGCAGGTTTGGTCTGGATTTCTGCCGTCCCTTCACCACTGTCCTGATGCCAACCCAGCGGCGGTTCTTCATCCGCAGACTCACTGATGGACGGCATCGGCGTGGACAGCAGTTTCCCTCTGTTCGGGCTTTTGGCCACATTAGAACCTGCATCCCTGTTCTTGTCTTTCTGGACCTGTGCTCCACTGTGTACGGCCCTCAGACAGTGCATGTACAGCTCCACCTCATCGCCAGAGTCCGACTCAGACGAAGTGTCGTCCGGGCTGAGTCGGTCGCCCTCGGGCCATTGGCACGGCCATTCCTCTGCAGCAGCGTGCTCGGGCTCGTCTCCCTCGGCCTTTGATAGGTCATGCGTGATATTCGTGTTGTTATGAAAAGCTTCCTCTTTGTCGAGTAGCGTCTCATTTGCCATGTTTGCACTTTGCTCCTCTCCAGTATTTTCTTTGTCACATTCTTGCTTGTGCTGCACATCGCTCTCTGGAGCATAAGAACAATCCTCGCCCTTGTTGTCTGTTATGTTTAACCTTGCGTCTGAGCACCTCTCTCCATTTTCCTGTTCATTTACTGCCATGCTCTCTGGTTCTGATGTTAAATCCAGCAGAACTTCCCCCCTGCCACCTGGATTCGTCTCATGTACATTTTCATCCATTTCTTGGGCTTTATGGTCATCACTATTGTTCCACTGTATCATAAATTCCTCCACTATGACTGCATCTTCTTCTTGTTCCAAAACATTTTTTCTTTCAATATTGACCTGAAATGTTTCTGCAGTGTGATTTTCTTTCTCCGACCCCATCTCATCTTGTTCATCTTTTGTCTTTTTTGCAGATTCTATGGTTCTTTTTTCCTCCTGTGATGTGTTCGGGCTTTCGAGGGATCCTTCCTCAACTCCCTCCCCCTGTTTATTTGCCCATGCTTCTCCCAATTTCCCATCTCCCGTCTCTTGTATCTCCTGTAAAGTATCTTGTATAATCTTGTCTTTGCCTTCCTCCCCTGCAGCTGTGATCACCTCAATCAAATTATTGTCCATTGTCTCCATTTCCAACTCTGTTGAATCTTTATTTTCTGATAGCAACACGGTCTCTGAATCCTCTATCTGTTCCCTACGGTCTTCATCTGATACTTCAGTATCTCCTATTGTAAAACTCAGCTCCTCATCTGTTGATACAATGTTCTCATTAGTTTCTTCAGAGTTTACGATGTCATCATCCTGCTTAACTAATGCGTCACCAGGCATTGGCCTACATACCCACATCATCTCTGCCTTTTCTTCCTGAGCTTTTCCATGAAAGGTCAGACTTTTATGCCCACCTGAACCGCTATCTCGCTCTAAACACTCCGGCGCTCTCTCTGGAGTTTGCAGGGATATTTCTAAACTGTGTAAGAGCTGTTCTTCACTTTGTCCTTGTGTTTCACATGTGCTACTTTTCACTTGGCAGGGACGCTCTAGCCGTGGATCCTGCGCTGTCCCAGCTGTACTTTGCTCTTGAAGGTCATTGGTTACATCTCGTTCCTGGGTTTCTCCCCAGAGATTCAAACCCTCAGCGAATAATTCTGGAGCGGAGAAATTGGGGTTTAAACTGTTTGGAGTCGGTGGGTGGACTACTTTGTCTCCCAGAACTGTTTTTAGAACGTCAAATTTATTGCTGCCCTGGTCTGAAAGTATTTCTGGAACCTTAAGAGATTCAACATTTTGTACAACACGACTTTCTTCCACCATGGCGCGCTTTTCTCCCTCTTCATTCGTGGAACTCTTCAGTGATTTGTGTGAGCAGTCTTCAGTTTTTGTCACCATAATTTTGTCCTTGTTATCCCCATCATGTGCTGGCTTGGTGCTGCGAGTGTTTTTCCCATCAGCGAGAGGGAAGATTTGAATTAAATTAGTTGTAGTCGGGGAGGGATTTCCCCAATCGCGCACAGTCGGTCTTTCACTTCCCACTGTGCAAAAGACCTGCTGATACAGGGGAGCCACCACTGTCCCAAATCTGGAACCGTTTTCACTGCTCGATGCAGGAATAATACGGTCAGCTGGTTTGGTTCCAATGTCGTTCTGGCACTCTGCAGGAGTATAATCATTTGGCGGTGAGGGGTTGTCTCTGATATCTGCATCACCCTCACCTCCTCTGGCCACGTGGTCGAAGCTCTCAGACTTCTGTGGCTCAGTGTTGCATGTTTCATGTGGCTGTGAGACATCATTGATAACAAGAGCGGGCATTTTGCACGTTTTAAGAGAAGCTTGTGATTTACTGCTACCGGTAATCTCAGGCACCTCTGATGGTGTTTCCTCTCCGGGCATTTGGGTCTGTGGTGTTGGTTCATCCCTTTGCAGCTCATTTGCTCCACCGTCCCTTTGAGTAAAGATTCGTTTCACTCGGGCCATCCGTGCAGCCTGTCTTTGAGTTCTTTGGATGCGGTTGTGTTGATTTTCCCTCTGTTCATTGGAAGACATTAATTATTTTTTGTTGACAAAGAACTTTACTAACATTGTATCAAAGCACAGAACGGAATATTCCACTGAAAGTGCAAAGAAGGGGCCGAGTTTCCTTCAGCTGTCGTTATAATGTTATGGGGTTGCTGTAAGCATTGGTCATGTTATTCTGTAGTTATGGGCGCTGCGATTTGATCCTCTTGTCACACATGGGTACTTTGTGTTCCCTTTCAGTATATAAAATTCACAAATCTTAAAACCTAGTGGTAAACACTATAAAAAAAAAAAAAATTAAAAAAACCCTCACCAATAGTTCCTGTTCTTTTTCATGTGTTGTTCCTGGCTGATCATCGGAGCCTTTCTTTGTTTTGACAGCAGCTTTTCTCCCTTCGACTCTTAACACATCTGAAGAAAAGGGACATTTATAGGTAGTATTCACACTTACAGATGTTTGTGACCATCAGATGGATTTTGCAATAAGCAAAAAGAGAAAGAAATCACCCTGTGACATGTTTTCTTTACAAGAATCTTCCGCTGAAACGATTTCCGCAGCCGAAAAGGTTTGACTGTGAATGAAGTTGGATTTAATGAATATATTAGCAATTACAGACCGATTTTATTTATCATTAAAATTCTAACAATGGGTTGGGTTAACTTTTTGAAAACTTCTGATCATATTCAGCCTAACACCTTGACTGATATGATGTGACAACTTAAGACAACCTTAATCTTTAAAGTGCCTTTTATAAAAACTGTGGAACACTTTACTGTATAATCTCACCCAGCAGTCTTCAGGCAGCTCTTCTTGTTAGCATTTTCCCACTGTGGTTTGTCCAAACTCCTCACCCTCTTCTGACAGACCAGCACGTAGTTCTTGCTGTTATTGTTAGCCCAGAATGTCCCCGCAGGAGTTTCATAGCGCAGACAAAAGTCAACTCTGGCTCCTTGCTCTCCAAACGGAGGCACTAAAGTGAGCTTGAATGAGAAACAGTCTGTGAGGTTGTCGCTCGAACCTGGAATGTGCTCTGCTAGAAGGTCAAAGTGGCTAGACCAGGAGTCCAAAGTGGTTCGGATATAGACTGCTTTGCTGAAACAGATGTTGAGGACACGGATAACTCCTTTTAGTATTGTGGTTCCTGGGATTAATTCAATGGTCTCCAGGTCCACTTTCTGTGCCTGAACCTTATTAGACAACTCCTCTGCAGATAAGGGAAGACAGAAATTAAGAGGAAATAGGAAATAGTCATCTTCATCTGTCCCACTGCTCTCAGAACAATCGCACCCTGGTAATATAGGTACATCCCAAGAGTCAAACTCCTTCACCTGCACCAAACTCTGACCCTTGGCATCTGCAAAGGACACTCTCCTGGAGCCACATGGAGGTGGTTCGGGTTCCGAGTCTTCGTCGCACACCGAGCTTCTTCTTCGTGGCAGTGGAGATGATTTGGGCCTTATTCCGATCACAAACTCGCCGTCATCGTCGTCTACGTCCAGGTCCAGCGTGCTGAGTCCCGGCACTCCAAGGAGGCTGTAGGCCCCGGAGGATCCTGACTGTCCCACAAACTCCATCGGGTCCCTCTAGTCTGTGGGAAATGAGCTGCAGTGCTTGTGGAGACTGACATTCAATGTGCTCTGACTTAACAGACGGGGTCGAGTTACAGATGACTTTGTTGCTAGGGCCAACACTATAAATAGGCCAGATGGGACTCAAACTATGTACAGTAGTCTAAACTCAGGGGGAGAAAATATCACCAAGTCGTCACTTTGAGGCAGTTAATTATACCCATTTTATTCATGACGATATTTCAGTGCAAATCTCAGACTTGAGGATACTGATAGTATGGTGCCCACTTTTATATAGATTTGATTAATATCAATGAACATGATGCTTCTTTTGCCACTTCATCTTAAAAAACACCGGAAGTCTTATCAGTCTGTGACTGTGTTAACAAAGGAAATGCCATCCAAAATGACTTCCTTGGCAGCAAGTGAAAAACCCAAAAAGGCAAAACCCAGGACAGACATCTTATTTTATAACTTATCTTAATAAAATGACTGGCTAGTTTCCGGTGACCTTTGACCTCCAGCGGTGGCAGTGTGCTGTTAAAAATATGTATTTTATCTGTGTCATATTTATCCAGATTTATTTCCAGATATCAGTCTTATATAGTTTTAAGTCATGCTTTGTGTTTGTATGGTTTTGTTTGCTTTTTATCTGAGTGCTGTGACGGGGAGGCATGTCCGGCCTGAGCTGCAACCAAAGCAGGCTGTTATCTTAGCAAATAAAGTATTTTACCGGTGAGTAAAGGTGCTGTGTGTTAACTGAAGAATGATGCCCCCACCCCTCTGAAGTAGGATTGCTTTGCGATATATAAAAGCATGTCATGGTTGTCTGGATTTGTGGCACGTCCCGATCGAGGAGAGAATCCTGGATACATCTCAGTGTAATGCAAATGATTGGATGTTACGGTAACAAATAGATAGACAGCATATCTTTAGTATACTTACACCATAAAAGAAGAAAAAAAGGAAAACTGCAGAAAAAGGGAGCAGAGGTGCAACAATGGAAGGAGCTGTAGGTACCACCGACGGCGTCCTGGCTGACCCAGATAACAGGATGTTCTCCTCAGAGGACCCCCAGCTCCTATCAAGGCCCTCACTCACCTACATTGCCCTGATTGCCAAAGTCATCCTGTCCTCTCCCTCCAAGAAACTCAACCTGGCGTCCATCTACAGCGCGATGGAGGAGCGGTTCCCCTACCTCAGGGCCAGGGGTCCGGGCTGGAAGAACAGTGTTAGGCACAATCTGTCTGTCAATGACTGCTTCGTGAAGGTGGACCGCTGTGAGGACGGTCGAGGACACTACTGGGGCGTCCACCAGGCTCACCTGAAGGAGTTCCAGCAGGGCAACTTCAGGCATTACAGGAGGATCAGGGACAGGAGGGAAAGATATCCTGGGAATACTGGTCGGGATCTGGTGTGGATGAAGAGTCATTGTTTACATTTAAGACGGTTCTATGAGAGCAGATCCTTCCCGTGTGTGGGACCACATTGCCCTCTGCAGGAACCACAAGGACACCAGCTGAGTCCTTCTTGGACACAGCCGTGCTGTCAGCCTCAGTGGGTCAGCGTGTGCTGGATGCCGTCCCCCGGCTGGATGAACCAATCAGAGAATCTGCCGGCATCATATTGCAGCACTGCAGGTGGAAGTCAGCACTCAAGTCAACCCGTGACCTCCGGGCCGCACTGCTGGGATGTTAATGATGTCATACTCACAACTGGGAGAGAGTCATATGACAGCAGGGTCATAATACCAGAAATATATTCTGGACTTCCTGTCTGCTGGTGCCTGCCCCAGATTCAGAAGAACTGACATTTTCTGCCTCACTTTTAATCAGTTAAATTCTAATGATAAGGGTTCTATAAATTACTCCCCAATGTGTACAAAAGAAATATAAATTGATACCTGTCTTGCAATTTAATCTGAAGGGCAGGTAAATACTAATCCAGTAGGTGGCAGAAAGTTACCTCAGTATCAATCTCTACAATTCAGTTATGAATTTAATCTGTCTTGCTTCATATTTGTCTGAAGTGAATGTAATTGTGTCTTTTGTAAGCTTCATTCATGTTTCCTTCCTTTTAGCCCATATCCCTTTTTCCTATGTGTAATAAATCAATCACAAAAAATATCACACCGTCATTGCATTGAATTTTCTACATATATTACTGTTTTGTTATTATTTGTGTTGTCATGTCCCCCAAAATAAAAAATGATGACTGAGCAACCAGGCTTTTGGTCACATACAGCACTGAAAAACCAAGATTTGACTAAATAAATGATGACAAAAAGTCTGTGATAAGGTGTATGATAAAGGTTCTATAAGGTGAAGTAAAACAGCAAGAGAATAAAGATCCTAAAGCAGTGAAATAAAGTTTGGTGTCTCTTCACTGCTCTGTCAACCTTTAACACTCTCTCTTCACTTATCAGCCAAAATTAAAACACTTATTTGTTTTCAGCAGATGTGCTGATTTAGTGTTCAAATAAAAGCGCAGACATTACTGTAAATAGCTCTTTGATAACAGTTTGACAGTTGTGTGGCTGAAGAGTTCTTTTTGTTGTTGGAGCAGTTGCAAATCTAAATAAAGTCGAGGACATTTATCAAAGGCAGACCTTTATTTTAGTCATGAAAGTAAATAGATTATGCTTATTTTTGAATCACCATGTCTGGGCATGTTTTTATTTTCTTTTTTAAACATCTTTATCATAGAAAACACAGGACCTTGCTGTTTCAAAATGCTAAAAAACAAACAAACAACAATTGCGTGTTTACATCAATGTAAAAGGGAAATGTACTAAAATAAATGCTCGTTAAAAGGTGTAATTACAGAGCAGTTCCTGTTTTTGACATCAATCCATTGCTGTCACTGGCTAATTTATGGAGTGATGCTTTGACTCCTCCCTCTCAGGTAGACTCACAACTCTTCTCACTTCTCTCCCTTCACTACAAACTGCACAGGCTTGGTGACAACAACTGCCTGGCTGCTCTGAATCCAGCCATTCACCATCTTAAAGGTAGGTTGCTTTTAATCTGACCGCAAAAGAAATCAAAGTAAAACACTAAAAGTTAGATACTGGCTAGTTGTCTGGATCTGATATGCTCTCGGCACTATTTCCTCAGTATTTATGTTGTTATGCTACCAGGTGTGCTGATTTACAGCAAGTTAAATATTGACTTTGCAGCTTTGATAGCACCAGATGTGTGCTCGCTAACTTAAGGTTTATGTGTTGTAAAATAATCATGTTGAAATACTTTGCTGTTGTCACAGGTTTAGTTGGATTCCTTTGAAGGAAAATACATTTTATTTCTGCAAACATATTCATGAGAACTGACAATTTTTGCTACAGCCATGAGCAGTGTCTCCATTTTTAAAGCCTTACAGCTTTTTTACTGTATTTTAAGTCTTGATCTAGGATGCCAGAATCTCCTCTCAGTCCCACAACAGCCCGTCAAACCCCAGCCCGCAGCCTCCTCACTCACACAGACGGTGGTACCGGAGAGAAAGCAGCTAATGGGGACTCCTGCAGTGGAGTGACTGGCGAAACCTGGCAAAGTTGCCACCAAAAGCAGGTATTTTTATCCTCCTAACTTCATTTCGCACTGTTCAGCCTTCTCCACGTCATATGTGGGAAACAAACAGAACAGATCCAGTGAGCTCCACACTGGGCATCTGCCAGGGCACCAGACCCTAAAGCCTGCAGCTCTGTTGACAGTGGCAGGAATTTATTATGAGACACGTTGGGAGTTGACACGTAGAACTCTGTTTGTCCTTCATTATTAGTTTGCGAGTCAGAGCCAGGGAGGAATAATTGTCTACAGACCGAGGCCAAACACATGCAAGTGGAAGGCAAATAAGCATGGAACAACATAATTACATGCTTGTCTGTTCTGATTCCATCCTTGGGAATCTTAATCTGGGGGATCATTGAAAGAGCGGAGATAATGAACATCTCAGCCACGTTTCCTTCAGCACATTCCCTCATCTTGTCAGTTTGCCTTTCTTTAAATCCTCAACTACTTCTTCAAGGTGTTCAAATGTGATTGGGCAGAATTTTAACCATATTACAGCCAATAGTGAGACAATCACATGTAAAAGGGTTTGATAGCAATAGATAATATAGTTTTAAAAATGTGTATATGTGTCAAAGCCAAAAAAAGTCGATGTACCCTAGTAAAGATACAAAAAGTTATATGTGTGTTTTATTGTCCATTCTTTTAAAAAAGAAAATATGAGCATATAATCTCTTAAATTTGCTTTAGGCAAACAATTAACAGTTTTCTGTTGAAATACTGAGCACTGATCCACACCAAAAGAAATGAATATGCAGAAGTGCTCTTAGCAGTAAAAGTTAAACTGATGGATTTACACATAAAATTTTAATCCTAGCATATTTCCATGTTCTAACTGGTGGTTTTGACAGGGCAGTTGCAGCTCTAAAAGCAGGCATCTGCTCCACACAAGCATGAATGCAGATCAGTTATTATTCTGTGAGTGTTTGGCTTTATTAACATGCATACACTTCCATTCAGGATCACAACAAGCATGTAATTGTGTTGCTAATTAATTGCTCTGCCATCTCATTTAGGGTCAGTGACACGATCCAGCGTGCTGATGTTCACAAAGGGTTGACGCCGCTGTTTTGTAATTGGATTGGAAAGATTCTCCATTGGATGTTATTACTATTTCACCTCTGACACATTGCGGCACAGAGCCCGCTGGACTGGGCGGCGGCGCTTTCATATTTTATCTCTCACCTTTCCGAAGGTGTTCCAGGCGATGATGTCCACCCAGCAGATGCAGCACCTTCTCTTCCCCAACCAGCTGCAGGCGCTGATCCAGCAGAAGCAGCAAGCCCTCCTGCTGCAGCGGGTACGTAAACTATAACGAGTAATAAACCAAATAATTAGACAATTACGGCTGTGCCAAAAATGAAAAGGGAGAGGATCGCATCCAATATAGCAATCAGATTTTGTTTGATACTTTCTACATTAATTTTTGTAGTCAAATTCAATTTGATGGACAATTACAGACAAAAGGACATATTGATGTGAGTGAATGCAGCGAGAGCACTGTGGGACAGTCCGTGGCTTAATTTACTTACATTAAATATGTGGCATCAAGAGGGTGATTTATCCTTTTCCAGCAACATCTGAAGGAGTTTTACAAGAAGCAACAACAACAGATTCACAACAACATACGACTGCTTCAGCAACAGTCCAACAAGAGAACGGAGGAGGTAAGAACTTCTCTCTCTATGTTGTGTTTCATTTATTTAACATTTGGTCATTAGTGTTTAAAATCGATGATTTGCAACATGGTCACGTTGCCGTTGTAGCTTTTAATACCAGAAACTGGTTTCTGGTATCAGGATATTTGCTGATGTTGGCAAGGAGTCTGAGAATAGAGTCAAAAATAAAGGAAATATATTTACATTTAAATCCTGATCAAACAGGAATGTCTGAAGCAGAGAGAACAGGTTTATGTACATGTATCCGGCATCTGGGAACAACATTTTCAAGCACGTGTCAGAGATGTTTTTTGTTGAAAACATGCTGGGAGGATTACATTAATTTCAGCTCATTGATCAATTCCATTCAATTCATGGTTTATGTTTGACTTTTTTTGTATCTGTTAGTCATCTTCGCAGCAGCTGATTTTCCAGCAGCTCCTCCAGCTCCATCAGCAGCAACAGCAGCTCCTCCGGGTGCAGAGACCCGTCCTGCCGCCTCTGGCTCTCTCTCCAGGTCACTTCTCCTCACCTCTGACACCAAGTGGCACATTTCCAGACAGCATTTGAAAGCAGCACAACACACATGCGCGATCATCCTGATTTCACCTGAAATTAAATGATTTAGCTTTTTTTAAACAATAGGATTAATAACATCACAATGATACAATGCAGAGAAACAACGATAATGAATGGAAATAGTTGGGGTTTTGGTGAATTTAGGTTCCGATGCAGAATTTTGCTGGACTAAAAAAAAAAAGATGATGAAAGAAGCTAAGTAATAGAAGCACTTCTCTTTAATGTGAAGAAAACAGACTAACAATTATTTCATGTGAAATCAAACATTTACTCTTAGAAATGTATAATTAACTCTGCGTGTGCTTCTGTGTGTTTAACATCCAGGTGGCCTCAGCCCTTTAAAGGTGCAACAGCTTTGGAAAGAGCTCACAAGTGGGTCGACACAGGCGAAAACCTGCACGGACAACCAGGCCTCTGGCGCCAACGATGCAGAGTCAGCAGAGGTGACGGGGGGACAAAGCGGTGGGCAGCTGACACCTTCACACGGGGCAGAATGGTACGATCTGTCTGATCGGGCTGGAAACACGGCACTGTTGTGTGTGTGTGTGTAAACATCAAAGAGGTGTCATTTGTTCTTCCTCCTCTCAAGATGCTGTGAGAAACTGTTTGTTTTGCAGATGAGACTTCACTTTTAATTCCCCTCGGGTGTGTTATATTGTGTTTTGTTTGTCTGGAAAGGGAAAAAAAAAAGAAGTTTATACAGCTACATGTCCCAAATCAGAAGTAAACGGTTTGCCATTTATTTTCCAGCTCTCTTTCCCACCTTTCTGTCACATTCTGCCACTCGAGAAGATGCTCACGTTTCTGTGGCTGTTCTGTTCTCCCGTCATCCTCCTGCAGCTTCAAAATCTCCCCCGTCTCCCTCTTTTCCTGCTCATTTAGCGTCGTCAAACCAGAACATACCGCCGCTCACGCTCTCTACAGCCACGGCACGTGTAACTGGCCAGGATGTGAGATGATGTGTGAAACTTTCAACCACTTCATCAAGTAGGTTGTTTTTGTTTTTTCTAATTTATTATCTTTTGCTCTGGAATAAAGGACATTTTCTGTAGAATAATTGGCTAATCCGGACTGGAAAGATATGGAATGTTGCAGTATTTGGAAATATGAGTTAAAATTTATGCACTTAACTTGGTTAACTTGGTCAAATGGTTACTCAAACAGGACCAAATTACTGTTTATGATGCTGCATTGGTATTTAAGGAATTCATGTTTTCATTTTGTCTTTAAAAAACACTTGGGAATTAGAAGTGAGGAGACCAGAGATGTTCACACAAGGACTAAACCACCAGCTGAGCAAAATGTTTTAAATTTAAGAAACTCTTTAAGAAGAGTGTAATCTATTATATTAATGTGCACGTTCTGTAGGAGTTCGTTAAAATAGCTTCTGGGTGATTTAAAGCCTTTGTCAACGTTTTTGAGAATTTTTACTCTGATTCTTGGCTCTCGTGTAAATAAACTACTGCAAAGTTGAGTTGATGTGTTGTGTGTGTGTGTGTGTGTGTGTGTGTTTCAGGCACATCATCACTGATCACACTCTGGATGACAAAAGTACAGCTCAGTGCAGAGTACAGATGCAGGTGGTTCAGCAGCTTGAGCTTCAGGTGAAACTACATTTGACGTTTCTTCTTCTACACACTTGTGTTGTGGGCTAATCTAGCTATTATAGTTTTAATAATCACAGGAGAATCAAGTTGTAATGCAGCTTCAAATAAATCAAGAAATCAGCCATTGTGGTAGGATAATAAATGATAAAACGATACAAAGCTTCTAATGGAGGCACAGAAAGTATAATAATAGATTCGCTCTGCATGAGAATGCCTCAAAAACATAATATCTGTATCTGATTGGTGCGTCTTTAATTTAAATTGCAGCTCGAAAGTGTAAACTGCTGATTGGATTTTTTTGAGCGGCATCCTTCCAGATTTATTTGAAATCAATTCATATAAAAGACCAAAAAAAGAAACCCGGTGGCCGTTGTCAGTGGTTGCTTTGCTCTGTACAGGTGATCTTTTTTTGAGTCTTCTAACCAGAAACAGTTTCCAGTTTCAGCGATTTGACTCGGATCACCAGTGCTTCATCCTCTTTCCTGTTACAGCTCTGCAAAGAACGCGAGCGTCTGCAGGCGATGACAACTCACCTGCGTCTGCCGTCCTCGGAAGCTCAGTCACCCGGACCTGATCCGTCAGCCGACCCCGGAGCTCCTCAGGTAGAGCCTGCGGAGGAGCATCATTGATGAGAAATGAGCCGTAAACGCATGCTTGTGGTAGAGGATGAAGCTATCACGTCTGACTGCACTTTATCCGGATGAAATCACTGTATCCTAGTCAGAAAGCCGAAAAATATGTTTTGTGAGATGAAGGTGACGGCAGAAAAGTTGAGCACAGTTCTTAAATGTCTTTTCTTTGCCTCCTGCTGTAGCATCCAGCTACTATTGTCTCATACAGATGCGCTGATGCAGAGGGGAAGATAATCATTTGTTAATCTTCCAAATATCACAGCCTAATCACAACACTCACCCAACAATTTCACCCTATAATTAACAATAATTGGCTCCTTCTTCTTGAGATATTAGTGGAATCACCTCATAAGAGCCGAGTCAAATTGCTTTGTTCCACTCTGTTAAAAAACATCATCTCCATTTTCCTCCCAGTCCCACTTGTTTCTTTGTTCACTCCGTCAGCTTCATTTAGGCGCCGCCATCGATCTGTCCTCGATGAGCCCATCGGACCTGCCGACCCCTCAGAGTCCCGTGCGGGTCACATCTTGCTCTCAGAGTAGCGGTGAAAGCTCACCTTCCCAGACATCGTGCAGCGGCGCCATAAGACGTTGCCATAACCCTCTGATCTACTCGCTGTCATCAGGTACGAAGACACAGTGAACTGGTCTCCAGGACCAAACGTATCTAATGGATCATGTTTTGTTTCAGAGAATGAGTACGAGCTGTACAAGAACAATGACATCAGACCACCTTTCACATACGCAACCTTGATAAGACAGGTAGTTTTACTTTCTGAACAGCTACACTTTCCATTTTTACATGTTTTTGGTCTTTCTTGGTGTTGAAAAGCTCCGAGAATGCGTACAACACTTTATATGTCCAAAAAATAAGGCAAAAAAAGGCAAAAATTATTCAGATTTGACAGAATTATTGTCTCATGTAAAGAACATTTACTATTTTGAATCAGCAGGTCAAACATGTTAAATATATAGACAACTTGATCATTGAATCATCAATTATCAAACTGTGTGATGTCACAATGTCCAAAACCAAATTCTTATTGGACAAAAATCCAGTTAGAGAACTGAGATATCTATTATTTTTAAATGTCACCCTATCCAATCATCATCATCATCATAATAATAATAATAATAATAACAATAATAATAATAATAATAATAATAATAATAATAATAATAATTACTTTGATCCCTGCATTAAGGCCATTATGGAAACATCTGACAGGCAGCTGACGCTCAATGAGATCTACAACTGGTTCACGCGGACGTTTGCTTACTTCAGACGGAACGCTGCCACTTGGAAGGTATCAAACATCTGTATGATTAACTCTGTGATCCCAGTCTGTGTTGTGAGGGATCCATTCAGCCCCCACTCTGATTGTCTCTGCATCAGAACGCGGTCCGCCACAACCTGAGCCTGCACAAGTGTTTCGTGCGCGTGGAGAACGTGAAAGGCGCGGTGTGGACGGTGGACGAGGTGGAGTACCAGAGGAGGAGATCCCAGAGGATCACAGGGTACAGAGCGTGAGCTTTTACTGGGATCTGCATCGGTGTTTCTGGGTATTTCCGAAATAGTTCATGACTGATAATTAAGGGTCAAACTGACCAGAGACTAAAAAAGGATCAAATCCAAAGATTAATCCCAAACATCGTTTCCTGTCGCAGAAACACGGCAGTTTGTTGTTTTTAGGTCTCAGATCATGAAGTTCAGATATGATCCGATCAATAACGTGTGATCAGCTTCGGTTCTTTCCGTGTC
Source organism: Takifugu rubripes (assembly GCF_901000725.2). Lineage (NCBI taxonomy): Eukaryota > Metazoa > Chordata > Actinopteri > Tetraodontiformes > Tetraodontidae > Takifugu > Takifugu rubripes. Next base: position 11,371,291 of record NC_042293.1, read on the forward strand.
TCTCAGTGAAATGAATTATTCGTGGTCATAACTGACCTTGCCTCAGACTATTGTTTCAACCTTGCTGTTCTGAAATTTAGCCTGAAATATTTAAGTTGATGGCTATGAAACCAGCTGCGCCTCTTTTGATATTCTTCGTTTTTGCTCCTGCAGGAGCGCAACTATCATGAAAACCGTGTCCTCCAGTCTGGATTTTGGAAGCATTCTGCACGCCAGCCTTCAGGTGAGGCCTGGAGCGTTGCGGTTTGAACTGGTGCACGCTCTGTGATTTTAGAGGATGATTCCCTGTGGTTTTTTGCTTTGATATTCGTGACTGTAACAGACGCGATATAAATAAAGCAGAATAGAATTTTACTGACCTGTTGTGAGGTTGGTCAGGCATCATCTGTTATTTGACCGGATTTTACGGAGGATGCAACCAGATTCCGATTATGGTCCGTTTTTCTTCCCGATGGTTCAGATGGATGCATCCGTGCCAGGATACAAGGACAACATCAGCAGGATGCCGATAAAAGAGACTAAAGAAGCAAGCAGATACATTCAGCAGTAAGTGGTTTCAACTCCTCAATTCAGTTTAAAAAAAAAATCCTGATGGATTGTGATTAAAAATCTGGCTTCTGTGTCACCTCTCGTAGGTCGTTGTTCCCTAAAGAAGCATCGCAGAATGACCAAGAAGCCCTGATGTCCGCCGTTAAACCAGCTGCTCTGCAGGGAGCCATGCTGGAAAATGAAGAACAGAATTTGTTTGATCTTGACTAAAAAGAAAAATAGATGCAGAACAAAAGTCTGCAGGACAAACAGTGTCTGCAGACCTTGGGATAAGGCTCCTCAGAGGTGGAACCACTGCTTTAATTTAGTTAGAGCCACATAAAGACTCCAGATTAGTGAAAATACATAAATGTTATGATGTGACGTAGCGTATAAAGAGACATAAACTTATAAAACACATTTGCGTAAATGGAAAAGCTGCTTTTTTGTATATCGGTAATAGTCAGGAGATGTATCATTTGTCCTCTTGTCTATCATATACATCAATATTCTAGTGTTTAACACTCATCAGTCTCATATTCTCACTTTTACAAGTACAGTTGTATCATCAGTGGGAGGATTTGTGGTTCCCAGAGTGGAATTGATGTATTTATACAGTCTTTGTGCTGCAGTAATGATTGTGGATGGTTCAACATTTCACTTTGCAAGTATTTACAGTGGTTGTTGTGTATATACAATAAAATTAAAATCTTCATTCTGAAGTTGCTTTCAATGATTGTCCAACATGTTTGATGGCGGTGAAATAAAAATCAAATATTTGTCAAACAGTACAGCTTTTTTTTTTATTGCCAATTCAAAAAACTAAAAAAAAAGTACTTTTGTATTAAATGTACATTAGATGCCAAAGAAGAGATCTGGAGTACAACACAACGAATCTACTGCGTTTTTTGTTGGTGACTTTGTTTCGATGGTGATGCACTTCAGGTCTCATCTGATCTTATTTATGAAGCATATTAAAGCAGCTGGGTTGAACAAAGGCCGCACAATTAAAACTGCATAAATTCTTCAGTGATTGAAAGGAAAAAGACACCCATGAGTCCAGTTTGACTCCGCCGTGATCCATTTTATTTATATGTGTGCTTAATTTAAAAGAAAGCCACTTCGTCATGGTGCCACCCGCCTGATGGAGACTTCACAGCCAAACCCACAACAAAGGCCTCTCATCTCTCAGCTCCCTGATTTGACTAATGTCAGTAATTGTCTCAGCTGATAACATGTTAGCTTGACGCATGCTGTTGCCTCTCAGGTCTTCCTTTGATTCGCTGTCAGCCAATTAGATGACACCTTCTTCTGATTGCCACGCCGCTCGGCACGTTTACTGACTGAAAGTTTGCGCGACGCCCCCGCAACTTCAACAATTTCATTTATACACCGCTTTGATGTGGCATACACTGCGCTGGCTGCGAGGCAGACGAGTCAACATGTTTTTCCACGCCACACTTTTGACAACACTTAGTCAACAGCCCCCCCAGTAGGGTCTGGGCTGCGTGCATCTCTAGATTAACACGTAATCATAAAGCTGTCACCTAGACGTCCCTCTCCATGACATCTTGGTCTCCAGCGTACAACAATGAAGTGTATTTTTTTATATATAGTTCTGTCAAACTCTAATGAACTTGGGAAAAAAAAATAAAATGGGTAACTGGTTTGGGGGTGAAAAAAAGATGAGTTGGGACTACACAAATGTACGTTACCCTGGTCATTACACATGATGGGCTTGGTGGGAGATTTGGACCCAAGGAAAAAGCCTTTTCCCCAACTTCCTCTAGCCCATTACTGAGACAGGAAGTAGGCGGGCTGTGGCGATATCTCGCAGTTCACTCAAGGCTGGTTGCAGCAGGGTGCTACGGAGGCTCAACCCCCTGTCCTCAATGAGTGAATTTGAGGATAGCGTCTGTGCAACGTTGATAAAAATCCCATTTTAACTCAGAAGCGAAGCTCGTCACCTTCAGACTCGGGCAGTGAAGGAATGTGTGGTAAAGGCTCGAGCTGAAGGCCCAGGTGGGAATTATTGTTAAGTGTAGAGAATGAAAACCAGAATAGAAGTCAGTATGCAGGTCCAGACTGAAGGAGAGGGAGAGAAGGGAGAGGGTTCACCTGACACTCTCGTGGGACATGTGTCTCTATTGTGTTAGGGGGCTAAAATCAGCACAGAAGGAAATCTAGAGCCAAATTCCGATGTGTTCCGAGGCGCTGCAGAGGGATCTGTTAGAGAAATTAGTGAACAACAACACCCACACGGAGCAGAGCTCACCTCCTCCTGTTTGGTGAGTCGGGGTAGACTGTTTGTCAGGCTCAGAGAGGACAGAAGCAGGAACAGAGGGTCATGGCTGATCATGGGGACTTCGGGAAGTCGTGAGCATCGGACATGTTACCTGAAGAAGATTTACCTCCTGAGAGGAGAGAGGAGCAAAGACAAGTGAGCACAGGCAAGTAATGGGGTTAACCTCTAGCTTTGGTCAAGGCTCTTTAACAAATGTGCTAAAATCACATTTAGGGTGGGCAATGTTAACCTGTTTGTTATAAATGAAATAGTTGCGGGCTGAACAGTTAAAAGTCAAACGCGCGCACATGGATTTGTATCTTTGAAAGGACTTGCATGCACCTAATTTATTCCCCGGCCTCTTACCCCAACACTAACTCTAACTCAGCCCATGAACACAATTTTAATCTAAACCCTAAAACAAACCTCTGTAGTTGTAAAAAGCAAGAAAATGTCCTCAATTTTTGAGTAAACTCTGTATATCGCTCCTAATTCAGCAGAACACAGGGGCACACCTGTGCACACATGAATGCACAATATGTATGCCTTTTTGGAAGGAATGTACATTACGATTTGATGGATATCAGCTAAGAGGACTATGTTTGGATGCCTCTCAAGGCGGTGCGCCTCTAAAATCAACACAGGAAGCCCCTCCATCACACGACCACGTTAGTGGAGGAAATGCCCTCCCTGATGACTCCATTAACAGTAAGTGGAAATTTTGAGACCTCTCGCAGTGAACAATACACCTCTGATGACTTGCTGAGCCCATAATTGTGTCGCAAACATTTCAGGCTTATGTAGAAAAAAAAAAGTATTGATGGGTTGGCTGAGCAGTCAAAACCCAAGAGTCCCTAATCTCAGACTTCCATCTAAACTGGAATCTTCACTGTGTTCGTTTCTTGGTCCAGCCCAGCCTCTGCCTGCTGCAGCTCCTGCAGGAGGGGAGGCTTCACCGGATGCCGTAACATTTAAGAAACCTCTACAGGAGCAGCAAAAGCCCACCTGCGGCCTCACAGCACCCGACAATGAAGTCCCTCCTCCGTATCCAGGCCTGGAACAACAGCAGGGGTCACGATCGGTGGTCCACAGCAGGAAGAGCAGGAGCAGCAGGAGCAAAGTGGCAGCATCACAGCAACCTGCTGCCTCAGCTGCCGGTGGGAACAGCAATGTCACTCCTGAAATATCATTTAAATCATTTATAAATGCATTTTTGCATTTTAGCTGTAAAATGCTGCATGGAGACAAAGTGCATCCACCTGAACAGATAAAGGTCCTGCTCATGGTTTCATCCTGTTAAAGGGGACGTTTTCCTGCCGCTCTAGCATTCAGAAAAGTGCATTTCGTCCAATTGTTGGCGAGAAAACAACCTGAACCGTAATGAACACATTTCAATTAACTTTTCCGGAAATGTGGCGAATGGAATGAAGAACAGAGGAAGAGATTTTGCCGATGTTCTAGATTCTAGAGGGACTTAGACCTTTGATCTTCCAAAGCCAAGAAGCGTTGATCAGAAAGCTACCTACATATACTCTGGGTGTCGAATCTGGGGGGAAATGACCTGTTTTGCAGAGATCTGCGCTCTCCTGGTGCTTTGGTTTCTACTCAACGAGGAAATTCAAATATTTAGAGGATAATTCTTACCATGAAAGACATTTTTTTTAATTAGGAACTGAGCTGTAAAGTTTTCCCCTGACAACTTTCAAACGGCTGCACTTTCTTCCACTTTTATCAAAGCAATGAGACCAGCTCCTTGTTTATCATTGTGTTCATGTGGTGATCTCTACGAGGGTCCACATTAAATCAATAGGGTTCCCCTTTTTCCATCTATGCAGACATATATATTTCTATAGATATTAGCATAAGTTGTGCGGGGGGTGTATAATTGGAACGACTAAGCAGGGAAATGCAGAACCTCTCTCCCCGGGGAATTCTGCCATCTTCTTTTCATTTACCTCCATGAGTAAACAGGATAAAAGCTCCATTTGCATGAGCTGGCACAGGATCCGGTCCTCGCCAGGATGAAAACCGTCGCGAGCCTGAACACAGCGGTTGGGATCACCAGAGATGCACGGGAACACACTGGCGGGGTTAACGTATGCAATTTTATCCTCACCTAATTTGAGCAGTGCAGCAATTATCGTGTGACAGCGTCTCCCTGGTTGTTGTTCATCACCGCCAGCCTCTGTCCTTCTTTATTTTCCCCGGAGGCCTGAGCGAATCTCTGTGATTAAGTAAACACAATCACACTTGATCACTGCAGCAGATTTGCTTCTCTTTCATGTGGCGCCTGGCATAACAAACAAACATGCAAGAGATTAATTTAGGGTTAATAGAGTCGTTAATCTCGGTGGCTGATGGAATGTGACAGGCTTGTTTGTTGCTAAATCTTTTTTTTTTTTTTTCCCTCCTCAGACTGTTGCTTACAGCTGCTGTTGGCGTGTCTCTCCTGTCAGGGCTCTGTGCTCCTCCTGGGGCTGGGGGAGGCCTGCTCCTCCTGTCTCCATGCTCTCTGCTCGCCCTGCTGTCACGCCTGCGCCGTGTGCTGCTCAGCCCTGCAGGAGGCGCCTGTGGAGGAGCTCAGCTGCCACGCCCACTGCCACAGGGTGCTGTTTGGGTCGTGCTGTGAGCCCATTGAATGCCTGGAGTTTTGTCTGGAGTGCTGCGAGATCTGCCATCGCGGTTAGGAGCAGTTTGAGAAACAGTGAGATTTGCCGCCCCCTGGTGGTCAAACCCAATGCCAGAAAACTCTGAAATCTAAGTCTTAAGTGGTGTATACTTGGGAGAAATCTGAACACAGCTGCCTCTGTCAAGTCTTTTTTTCTTTGTTTGACCACTTTAGCGTCAGAGGACAGCATTCCTTGGTTTGCTCCTCCTCGGGCTTTCATGCAGCGCTCCGTTAAACGTTCTCTCACAGCGTTCGGAGACATTTCTTTAAAATGTGTATTTGTTCAATTTGTGTTTTAAATAGGCAAAGGATACTTTACTTTATCAGTCAACCAATATCAAATCAGTTCCAACAGTCATATCGTCTGATAATAGTTAAATATAAATTATATATAAGCTAATGATGCATTTATCTCCTGCTTAAGAATTATGGAAAATATATTCAGGGCCTTTAGAAATATACAGAGACAAGCTGATTTCAATCTCTTTGGGTCCACTAACAGCCAAATCAGACTCTGCTGTGTAGATGTTGGTGTGTATTTAATGACAGCGGCCCAGACGACCCCGAACAAGAAGGTCCTGCTTCTTCACTCTGATTTCTATGGCTTCTCATGTTACCAGACTGGAGGTTTGACTTCTGCCTGTTCGGCTCTTTGCCGCTGAGAAACAGGTTGACAAAAACCTTGTCAACTCTCTCTTGAATCTTTTTTTTTTTTTTTTTTTTTTTTTTTTTTTTTTAACATTTGTTGTATAAAGCACTTAGAACATGAAAGGAGGCTGATTTTCTCCTGATCTTGAAAAGATGGAAGCGGGTCCTTTCAAAGCTGTCCTGTGAGATGACAGCGGTGAGGCAGAGTAAACAGCCAAAAATAAAACAAAGCGGCTGTAAAGACGACGCTGTCAATCTGTCCACGCAAGCCGAGAGGCTCATTTAAATCACGCCGCCGCCGGTACAATGAATTTAGGTTCCTTATTTGTCCGTGACGCTCACGTTCTGTCAGTGGCAAGAGATGTCGGTGTCTCGTTTAGACAAACACACACCAATAAATAAACACTCAAGGTTGTTCCACTTGTCCCCCTCAATTTGTTCTAGCCTTTAACCACAGCCAGTGTTTACCTGCACCAACGAACATCTGATAGAGTGCGAGAGAATTCAGATACATACAAACACACACACCCCCATTATTTATGGCCAATAAACACATGTAAAGAGAAGAAAAATGCAGATTTTCCTTTATTTGGCAAACAATTAAACACAAATGAATCTCTAAGCGCTACCAAAAAAGTAATTTCTCTTCAACCAGACAGGTTTTAATCCCTACACAAGAATTCTGTAAGCAATTTTGACTTTGGTCTTTAACTTCCACTTCCAGCACGTGACTGCTGATTTTGTTAAAACAATCTACAGATGTGATTCCAAACTGGTCTATTGATGGCGTTTTCAGAATGGAGCCGTCCTCGACAAGGATTGGGAAGGCAGACACAGATGGATTCAAAGACATTTAGGTTGTGACACAAATATGTCATAAAATGTGTAAATTGATATTTTTCTGACTGATAGGGCTGTGTTGTTGTTCGCGTCAACGCTTTTATTGAGGCAAAGGTCCAAGTTTTGGAGAAATGATTGAAGTTTGGAGACCTTGTTTTTTATTGTTATTATTTTACAGTTGTGGCGCCAGCAGCCTGAGATAAAAAAGACTGGCCAAGGAGAACGAACTGGTGTGGACTGGATTGTTTTACACCGAGCTGCTTTTCAAAAACAACCATTTCTACACTCTTTTCCCGCGACGTGTCTATTTGTATTCTTGCCCGCCTCCAATGCTTTATGACAATGCTGGTAACCTCCTCAATCAAACCCAGGTCTACTTGTAGCGTTATGAAGTGCCGTCAATTGAAGAAAAGGGGGAATAATAACACTTAATAGTCAGACTGTCAGATGTGCCCATCAGCTGTACAGGAAACAAAAATAAATGTAACCGGATTTGAATATCTAACATTTGAGGCTGACGCAGAGAGGACGGATCAAAGAGAAGAGAGACACACCAGAGGGGGGCAATCATAAACACATCGTCTCATTTTAATACGCGAGGGGAAGGCTTGGAAAGCAGCGCACGCCATCAAGTTTCACGGGTTTGGAAGTGTGTGTGTGTGTGTGTGTGTGTGTGTGTGTGTGTGGTGGGTTAAAGCGAACTACATCAAAACACAGTTAATGAGCATTGGGTTAAAAATGGCTGTGGATGAAACGTTTAATGAAAGGTGCAGTTTTATAGTTGGAAGTGAGATGCCAGGGAGATTTCTTCCAAGGCGTCCACCAATTCCACCATTTCAGCATGAAAACGGCTTAGTAATCTGAAAATTACCGTTACAGGTATAAAAAGATCCTTCATTAAATTGAAGTAACGTCATATTTCCAGGGGGATTCTCTGTGAATTGTAATTATCGCCACAGGTCAAAGGTCACCGGGTTTGAGAAGAATTACCGCAAACAATCTCGACAGCGGATTACGTCGCTGTTAAAATTTGAAAAAGACAAAACTTGTGTAAACTACAAAGGGATTTTATTTCAAAGGACACATCATATTTCACAAAAACAACACCTTCAGTCTCTAGACATCGCGTCAGTCCGCTCACTAAAAACTGGAACACGATTGCCATGCTGGATTTGATCGGAGTGTAAACATATATGTGTATATACACACACATACATATATATATATATTACCATTAATGTGTTTAGCTCCTGAAACTCAGGTTTCAGTGGTCAGATTACAGCTTGCTTCATTTTATGTTGCGTTAGTGTTTGATATTGTTTAACACTTTTTTAGACAGGCTATAGATTAAAAGCATGTATAAATAATTTACCATTTCATCTACGAAGCAGCTCATAAAACCTTGAATTTTGTTTCTCATGACACATAATTATTAAGTCATGTTGTTGCTTTTTTTTTTTTAAAAATTCATTATTGTCTCTTAAATTGTACTCATGGAATAAATTTTTCTTGCATTGATTGTCTTACAGTACTTAAATATATATAAAAAAACACCAGCCGACGCAAAGGTGAAAACGAAAACCGTAATCCCCATTATTTTTTAAATGGCCAGAGAAGAATCCAGCTCGTCTTATTCAAGTATATTCTGATGGTAGAAAATAGCAAAAATCCTCCACAAAGATGCCGGACGTAAAGAGACAAGTACAGCTATTGCACCACCTGACTGCAAGTACCTCAATGTAATACCTGCTTGGAATTAAAATTAAATACTTGTAGATTTAAATTCCTCAGCAATGAGGAGAAACATAATATCGTGTCTATCAAGAAATAAACCTTTAGCTCATCCCTTCTGCTCCTGAGTGCTTAAGTGTATCCTGTACACTTTGTTTCATAAGCAAGGCAGTTTAAAGTACAAATTTAAAATGTAATTTTTTTTTCCTGGTACAAACCTTTTACCCCTCTTTCTTGTGATTGTCATCATATTTTGATTAGATGACTTGTTTATGGCTGAAATACAATGTTTGACTTGAAGTTGCTGCGTCTTCAGATCATATTATTCTTCTTCAGTACCTCCAAATACTGCTGTGTTGCCATGCTGACGGGGTGGAGGTCTGTCCTCGAGACGGAGCCCACCGGGGACAGCCGGGTTGAGGCGCTCTCCAGCTCTGCTGTGGCTGAGGACCAAAGACCGACGACCACCGTCACCTCATACACATTCTGTAATCTTAAATATTACTACTGTGGCTTCAGTGCACTCACCATTTTTTATTTCATTTGATATACTCCTTTCCAGCTCATTCTGCATCTGAAAAAAAAAAACAGAACGGCTGAGACATTTTTCTGGGAATTAATTGGGAGCAGCTGGACAGGTCCTGTTGATGGTGGACCCCGTACGAACCTTAGAGATATAATCGCCAACCCTGCTGCTCTGGCGCTCCGTTACAGGGCTGAGGAGGGGAAGGCCCAGGGAAACGCCTCTGCCGAGTTGCCCCTTTGTGTCTCCGTAACGTAAAGATCCCAAAGAATCCAGGTCCAGGATACCAGAGGCGAAGCTCTTGTTGCGCTCATTCAGCAGTGTAGCATTGGATTCTTTGAGCTGATAAGTGGCTCTGCGGGGGAAAAGAGGCAGCTCTTATCATCGTTATGATATGTGGTAATGATCATAATCACCCTGACATCCTGACTATTGATCAGTCGACAGCAGAAAATTCTGATCTCACCTCTCTAGTTTGTCAGTCAGAGATTTGTGGAGCTGCAGCTCATCTGTGTACAGCTTTTGGTATCTCTCTAGCTCCGTGCGCGTGGAGCGATGGGAGTCACGGGCCCGCCTCAGCTCACCCTCCAACTCATCAATCCTCTGCTCCAGCTGGAAGCGCAGGTTGGCCTCTTTGTTGGCTTTCTTCTGTTCCAGGACTTCTTGTGATGCAGCCTGGGACTGACAACCAAGCAGGATTTCCTCCACATGTGCCTAACTCGCCATTTCATTCTGTTTTAAATGATCTTAAAAAACATGTACAGTTCTCTCCCCCCCCCCCCCCACCAAACAAACTCTAAGGTAATGCTCCTACCTGCAGGAAGAGGTTGACCTGATCTAGTTTCTCCTGTAACTCCTGGCGGGCCCTCTCCTCAGCATCATGGCGGAACAGCTCCACCTTCATTCATTAATGCAGCAGAACGTCAGTTAGTAAGTAAATAAGTTAAGTTGTTCTAAACATCGCAACTGTCAATTCAATTCAATTTGTTTAAAAATAAGTTCAGAAAACACTTAAATGTTCTGTACCTCCTCATCTAACTGCTTCTTTCTCATCTCCAGCTGGTCTTTTTTGGAGCTTGTGCTTTTCACAGATGCCAGTTGATCTTTAAGCTCCTCGTTAACTTTTTCCAACTGTCTGCGAAGGGACACTTCCTGTTCCAGCTGAAGCTGCATCCTGTCCACCTGGGAAGATCAGAATCATAGAGGAAACATCTTTGAAATGAATCTTTGCCCTGCTGTCCTCCTTCCAACCTGGAGGTCTGAAAGCGACTTAAGAGGCTGCTACATTCTAAAAACAAACATAAATTAAAAATAAATTGTAGAAAGTGCAGGTTTACTTCAAAGCAGAGATTCTAACGGATCTAACAGAAACCTTATTGCTGACTGGTCCAGAAGAGCCAAATCCAATCCCACTTCTGTCCTGATCCTTCAGTTTCTTCTTTGCAGTTTTTAATAAAGTACGCAATCTGGAACAAAATGCATGATTCAGGAAAATACATTGTTTAAATAAAAACAAAACAACAACACACTCAGCGCATCACACTCTTAAACAAATGTATTTTCAATTATACAAACACACAAAAAGATACCTTTACGCCAAATACAAACCAAGCAGCACTACAGGGCTGTGAGCTAGGAAGCGCTGGCCTCTACTGGAATCTACCCGTGTCTAAATGGAAGCACTGGCAGCTGTGAGGAAGCCTGAGGTGGAATTTACAAGTCACCTGTACATTTCTTTTTGAAGCTCTGTGTTCCTCTTCAGCTCGAGATCCAGCCGGATGTCAATGGCTTTTCTCTGCTCTTCTAACTGGATGGCTTTATTCTTTTCCGCTTCCATCTAAAACATGGAGGAATTTCAAAGAACAGTTCAGGAAAAATGGCTGGTTAAGTCCTCGAGACAAATGTCTGCTCATTCTGTAATAAATCACCTGGCTGCTCAACTCCCCTTTTTGCTTTTCCAGCTCTGCCAGTCGCAGTCCCAACTGAGTGCGGCTCTTCAGCTCCTGCTCCCACAACACCTGAGTGTCCTTGGCAGTGTGAGACTGTGTGCTTTGCTTCTGGACCTATGAAAGACAAACAAGCACATTAAAATGCCCGTGGCCGGCATCAGACTGGCAGAATACCAAATGAGAAGCATCAGTCAAGACACACGAATGATGATGAATTAAAGACTTTCATGAACAAAAAGACAAAAAAAAGAAGAGAATACCAGTTCAAATACTAGTACCTCTTTACTGAGCTGGTCTTCGAAAGTCAGCTTTGCAACCAGGTCCTCTAGATGATTTCTGACCTTCAAAAATAAATACACCGTGTCAATCAGCGAAATGTGTATTTGTTATCGTTGCATTTTGGCTAAAAGTGAATTTTATGCCAGAGGAAGTAGCATGCATCATGCAGCTTGAGCTGAAAGTAGGCAGAGTCCATTTCACCAAAAAACTATTTCACCCATTGAAAAAAAAGCCCAAACCAACACAAAGCTCTAGAATATTTCATATACTATTAGTAGAGGACCGGAAATTATCGATGGAGATCAAAGATTGGATTTATGTTCTGTTTAAAGAACTGAACAGAAAATAGACAAACAGCCAATACCAACCCCTTCTTCACTCGAGCCATCAGACAGCTGGGAAAATATTGGATAACTTAAGATATGACAGTGATTTCATGATGTAAAACGGATGTGATAACGCTTTCAAGTGTAATGCTGTGAAGACATGTTCCCCATATTCAGTGTGTAGATATTTGATGAGATCGTGTGACAAAACAATTTGAAACAACAAGAGGACTGCGAATAATAAAAAGAATATGCAAGCACTATAGAAAACTAGTGCCTAACACCACCACGAAGCACTACGCTTCATTGCACTCCAACTTCCACAGACACTTGTTTTTTCTTTGTTCTATATGTTGTAATGTGACACGTTGCTGCCCCACAGTGGCCGAAGTTACAAACTGCAGATGAAATTGAATTTGTGCCCAGTAATCAGCGAAATGTCTGTTTAGTTCATATGTTTAAATGAATTGTTTTTTGAGGGACTATGACATAGTGGGTTGAAAGGGTAATAAACTATAAAATACCATTATAATCCCATATTTCATTATAAAACACCTTGGTGTGTGCTTTAGAGATGAATGAATGAATGAATGAAAAAGTAGTGAATTTAATTTGGTGAATGGAGATAACTGCAACTACCATTAAATTAGTGCCCTACAAAAACTGAAAACCTTTGATATATTGTGACCCACCTCAGAATATAATACATACCAGAGCAGCTTCATGGGTTCCTTTCTGTAGTGTATTGATTTCTTTGGACTGTTTATTTGCAGTAGCTTCCAGCCTAGCGTTCTCTATTTCCAGCCTAATGATACATACATTTAAATTCATTATCACAGGGCATGGTCCAACATGTGACATCTTTGAATGTGTGTACAATGTGTGTTTGAGCAGACCGCTGCATATCTTGTTCCAGCTGTTTGATGGTTGTTTCATAAGCCGCTGAGGTGGACAGTGACGCTTGAAGTTTCTGAACAGCAGAACTCAGCTCCTTCTCTCTTTCATCCAGGCTGCAGGTCAGAGTCTGGATACGCCTTTCAGCCTGTGTGTACTGTTCTTCACTTTCCTCCAGCTGTGGGACAGATATGAAACAATTATCTCGACAGGAGTGTTAGGAGTCCAGTCAACCCAGAGTTGTGCTTTCTTTGATGAACTTGATGTAAAGGTTTCCAGGTCATTTACATGGCTGGACCTGACACATGGAATACCTTTCTTTTCAGCCTGTCCAAATCCTTAAATAGTCGAGCCTTCTCTTCTTCCAGGTCATTCCGATAGCGTGTGTTGACTTCCAGTGAAGCTTCACTCATTGAGAGCTTCTTGAGTGAATCAGCGAGCTCCTGCTGTGCCTCCCTTAAACAAGCCTGTATCCAGAGAGAGTACAGTTTGGTTGGATGGTAAGGAAATCCTGAACTGTAAAGGTATTCACTGGATCCTAATCTGACCTTCATTTCATTCTTTTCTTCCTGCATCTTGTGGATATGACCTTGAAGATCAGCAGCCTTGGAGTCAAGCTCCTTATTTCTCTCCTTTATTAGTTCGACCCTCTCCTCATAATCAGACTGCAGCTTGGACAAGATATCTTTTAAATGTCCCTGAGCATCAGTCACAGCACGTTCCTTAGCAAGGCCTTTGTTTTGAGCCTCCTCCAGCTGTTGCCGTAGTAACATAACCTCACTCTGGGCTTGGGTGAGTCGCTCCTGTGTGGCTTCGTGGCGTGCTCTGTCCCGGCTAAACTGCTCCCTTTCGGCATGCAGAGTCTTTTCGAGTTCCAGGCCACGTGTGAGGGCCTGGTCTTTCTCCCGCTGTAAGACCTCCTGCAGGAGACCTTTGTCTTTCAGCTGCTGTGACACTCGATGAACTTCATTCTCCAAGTTGTTTGCCTGAGCCTCTGCCTTGATCAGTTTCTGAGACAAGTTGTTGTTTTCCTCACGCAGAATGGAAACTTCACCTGTTAAAGTAATTCACCAGGAGTGACAGCTATGATCCAAAGAAATACTTTACAAATACATTAGCTAAATATCTGATACTTTCATCAAAGACATTGTCAAACAATCAGTGTATTTTAGTACCACATGGTGAAATGGTGATATTCATAAGATAAAATTATTTTTTAAAGTCAAAGAACTAGTTCCTTGATGTTTAACAATCCTCAATCCACAGTCCTAGTAAAACTTACCTGTGAGTTTGCCTTTGAGATGTTGGTGTTCCTCTTTCTCCCGAAGCAGAGTGCTCTCCCTTTCAGACTTGGCTACATGAGAACGTTCAGCCTCCTTCTCTGCTCCAGATAAACGGTTACGGATGGACTCCAGCTCGGTCTCCAGCTTTTCACGAGTGTGTCGCTCATTTTCTAGCCGTGTTCTTGTTTCAGTTAGCTCAGACCTCAAAGTGGTCACCTCGTTATTGCTGCTGGAGACGGTGTTTTTCAGGGACTCGCTGTTGAGTTTGAGATCTCGCCGAGCATCTTCCAGCTGGCCCTTCAGAGTCCTGTTCTCCTCCAACAAAGTGCCCTCTCTGAGACTGCTGTGAGCATGTGAGTGTTCAAGGTCTCTTTTTGAAGTGGTCAACTGCTCCTGTAAGGTAGCGATCTGCAGGAGCATTTCTCTCTCCCTGCTGCTGGCCTCAGTGAGCCGAGTCAAAGCCTGTGGAGACCATGGAAACAGTTCAGTTCTGTCTGCAGTGGACATGATGCAAGTGATGTTTCAAGTGCCAACCAAACTAGCATGTTCTGAAATGAGAGATAAGAATTACCTCATTGCTTTTGCTAATATTCTGCTTGTTCTCCTCTTCGGTCTCTTGCTGCTTACGGAGACAGTTGTTGAAGAGATTCTCCTGCTGAATGCGAGCACTGCGTTCCTGAGCCAGCAGTTTCTGTATGTCATTGTAGTCTTCTTCAAGCTAGTATATCACAGGAATTCATTAATACTCAAACACATATAAAATAATATAAGCTCTAAAGTACTGCAATATTCAAAAAAGACCAACAATCTAATGAAAACAGGATGTGCTTAATTACCAAGACCAACCTGTTTTAAGTTGTTGCCCAACTTTGAGTTTTCCAGCTCCAGATTTCTGAGGGTGAACTCTACTTTCTCTCTCTCCTGGACTTCAAACTGCTGTTGTTCCTCCATGACTCTCAGCTTTTCTCTGGTGGCATTGGAGTGATCTTCATGTTCCTGTTTCAGCTGCAATCTTTACCAAGTTTCAGACAAATTTCTTAATCATTCAGTAAATACAACATAGAAATCACTAATCACTAAGGAAGGGACATTCGAAAGTCTTTAAGAGATAAAAGTGGTTCTCACTTGAGGTTTCGGACTTCGGCTTGCAATTCCAGCTGGTTGAGTTCCAAACCAGTCCTATCACATTTGACTTCCTCCAGAGAGCTCTTCAACTCTGTCTTCTCCATTTCAAGGTAACTCGCCTTGTTGGCCAGATTAGCACTGCGATATTTTTCCTTCTGAATGGAATGGTTATATTTGTAGATAATATTTTGCAGCTCGATGATGATATTTGAATCTGTAAAGATGCAAACAAGATGATGGTATGTCCATGGTGATATGTGCAACATGGGCTCCATAGTGGATTACTTTTTCCCTAAATTTTATAAATAAATGTATCGAGATACAAAAGTTTTAAAAGCAACAATGAAATGAATCATTTTGAAAACCAGAAGAGCCAGTACCCAAAGTGGAGTTAAGCTTCTGAATGAAGAGGGCTGTTCGTTCTGACAGTGGCGACTCCATGTCATCTGTGGAGGAGTCTGACGAATGACTGAGATCAGCAAAGTCTTCTGCCATCTCAACATGCTCAGGGTTCTACAAATGACAAGAAAATGCAGCCCTCACATTCATCATAATGCTTCTCTACTGGAAGACGTCTAACAGAGCGATTATTGTACCTCATGTGTCTCCCCTCCATTAGCTGACAACCTGGGCACAAAAAAGAGGTCGGATGAATTCACCAACAGTGCTTATTAACTGTGCAGCATTTCCGGGAAAATTTGGGATGACTCAATGTTAAATTTGAGGAGCTATTGAGAGAAATGTGAAAATATTCGATATACCTTCCTTCCTCATCAGATGTGCCATCTAAACTGCCATCATCATACAGTGAAAGAGGATCTTCAATGTGGGTGTTTTGCTGAGGGGCTCTGTGATGAGGAGTCACTGGGGACAGCTGTGCTTGCTTCTCCTCTTTGGTGCCAGTTTTGGGCTGCTGCCCTGGTACCCTGGAGAGAAATAAACTGCTTGTTGTTCCCCTATGACATTCACAATAAATAAAACATTTTGGGGGTTCGATGCAGGCTTGCGGTCACTTACAGCTTATTAAAAAAAACACACACACACACAAAAGTGGGTCCTGCCATTTACCCCTAATGTATTCTTCCAAAATTGATATAGCACCATCTTACCTCTTGGTGGGAGTCGGCTGCTGTTTGGATTGACTTGACAAGCATTCTAACAAGGCCTCGGGTTTTGCTTGTTCCTCCTCAGCCAATGATGCAGAGTCCCAGGAATTACTGCAGTTTTGCTTCTCTACTGTTTTTTCTTTGCCAACCTGAAAACAAAAAGATAAAATAGTATAGAAGGTAAATATTTGTGGATCAGCCCTTTACTATTGAGGCCTACTACTTAAGTATAATGTTTATCTCTAGGGTGTTTCGTGATAATTTGGCCTCTCTGGAGGTACATTCTTAACTTTAACAGGTCAAAGTGCCATGAGATGTGACATAAAAACCAAGAGACTGATTTAAAATTTCTCCAATTAACTGAACAGATATTTTAATTTATCCAACTGAGATATTAGTATTTAAAATATTTGTGTGTGCATTGCATTGGTATAACATGCAGTAAAGATAAAGCAAGAGATAAAGAGAACTTTCAAAATTAAGGAGAAACCGAACAAACTTCACAACACACTACCAAGAACAAACGCGGCAGACATCAAACAGAGAAGGAGTCAAAATCAAAAACATGACATTTCTATAAGTTGGGTGAGCATTGACCATGAAGTTGGTTATACTTTTATAGCCAAACCAATCAATGTGCAGATTGGTGCTAATTTCAGCACAAGACCAAAAATAAAAAGGAAACAAACATTTAACAGAAATAGGATGAAGAGATGGAGGGAGTAAACCAGTAAAAAAAAATGCAGAGACAAGCTACACAACCATCTTCTACCTCTTTCTGGAGACGGGGCTTTTCTTTCTCCCGATCTCGGAAGGCAGCCTTCAGCTTCCCTACCTCGTGTTTAAACCTTTGCACATCCTCTTGCAGCTCTTCATCAGAAATCCTTGAGACTGATGTTGGATTTCTATTGAGCAAAGGTGGAAGGGACCTGGTGTATTCCTCAAGATCATCTTGTAATTTATTTTCTTGGCTCCTCATGGTTTTATCCGTGTTTGCAATGTTGTTATTCCAGTTACCATCAGTTCCAGTTAACAAGAAGGGTGTTTTCGTAGCCCCCGGTACTCCAGGTCTGCTCTCATCCTTCTGTTGTCTGGTGTAGTTTGATGAAGAGGACCTACGATCTTCCTCAGTTACTTGATCTGGGTCTTGATGCCAGGTGTTCATTCTTGCTGGCCGGTCAGGGCCAACAGGTTTTGACTCACTTTGCGTAGATGTGGAAACATGGTCTGTACTCCCAGCTTTGACTTCTACATCCTCATCACTAAATTCTTCTCCCGAAGAAGCTGATTCAGCTGCAGTCTTTTCTTCTACATTATGAGGTTGAAGCAACTCTTCAAACTTCTCATTTAAATGGTCTGCGACCATTCTCAGGCTGGGTTTTACTTCGCTGTTTTCTACTTCTACCCAGAGGTTCTCACAGTGTTTCTCTAATGGCATGTTGTCGTGTTCTTCAGCTTTACGCTCATCTTTAAAAACATTGCTGTTTTGACCTGTGTCAGATTCCACAGGGCCAGCTGGGAATGGCTGACTCAGACCTAATTCACATGTGTGTACTGCACTTTTATTGTCCTTTGATTCCATAAATGGGAAGAACAAAAAACAGACAAAACACAAATGCAAAAAATGATGTTTTAAAAAGTAGGAAAATGTAAATATTTAAGAATATAACCATTTCAAAACTACATTTACATATCTTTAATAAACTGTTCAAATGTCCCAAAAATTATTGGAGCAAACATGATAAAATCTTCAAATCCTGCAATGATTTACATGAGGAAACAATGAAGTTATAATTTCTTTGTACAGAAGGCATAAAACATCTCACCCTTTGTTGCTCTTTATCAGATGCTACATTTATTTGACCATGTATTGGTGATGATAATTGCTCGGGGGATCCTAAAAACACAAAACAACATAGCAGAATTAAGCACATCTGTGCTCTCAGATTAAGATTGGCTTTTACCAGCTAAAACAAAAGTCACATGCAGATGTCAAAAAGTATGTTAAAACAAAGATTGTGTCAAAACACATATTTAAAAAAATGCAGTTTAATAAAACGGCAAAAAGAACCTGACCTTTGACAGCTTCTTTCTTCTGAAGTACCATCTTCCTCGCTGAAGGTTGGGGACAGGGAATAGGTGGTGGTGATTTGCTTGACTCTCTGGCTACAATACTCCTCTGTGGCAGCACTGGAGCATCGGAGCAATCATCTTCAACTTGCTCTTTAACAGATGACCTAGAACAATTTTGCTCCTCAAGTCCAGGAGAAGCCATTCTTTGCCCAGGTGAGTTTCTCTGACTGGAGGCACTGTCCGAATCCCAGTCTGATTCATCTGTGTTATAATCACAAGACACGCAGTTTTGACACTAACAATAGTTGAATGTAAATTCTACCTCAATAAAAAACAATGCACGGGAAAGACAAAAAGGCTAATAAAGAAAATATACTGTGTATACTGTAGTTTTACAACTAAAAAATAAGCCATTCATGCATATGTAGCCCGTTAGTGTTACTAACCTGCTCCATGAGCTTCAAAAGGTTTGATGGCAGAAAAATAACAATAAATAATAAAGTTAATGTCATGCACAATCAAGACTAGAGCAATACCAGCTATAGCTACACCAGCTATTTTACTGTTGAATATTACAGTAAAACCATGGAGGTTAGGTGAGTGGGTAGGTGCAATATTTTGAGCTTACCATCAAAATCGTCGACCCCACTCAGACCGAGTTCTTCCATTAGGTCTGTCAAATTGAAAAAGTATTAAACTAAAACTATTCCCCTTTAAATAGATTCTGAAAATGTAAACAGAAACCTCACTAAAAGTTCATGTGTTTACCTAATTTTCGATCTTTGTCACCTTCAAGCTTGCCCAAAACACTTGTTAGGCCAAATTTTGGCTTCTCTCGCTGTACCTCCGGCAGGTCCTCATCAAGATCGACCTGTTGGCTTTCACCATCATTGTTCTTGTTTCCAACTGCGGAGGACAAGGCATTAGTGTCCTGCTTGAGGTATCTTTAACCAAATAATCTGATGAAGCTGGATGGAAATGGCATGGCAAAAAGCATCCCCATGCAAATGAGCTCATGACTTAACTAGCAAGAAATTACATGGTGAGGTATCAGACACTTTCTTCCCTGATGGAGGTTTTAGTGTGACATACGGCAATTCAGCATTAGCCAGGTGAACAGGTGCAAACTGAACTATTCAAGGCAAAATCAGAAACAATGCAACCATGTCGCAAACATTAGGGTTGAAGTGTAGCAGGCAGAATGTCACATGCATTATTCCGAGGTGAGCGTAAAGCGATGTTCGGGACTAAGGACTGGTGGTTAATATGATTAATTTGCAGCTCCATAGACCTATAAGTCAAGTCATACCCTCGCCCTGGCTGCCTCTGGGCATGCCTATTCTCCTCCAAGGCTCTAGCATTGCCATCCTATTGACTCCTTCCCCTCTTAAAAAGGAGGGAACATAAAACATGTCTACAGAAGAAATTGGACACACTGTTGAAAAGGCAGTTCTGATTGAAACACCAGGCCAAAACACCTAAAATAAAAACTGACAATATAAATCACCATTGCATTCCCAAAAAAACAGCAAAAGTAAATAAAAAATATTTTTCATTTCTGAAGAACTACATGAACAAATAAGTTCAGCTTTTGTCCCAAGGCAAAACTTGTAAATATCAATAGATATAAATGTGCATCCACCTTCTTTAATCTCTTCTTCATCCGAGGATATTTCATCTCCATCATGATTGTCTTCTTCTGACATTTCCAAGTGTTCTTTGCAGGACTAAAGAAGAAAAAGTGATCAGTCAAAAGGCTTGTGGAAAATATCTTCACCTTACAACTGCACTTTACAACTGTGTCTACAGGGTGTCTCTATAATTATTCACACGAGAAGGACCAGGAATCTGATGGAGGTGTTCTTACAAAAGCCACGCTAGACAGCTGAAATTCAACTACAACTAAAAGTACCTGACGTTCTTCTCTTTTACCTGTGTGAGAGGCCCTTCCGAGATTCTGACTTCTTCACTTCTCTCCACTACACTCTTTGCCTCATCAGGTGAGTCTAGATCAACATCATCAATGTCAGTCTGAAGTAACAACTCATCAGCGCAGTTCCTTCTGGAATCACAGTTCTCAACAGCAGTGACATCATCAGTGGTGGGTTGTCCCCTGAGGTCACCAGACGACATTTCTGTTCTGCTGAAAGCAGCATTTCCACTTTCTGGGTGAATACGTGAATTTAGTCTAGATTCAACATTGAGCTGATTCCCTGCACTCAGGCATCTATTGTGAGCATTATCAGAACCATCTCCTACATCAAACTCTTTAACTGTAGTCCTACTAAGACTGTCATGCAGTTTCTGGGGTGTGTGATCACAATCCCCACTTGAACCATCATCTACTTCGACAGCAGCTGCCTCCTCTAATCCCGTGGCTTTGGCATATGCAGAGGTATATGGGCTATTCAGAACATCCCCTTTCACTGCTGATGTGCAACTGTCAGCTTTATCAACCAAATGACCGTCATCAATTTGATCATTCCCCAATTCTGTTATTTGTTTTTTTGATAACCGACCATGTGAATCTACGTCAAGGTTATGTCGAATCTGTTTTTTAGTTTCATCCTCTTTATCAGGTACTGGTGACAGCGAAGGAGATGGGTCATCCGATACTCTGCCGATACCGATTAACGAGGCTTCTTCACAACAGTCCAGCAAATGCTGCTGCTCCCCAGGATTATTTGGAGAACATCCCAATAAAGAGTCTTGTGAGGATCTGTGTGTCCATTTGTGTGATCCAGCATCATCTTTGACATCGGGGGAGCCATTATTTTCCACACCTCGCTCCTTCGTCCGATCAGCAGGTTCTGCGTCAGGGCCAAATCCAACTTTTTGACCGTCTCCGTCATCACTGCTGTCCGTCCACACTGTATCACCCCTGATTTGGTTTTTGCTCCTTGGAATACCATTATCCATTTCAGTTACTTTGTTTATGTCATCTTCTTCAACCTCAGAAGATGCGGGAGATCTGGAAAGTTTTCCGATTAAATTCCTGTGTGAAACTTGGCTTTGCTCTGTGGACCATGGATTTTCCTTTCCGAGGCTTTCCTCTTCATCGGACAACTTAGATTCTACTCTGACCGCTGAAAAAACATAATCATGTTCCACATCAAATGTCACTGGTATGGCATAACTCGCCCCAGCTATTTGCTGCGTTCTGGTTTTCAGATCATCTACAGAATTTTCATCCCCACTAACACCAGATCTACTTTCTCCGTTGTCATAAACGTGAATGTCGGGTATTTTTTCACCAGTAACACAAGCTTTTTCAACATCTTCAAAAGAAGCAGCACGGGCCTGAATAGAGACCACACCTTTATCATCGTCCTCAGATTCACTCAATTCTTCATCTTCTTCATCATTCTCTTCCTCCTCTTCCTCGTCATTTTCATCGTCCTCCTCTTCGTCTTCATCGCCATCGTCTTCATCTTCGTCATCTTCATCCTGCTCCTCTCTTTCTTCATCTTCATCATCAGAGTCCTCACCTTCTGGGCTTTCTTCTTGAGATTCTGATCTGTCTTTACTATGCAGGGGCTTTTCTGTTGTACTTGTTGCTTTTATTTTTATTTTGGAAAGACAAAAAGATACGTGTCAGAGAAATGTGAATTTATTTACCTTTTTGCAGTTTGAAGGGGAGATAGGGGTCAACTGCGGCACTTTAGATGGGAGGAAGGATGGGGAGGGATCTACTGGGTGCTCCTTAGGGAGAAATATGGTGTTCTGGACATTATTTTCATGGTATGGGTCAGTTTTTGTATCCTTTACAGTTCTGTCGGGCAGTGCAGGAACTAGAGGCAGGCAAGGAAAAGTGTTAACTACAAAAACAACGGATTATGATGGGGCTCTAAACAGGTGAATGAAGGTAAAATATTTTCGATACCTTCTTTCATTTTGGATGCCAACATTTTCATCAAGTTTGCCTTTTGTGGTTTCTGAGAGACACAAAATAAAATGCAAGGTCAAAGGTCAAACTAGGGTGACAGTATGATTAACAACAGCAGCACAAACCGCTTCAGTTAAAAGGGAATCGTCTTCTGACGAAGGCCAGTCGTCACAAACACTTTCCATATCTCTGCAAAGAGAAGAAAATCATTTAACCTGCTATTTCCTATCTTTTTAAAACAGGCACACTGTCAAAGAAAATGACATAACTAAAGAAAGATATAAACACTTACCGACTTTGAGACTCAGACTGAGAATTGTCTTCACTATCTGAAACAAAGTAGAAAAACTTGCTCCAATTATCTAATTATGTAAATGTTAGTGAACAGAAAAGGTCCACATGTCCTATATGTCTCTGCATTACGAGGACGTTATCTAGCATGGATTCATTGCCTCCTGCTGAGGAAGCTGTCTGTGCCCAGACACACAGACCTTCTGCAACCTTCTTTCATGCTGTCTCTGCGGGTTGTTGCAAAGACTGTCAACACCAGCTGGGTAACTACAGCTGATAATCCACTGAACTGTCCTGTCCTGGAACTGTTAAACAGGCCAACTTAAATCTAAATACAGATCCAAGTTTGATTCATTTTTAAAATGCTGCTCAAGCACAAGTGTCAAAAACAAAATGTTTTTGTATTGCAAATAATTTGATTTTTTTCCCCCTTAGTTGCATATGAACTAACTTGACGCATGAATGAAGAAACTGACCACTACTGATATCTTATAGTATTTAACTGCATATACTACCTCCCCGAGCTTCATTTTCTCCGGGCTCTATGTCCAGGTAAGAAAATGTGAGAGGAATAAACAATCAAAATCACAATTTTAAACACTGTCACATCAAAAACATGGCATACATACCATATTTACTAGTGGCTGGTCCCCCCAAACAGACAGCTGCTCCAGCATTTTGGGAAGGGCTACCTAATGGCGAGGGTTTCTTCTCTTTGCTCAGACCTGGAAGTGATGGTGACTGTCCATTGTTCTTCTTGATACTGTGCTCATTGATCAAGAGGGAACACCTACAAAAAAGCCACTCTCATTATTCAACACAGAAAATGACAGTCATACAGAAAGAAAAAAGAAAAGCATAGAAGAAACAGTTCTGGATGGTTAAAAGAACAAATCAAAGAACAAATATCTGGGTTTGATTTTTAGAATTAATTCGTTAGGAACTGTGGTACATCTACATTTTACAAAGCCATAAATTACAGCTCCAGGAACACAATATTAAAACAAATGCAGCACAACTTACGGGTGATACCCATTCATCACTGCATAGTCATCAGCTGACCATCCTTTTGTATCTTTTAGAGTGACTTCTGCATTAAATTGCAGCAGCAGTCGCAGCATACCAACTAGTCCATTGCCAGCAGCTATCATTAAAGGAGATCTAAGGGTAAAAAAAACAACCAAAGAAAAAACTTACTAAGAGTGACAAACACAGAAATTGATGACAAATATGTCATTGTTCTGATCTGACCTCTGATCTTTGTCCACAATGTTCACGTCAGCACCCTCCCTGAGGAGAAACTCAGCCATCTCAATGTGATCCTCGCGGACAGCCAAGGTCAACGGTGTGAATCCATCCTAAAAGTTGAATTGCAATTTGTCCTGAGATAGACAGGATAGCACAATGCTACTTGTCTGGCTGAGTAAGGAAAGTCACCTTATTTTGTGCATCAATGTCAGCATCATGCTCAAGCAGCAAGACAGCAGTTGAAATGGAAGGGATGTTTGCTGCTAAATGGAGGGCTGTGTTGTCATCGACGTCCACTAGATTGGGGTCAGCATGATTTTCCAGCAGTATCCTTACACAGCGCTCATGCTGACACTGCACTGCCTGACATTGGACAGAAATACGGTGAGTGCTACTGAAACAACTACTGAGAAGCTTCAACAAATCACTGAGCAGAATTATTCTGTAATAGACTGACTCCATCCCTACAGTATATCTAGGATTACCTTCATTAAAGCGGATCTGTTTTGATTGTCACACAGGTTAAGCCTTGCTTTTCTCTCAAGGAGAAAATGCACCACCTCAACGTGTCCGCTGGCACAGGCAATATGAAGTGCAGTTCTGAAAGATTAAGAATTATTTGTTACAATATATCCATGTATTTAGGCAATATGACTACATTTTAAGGTGTTTGAGAGACATTAATAGTGTATTGGCTATGGGTGTTTCCTCACAAAACATCAGAAAGGGGTTATTAAACCATGCAAGGATTTATCTTCACTCACCTGTTCTCTTTGTCCAGTTGATTGATATCATGTTTTTCAGCAAGTTCCTTCAACTTTCCCACATCACCACCCGCAGCAGCTTTGTGAACTTTTCCAAGATCCTTGTCTTTTAGCTCGTATCCTCCAGAAAGGACACTGCCGCTGTCAGGGGTCCCAGAGAGCCGCTTTTTTTTCTTTGTGAGGCTGAAAAACTTCTTCATCGTGCACGATGGTGAAGCTTTGCGTTACTAATGTCACTATGCGTCAATCATCTGTTTCAGCGCGACTAGCGACGGCTGCTCCTTTCCTGCAAAATAAGTGGTGCAAAGCGGATTATAACACTATAAACTGCGGTGTAGGTAGACACCAAAAACTTCCATTAATGCTAGTCGCCATGACAACCTTATACCTTCTAAGTAAAATCTACTAGGCTGGGCTGGACTAGATTAAAATTAAAGGTAACTACAATACTAATCTGGGATCGACAAAGATTTTGATAAATAAGGTTCAACACTGTGATGAATACCCTAAAGTCCCAATACTCCCGAGCCCTAGCTAGCGTAGTCATAGCTTCTGTTACCATGGTAACTACCGGGACAGCTGGCATGCTAAATTAGCATCTGGTGCTGGATTTCATACGGCCCTAGCAAGCTTGTTAAAACTATGCTAAGAATGACGATTACCTGTTGCCCTGGCATTATCTTACAGCTGCCTCTGCACTGCAGTCAAAGTCTCCACTTAAGAGAAGCAAACAACCAGGTTTAAAATGTATTCTCTCGCAGCAGAGACAACTATTTAGACCGTCGCTGCCATAAAACGTGAATATCCGTCATTTAAGGAGCTACGCGTTACTGGGATTATCACAATTTGGATTAGGAAAGGCTAAAAATGAAAAGGAAACAAGGATGAACCAAAACCAGGTTACTAAGAGTAAGAAATGGCCAAATGCAGAGGATGCGCAAAAAATCTATATACTCACTTGTATCATAGTGCGCATTGATTGTATTAACTTAAACGTCAACGGAATCACATTATCAATGACTGAGACGTCGCCTCTTCTTCTTATATTGATTAATGGCGGATGGAAAACCTCGGCCTACCGCCACCTTCTGAAGTGGAGAGTGAAGCGTCTTCTTCTTGTTCTCGGCTGTTGACCTCGAAGATTTTGGGCTACTGCCACCTTCAGGTCCTCTTCCTCAACTATTTATCCTCAAAACCCTTTTACTACTCCAGTAGTGATCGGAAATTTACGAACTTCTTTCTTCCCACTTGAACTGTGCACATATCTGTACTCATCCGCATCCATCACCCCCAGTTTCTTCAATCTATCATCACTTTGGTCTGTATATTGCCTGCATAAAAGAACGTATTCTATTGATTCCCATCCTGACAAAACTCGCATATTCTAGTTGTATGTTACCCCACATTGTGCTATGGAATATTTAAGTTACTGTGACGGATTTTTAATCTTGTTATTAAAATTTAGTGTCCTTTTGCTTTGTTTTGATAAGGACTGTGCCAAATATGGTTTTGGAACATTACTGCCACCTACTGTCCTGGAGTTGGTACATTCCACGTTGGACTGCACAACTCAATTATTTCATATAAGTGTTATACACAGTAAAACCTCTCATACACACTCTACGTCTTCTTCTACATTTATTCTCCCCGTTTCCCCAATTGGTCTCATTATTGTATAGTTTTGTCCTTTATGAAATTTGAGATAATGTTGAGACGTTGAATCAATTATGTTTTGGGAGGGTTGATAGTTGTTTTGATGATCGGGGCTCTGATACGCAGCGCTCAGGGACCTGTGGCAAGACCCGAGAAGCTTCTGTAAGTGATTTCGGTATTCTATTCTAAATTATAATCACGTGTTTTATGCTATCATACATTTCATATTTGCACATTTAAAAAAAAAAAAAATAGTTACAATGCAACAATGAGCTGGGACTATTCAACCGTGTGAACACAGAAAACAAAATTGGTGTTTGGTTGTATTTTACTGTCTAGTTATATAGAAAATACATTTAACTCAAAAACCCTAGAATATTTGCATATGACTCTTACCCCGTAAGTTTCCTGTTAACTTATGTTTATATAAGTTTCCAATATATGCGACGAGCAAACATCTCTTTGCCACCAGGTGACACTGTTGACTGCAGGATAATTGGATTTATTTCAAGATCAAATTTCTTCAAATAATTCTGAAAGCATTTATTTAAGTGAAGCTTTATTCACTCCGGCTGCACTGTGCAACAGACTAGTCTGTGATCAGCCAGCTGGGTTTGGTTATATAACAAAGAACCTGAACTGGCACAATAAAAAAATACATCTCGGGGAGGAGAGGTCAAGATCTTACGCCATTCTTCTTTTCCTGGCAGTTTTTTTTATCTGCTGCTTTGTAACATAGTGCTTACTTTTCTGCCCCAGTTCATATGCAAGTTATAGATACATTGTATTTCTCAAAGAGCCTTATTCACATATAAAAAAACAAACAAACAAAAAAAAAACTCATATTACAAAATGAACCATAACAAACAAACAATCTATCACAGTTCACTTTTAATTGTTCAAAACGTCTCACCTTGCTGCACAAAGAGTTCAGGAAAATGGACTTAATGAGACTTAAAAAAAAAAAAAAAAAAAAAAAGCACCTGATTCATATTATTATCACCACATGTAGCAAAAATAATCATTTTTAGCATGCACATCTAAAGCTTAACCACGTCCTCATTAACACCTTAACACGCAGAACTAAACCTGAAGGTTCAGGACTTTCTAAAGACACAATCGTTGCAACGCCATTAAAGCAGTGACACATGTAACGAGGACAAGGGCTACTTGTGCAGGTCATGTGCGGTTGGTTCTTCATGCTTGCTTTCAGAGGCCAGATAAAACAATCTATGCAAGTTTTAGCTGTATAATATTGCTATGTTTGTACAAAAACAAACCACAAGGGTTTTCGTTTGGTTGGCGTCACGGCAACGGACACGTGCTTCCTGTCAAAACACTGCTGCACTGATGGAAATACTCAGGCGTTTCTTCACGTGAAGCCAGTCAAAACCAGGTTGATTGACAGGTCACAAATGGTGTCTGTTACAGAGGCTGTGAAAAGGTTTTCTGTGGCAGGTTGGTACAAACTCTGGTGCCAGAGGAACATCAAAATTCAGTTCAACATTTGAGCTCAATGGAAACAATGTAAGCTCTGAGCATCTTAACCAGAGCCTTAAGTGAAACTTTTTTTTTTTATACCTACCTGTAAATGGTAGATTATTTATCTGTCAAATGTGAAATACAATCCTTTATGTCTTCGCTTTTATGCATGTTGTACATCACTGTATTTGTTAATCTTTATGAGATCTTTCCTTTTATTCCTGCACATGAACATGCATTAAAATGATTATTTTTCTGGGGCTATAGAGTGGCCAAATAACAATCTCTTTTTAATTAAAATTGTTGCTTTGCAACCCATAGCTGTTCTATATTAACAAAAAAAATTCTTAATATACACATGAGTGAGGCAGTGTCATTAAATATACATGTTGGAATGCAGTATTCTGGTCATTAGTAACATCCATTGCAGGGGTGAGTGGCAACATTACATTAACCTTAAGTTATCTGAGGCAATAAAACAGGAAATCAATGGCCATCGTCTCCTCTTTGTAATCAGAGAGCTGATCATTTTAGAAAACGTCTGTGTGATGAATTGTAAACAGCAACTTTAGAGTACCCTCATTTTTAGCCACAAATGTTTCAGGAAGGGACTGCTGAAATATCCTCTTCCACATATTGTCCCTATTGGTCTCCTTTTGACCCCGAGAATGCATGGAAGGATGTATGCGTGCTTGTCTTATCAATGTGTGGCACAGCTACATCTGAAGGACACTTTGTCCACAGAAAAAGCAGGCATGAGTAAGGGAAAATGTTCAGCTATGTTTATGTCAAGGTGGGAAAGTTTACTAGGAGTTATTCAGTGAGGCTTGTCTAAATCAGGATTCTACAGATTCCCAAGAAGAAGCAAAACAGCCAAAGAAATAACTTTTTTCCAGAATTAAAATGAGTATGGCAGGCTGACTTCCTGAAAACACAACAAAACACTAAACTTTACTTAACAGTTCAGCAGTATCAACTGTTGAACCATCCGTGGATCCATTAAGCGAAGCCACAAACGTGTTTATGTTTTCCCTTCCGTAAAGGACATTGGGGACCCACCATGCTGCTGTAAATGCACAGGAAATCCCTCCAAAATCTGGGGACTTCACAAAATGAGAGACAGTGGGTGAAACATCTGGAAGGGATTTGCCTGTTTCTCATCATTAAGTTGGTTTCGAACTTTGGAAAACACTGAACCACCACTGAAGTCACCTCAGCTGGGACTCAAAAAGGAAAGAGCGAGTTGGTGCACACACAGTTACTCGGTACAATAGTCAGACCTGATGTGGAGTGATTTATCGGCATCCACGAGACCACAGTGTGAGGGCGGAGGAGAAGCGGGGTCTCCCAGCGATTTTAGAAAAAAAACACTCAAAACAAAACACTGTTTTCAGACTAAAGTCTAAAAAACAACTTAACAGCGCTTGTAAATCATACAAAAAGGATCCAGAATAAATTGTGAAATTGTGAAATAAGCCCTTTTGCAACAGATGAATTACTTCACAGTTCTTGGGAGTTGTTTTGATTTTTTTTTTTTTTTTTACCAGAAATACTTTCTTGGTGTGTTCATATGTCTGGAAGAAGTCTAAATTGATCTTGCTGGAACATTGCGTTGGATGACTGCCACACAGAGGTGGATTCTGCCCGAGACAATGGTCAGCAATTTGTACTGTAAATATGACACATCCTGCTTTTGCCATCACAATACAAGGTATCACTGTGTGATTGGCTTACATCGCCTCACTGCTGGTGCGAAAACAACCACAGTGACATTCTTGTAATCAGTGTAGGCTCCTACATCGTGCGCCCCAATGCACATGCTCTTTTAAGTTTCCCCAAGAGCGGGATGTCATTTTGCAAACGGCCTTCTTGGTTTTCAAAGCAATATCCGGGATGATGAATGGAAGCAAACAATGCTGGCAGCTAAAACTTTCCAGCTTTCTAACAGAAAAAAAAAGCAGCCAGATGTTTCCATATGTTAAGCAGTGTGTTGGAGAAGTAATTTGTCCAGTCAGTTTTTTCCTCACATTCTCTCACTGGAGGTTAGCTTCCCTGTTTGACGGGTTAAGAACATACAAGATTATAATAGTAGCACCTTTGGTATTATAGAAATATTGGAAACCTCTCAAGAAAGCTGTTACTTTTGGATACCTTAATGTCGAGATTCTGTTGTGACTGCATCAGCATATATAATATTATGAATATATTACAGTGCATAGGACTCTCAGGAGACTGGTAATGTTGAATAATGAGCTATGCTTCAGTAACAAGGCTTCAAACACTTCACACGCAACTGCATGCTTGCTTGATCATATATTGATAAAATGTCCCCCCATTAAGTGTGACTTCATAGTATAACAACGCAAACAATGTAGCCAAGCATTAGATCTGATGTTTCCCCTGATGAAACCTACCAGCAATTGGTACCTTAATGCATTGTAATCTAAATTCCATTATCATCATATCAGTGACATTTTAATGAAGGTGTTTGTTGTGGGAAAAGCCACAACAGATGCTTTCTATTGTCCTGTCATTTCCTGTCACATGTTTTAGTGATGGGTTGGTGTAATTTGTAGGGTTATCCCAGTCTTTTCAACAACCCTGGAAAAAGAAATAGTTTTACACCGGCATATTGAAAGGTCATCTGGTCATCTCAGTTTTCTTTTTCCAAATGTTACCTTGTCTTCAAATGCTTTTGTGAACTCCCACATTGTAACAAAGCTTTGTAAGATGTAACAAAAATGAAACCTCCCTCACCTTGCGAAATATTTCTGAAAGAAAAAAAGACAACAAAGACAAAATCTACAGAATCTGTCTGAAGATATACTGCTATCCATATCTTATCACATAATTTGCTTATCTGGGTTCATGTCATGGGTGCTGCAGTGTCAGCAAAGAAGCCCAGACCACATCCTTTCCCCAGACGCTTCCACCAGCCCCTCCATTCGGACGCTGAGGCTTTCCCAAGCCTGATGGTAAATGTAATCTCTCACGCATGCCCTCGGACTGTGATGGGGGTCTCCTTTCACCCAGACTTGACCAAAACACCCCCATAGCAGGATGTCCAGGAAGATATATCTAACTCAGCTTTTGCACAAGCTTTGGCCCGGCGACAGCAACGAGAAGGGAAAAATGTCTTTTTGTTTTTGAATCAACACAAACTGGCAGTTTAAACGATCTCAATCCAAGGATCTGTGGACATGGATGACCCTGCTGCAAAGATAAAATGCTTTCTGAAGCAACTGACAGAACGGCCGATTCACGGATGGTTAGAAAAACACTCCTAAGTCACTGGAGAGCTCCTGGAGTTCAGTTAACCTACATCCACACATAATTAAAGGGATACTGCATTTGTCTTCATCTGAGTGGTTAGGAATGGTCAAAAATGGACAAGAGGGTCAGAAGAGAGAATGCTGTCCCAGACATCCATGAGCATCTGGAAAAGATAAAAACTTCAGCAGTTGAGAAAGTGGAGACTCTGTGTGAAAGCATTGTTGATGAAGTTCTTCATTAGTCAGAGCTTTAGCAAAACAAAGGAAGTGAAAATCCACTAATTTTCACCCAAAGGTGACTCTAAGTCTAAGGTCATTAAAAAATCTTCTTTAGTTTGAAGAGACCTTAAAAGAGCCTTCAGCCTGCAGAATAAATGATAGCTTTTGGTGAATGTGGCAGCATTCTTCTCTGCAGCGGGTCTGAAAGGTAGAGAGAATGCAACAAATTAACCTGGGGATGATCTGATTCATGATTGTCTGTAAATAGATTTGGAAGCTTCAGACAAATGATTCAGTAAAGCGGTCGATAGGCCTTTCACCTCTTAAAATGCAGGCAGAAGGATGACATCACTCTGATCTTTATGGACTCAACAATGGGCCATCACCATTTCACTCATCCTTTAAGGTTTCAATGTGATAGATGCAAATTTCAGATGTGTGTAATCCATTAATGACATTAAGAAATCTGGGATGGTTGGTGTAAATGTAAACTTTTCCTG
Source organism: Takifugu rubripes (assembly GCF_901000725.2). Lineage (NCBI taxonomy): Eukaryota > Metazoa > Chordata > Actinopteri > Tetraodontiformes > Tetraodontidae > Takifugu > Takifugu rubripes. The sequence goes on from NC_042293.1 coordinate 11,402,863, forward strand.
CTCAGCCATTAACTAATGGTTTTGACAGAGCTGTTTACATAGTGTAAACACTGAAATACTGTATCAGCCAAAGGGGTTGATTGTGACCATGTGTGATGAAAAACGTACAATTTTGATAGACACTAAATTATATAAGACCCAAAAGTTTCTGCACGCTTTATCTCACACTGTAAATTAGAGAGTTATATCATAATCTTGGCAGGATGTTTTCACCGCAGCTGTGAATGACAATGGGGCTTGTTATTTTGTGCCTGAAGGTCCTGCATTCCAAATACAGTAATGATCTTTGTCAACCCATGGGTTACCTTAGTTTTCTGAACCTTCTCAATGACATCCATGTGTTTTAGAGTTGTGCAACGCACGGACGAAGCCCAGGATTTGCACGAGTCGCACAAATTCATAAAAAATGTCTCATGGAGCTTCGCTATTCAGTGCAGAATCACAAAAGAGCCCAGTTGAAATCCCACTGTGACCATATTACAGAGATCCACTGCTCATTCCCTAATCCCTCAAAAGTAGTGACAGATATACTGCCTAGAGATTTATTGGGTGGTAGATGTTAAGAATGTTTCAGGTCACTTATCTATGAGGGTCATAAGGTACTTAGGTAAATTTCAACAAAGAGGATGACCCACATGCATTTCCTACCACGTGTGATCTGCCATCACTTTGTCTTTTTACCTTTCTCTGGCAAACAGTACTTATAAAACCACTTAATTTTGATTGACTGTGAAGAAAAGCCCTGAATGTAACCTTGGATGAGGACAAGGAGCCCAAATGTTTTCTTACTTTTAGTCCTGTTATCGTCCTTTTTTCTGACAGCACAGCTGCCGCCGCTTTGCCGCAGCTCATCCTGAATGATTCTTGACCTCAACAGAAAAGAATTAGGGATTAAGGGTGGAAAGGATGATTTGCCAAGCTGGTGTCCATTTTATCATCTTGAGCATGTTTCCACTTAGTTCCTTTTTGTGGCAGTCACATGCTTGAGCTGGATCGCAGATGTGTAAGCTTTCATTCAGCATTTCCACTTTTCAGTGAATAAAATAAGGGAAAAGTGCCGCGAACCTCACTCCTTTGTCATAAATACAGTCACATATCTTTAGTTTCTGAAAAGTTTTCATATTTTTTCAATTCCAGGGGGCACAGATTGTGTGCCGTAAGATCAAAGGCTACATTTCAATGTGGTTCAGGCTCAGGTCATTATGTGCACATTGTTACTGCCCCCCCCCCCCCCCCCCCCCCCCCCCCCTTCCGGTCTTTATCAAATGACTACTAAAGCCCAAAAATAATTCTTAAAAAGAGAGAATAGAATAAACAAATTAGTTTGGAACAAGCTAAAGTCCGCAGTATCCTCCAGGACTTCAGTTCTCCCTCTGCAAAATGCTCAAGATTGACATTTTCTACTCAAACAGCCAGAGATCCCCCACACTTGAAAATTATTACCTTTCTTGGTGCCCATCCTTGAGCAGACTCAGAAGACTCTTTGGAGGCCAGTGTTGCTCCTCTCCAATCCCCCACTGTCCTCTACTCGCGTTGGGCCAGTACAGAGTCAGAATGATGAAGATGATGGAGATGAATGCAGTTTGTGTAGTTCACTTGTGTATGAGTAAATGTGTGTGCTCTTGTACATCCTAGTGGGTCATTTTTGGGAACTGAAGACTTTTATTTATTTTCCTCACTACTTTAAAGGGATGTGTAAAGGTTTAGGGTTGGTTTGTTGGGTTAAGGTTGGGGTTAGGCATTTCATTTTGATGGTTAGTGTAAGGGGCAGTGCATGGAAGTCATCGCAAAGCCTAAACAACAAGGGTGTTTGTGCGTTATTGTGCCTTCTGTGTATCAAATTACTCAATACTAATAAAGTTAGGACATTTTTGGGTAGTGAAGACATTTTGTGTGCTCCTTGCAACTTGAAAGGACTGTTTGAGGTTAATGGGGATTTAAGGTGTGTCTGTATTTCTGTTTCTCAATGATCATTTGCTGATATTTTTTCTCATCTACGGTATATTGTTCGTTCTACATACATATAATTCTTTGATCTACAATGTTTCAAAAATATTAAAATAAAGTCTCATCAAACTGCCATGACTGATGAAACTATAGAGGATTGAGAAGGTGATATATATATATAAAATGTCGCTGCTGATCCAGATTACAGTATGCCTTGACTGTTTTAGTTATTAGCCAGTAAATGTAAACCCACCATGGAGACAATATATGGTTTTCTAAAAATGACACTTGCACAGAGAGGAAATGAGGACTTTGTGGGAGCCCCTATCCATACAAATGCTCTTTCACCAGACTGCAGGGGAGATTATTTTAATTTACACCAGGGGATACAGGAGCCATTGAGCTCCCAGGTACCGGTACATTCCACATGTGGCTTGGTTAGATTCTGCACGGTTCAACTGAGGGTGCAAGTTGGTCCTCACATCCCATTTTGCCTTAATGTTTAATGATTTCAGCTTCAGGCATGCCTTTGATAAGAGTACCTGTATGACATGATGAAATAATGAACAAGGAACTATATATTATTTGCATAATATTAGTTAGATGTCTCTTGAGGCAAGCTTTCTCATTGAGATTCAAGGTGAATTATTGGGGCTGCTATAGACCTTCCTGAAATGGATGTCACAGTTATTGGGTAATCAAGATTGGCATAGTGGCGCTGACAAGCTACTTAATAATAATAGCCGGAGGGGACATAAGAAGTCCAGAGCTAGTTTATGTTCAGGGTTAGTAGTTGTTTTTACTCTTCATTTAGTAATTGTGCTTCCCTAAAATCCAGATGTTAAAAAGCTTGAGAGGATTTTGCTGCCGTGACTAACTAAGGAAGTGGGTCTTAGTGAACATTTCATTGATATGTGTCTAACCTGAACGGCAAAAAGAAACAAAGTATGTCGCTAAATGCATCTCTAGTGATTTACTTCCTCTCGTTATGGGTTACAGGCCCTGTTAATGCAGAAAAATACAACCAAGAAAATTCTGTCATGTTGAAATGAGGACTTTCTTAAATACTTTGGGCTTATAATAGAGAGGACAACATGCCTGCTTTCGCCTTGAGCCAGCAAATCACTAAATCCACCGCTGGCATGTGGAGCACGTGCGAGAGACACACCAAAAGGTCTTGCTGCCATAACTCTTGTCCTTGAAGCATAGAGAACTCCTGACCCTGTCATTCACTGAAGAGATCGCTTATCCTTATTGACTGTGACCGACGTAAGGTACAGGACGTGGACACTGAGGTTGTGTGTTAATAATGTTTTTACAGTGTGTGTAATGTTTATGGCCTGACTGTATGCAACACCAGTACATTTCAGAGCTTCATAATGGATTTTCTCTGATCTTTAAGAAGATTAAAGCTCAGACTAGATCCTAATTTGTGAATAAAGGTTTTGGTAAAGAAAATAAATGGTGCAAGAAACAAACTGATACAATGCACGGTCATGTTGAAGATGATATTCAGCCACATCACCCTGTTAATCGGGCCCAGGAAACATTCAGATCAACACATCATCTTCCCTGCCAACAGATTGTTAAAAAAAGGCCTTTCACATTTACAGGCTGTCACTTTTTCTGTGTGGATGTGATCAGTGACAACGTTCACAGTGACATTTCATTAGTCTTTCATGTAACCAATTACCTGCTGTTGGTTTCCAGGAAACAACCCCGCTTTAAAGACATCACACGCTACGCATATTTTAGTAGCTGTGGTGTGTGTTTGTGCATTCCGCCTCGGCCTGTGGGTCGTACCTTATATAAGAATGTTTAAACATTTAAAACGTTTAGAATAACATGCCAATCGCAGTGAAAATAATTGCGGCAACAGCAACAGGTTTATAATTAGTCTTATGTTAATACATGAGGTGTAGTGTGTGTCTCTGTGAGGTCAGAGACACAAAAGAAGGGGTTCTAACATATCGAGAAGCCTTCCATCTCTATTGCTTGGATCTTTCTTTGATTTCCACCTGGTTTTGACATTTGCAGAGCAAACGTACAGTCTGCTTATAACCTTCATGAGATGCCATGCTATGATCCTGCACATCAAACACTGCTGGAGGAATAATGACTTTCAAATAACCTTTCTTTTTTGAGAAGAGACCAAAAAAAAATCTGCATAACATATGCTGTGAGCATAATACAAGAAAAGAAAATCAAAGTAAAAAAGTAGTAAAAAAAAAAAAAAAACCTTTCAAGAGAAATGAGTCTTATATGCTCTTTTGTGCAATTGTTGTTTTCTGTGTAAACCTGTCATAGCCAAAAATAGAAAGGTTAAGATAGCGCACGAGCTGTGGACGGCTGAGAGGAGAAGGTTATGAGGCCCATTCAGCACGAGGAGGACCATGAAGCCAGAGAGGGGATTGCGAGCATGAATCATGATGAATAATGAACATAAATCTCAGACTTTAGCTCTTAGTCACTGTTGAGAAATGATTCAGAATCAATAGAAAGCTGCAAAACAGATGCACAGCTTGGTTTGGGGATAGTCAGAGTAGCTGATCACATGTGATCAGTGACAGTTTAATGCCAAATTTGACTTAGCATTTTAATCAGTGGAGTACTTGCAAATTGTCTGATTACAACTGTTAGTGGTTTATACAATTGGAAAATGGAATTATTGCCAACTCACACAAAGCCAGTTTTTGTAATAATGCTTCTAATCCTCTCATAATCAAAAATTGAGGCAAGAACAGTTTGGAGTAAACAAAACGAGATCTCATATACAGCAGTCTTTTCTTTTTTTTTTTTTTTTTAAGTATTATTTACTATTTTCTCCACAAGGTCACATGTAAGGTAAGGGGTTTTGTAAAGTTGTTTACTTGAGATGAGTGACCTTTTGAGGGCCATTAAACTTTACAACAGTAAGGAAATGTCTGTCCTATATTGTTTTCTGACTGTAGACCAGAGTCTTTTAACACTTTCCTGCATTTGTGTGAAACCCTAATAATAACAACACTGGCTGGAGTTATGGCAAAACATTTTTGAAAAATTCAAACCTCATTTTTCAAACCCTGCCACAACGGTGACTTTGCAAACATTACTTTTATTGTTAATTTTTCGATATTTTGTTGGATCGTCGATGAAAGCTCAAGATATCAAGTGGAGGAAAGCCAGCTGTGGATACGGTATCCAGAGAGCAGGACTCATTTCCTGTCAGGGAAAAATGGTGGAAGTTGTTTAATCACCAAAAAAGGATATGGGACTCTTAGCATTAGTCTCACACAAGGCTTTATAAAACTCTTTTAATAGCAGTCCAACAATGGCGTGTCTTCTAATCTGCATCCTGGAAAACAGGGGCTAAGAAACAACAAAAGTGGCACTTGTTATGTTCATTGCACACCGACGTGTGTCTGAATGTTAATTAATGTGTGTTTAATTTTTATTTAATGTTCAAAGTACTTTCATTTAAAATATTTCTGTCTTTTTGCCATTTTACACACTTTCAGAGACAGATGGATCAAATTTGACAAGTGTTATTTATTTTTACTTTATGGTTTTCAATTTGATTGCATATTTGAATAAATTATATGTCTTTCATGCAAATATAAAATATTCCAATCATTCATTACTAAACCAGCACTCATATAAAGGAAAAGGTCATATGTAGTTTGTATAATACTGCATGTGTTACTACGTATAAACCTCTTATATGAGTGCTGGACCGCAGACAGTAATATTTGAGACACTAAAAGAACAAAGAACAGCCATTAACCCAAATCGACCCAGCTCTCAGTTTACACGCTAAACCAGTGTAATAAAGTTTTTATTTGTTTTTGGTTTTAGTGTTCCGACCAGTTTTAAGTAACTCCATCTGGAAGCACAGCTGAGGGAAAATAAAAGAAATATGAGGCATTTGCTTTTGATTTAATTCATTTTAGACACAGAAATGCTCTGGCTCGAAATAATGACTATGTTTAGATCGCAACAAAGTCTATGCTGATCATTTTGATTTCATAATCATTTAAATAATCTGCTTTGTAACTGTTGAGGCTGGACTGAGATCTCGTTTAGGTTCTTTGGGGAACCTCAGTCTCTCCTGGAGTATTTGTTTTGTCTACACACTGACTGACAGCTGTATCCAGACTGTGTTCCTGTGGCTGGCCTGAAAGGCTGGTGCTAATGGTTGGTATGTCTAATAAGATACATGGCTGGTGATTAACTAGGAATCTGAAATATGTGCCAGGGAGCTAAACTGGTGCTCCTTCCTGAGTTATTTCCTGCACAGATGCCGACGCTGATGGAAGTGAAGATTACCTGATTCTTAAAGTCGCCTTTTGAAACACTAGAATCACCATCTCATCTTTCATAATCGTCTCTGCCATTATCGACTTGAATCCACTCCCATGTACGTCGATGAGATAGAACCACGAAGCTCAAAATGGTGGAACGCTTAGAGCCACAGGATCAAATGCTTCTTCTTAAAATGACAGAGGTATTTACAATCATCCTGCTTTTGTTTTACTCTTTTCAAACCATTTATGAATCACAGAATAATGCAAATAGCAAATAATTTGCTAAACTGTAATTATTTATAAGTTGATTTTCATTAGTTTATATAAAAATTAGGGGAAAAAATGAATAATGACACAATTAAATGATATTTACATTAGATGTTATATTGCACTATTGAAAACATTCCAGAGGTCAGATCATGGTTTTTAAAAATGACTTTGTCACCATGAAATAATATAACTCCTTTCTACCAAAATATGTTTTAGCCATGATAACTCTTGTTAGAAGATACTGTTCTTGTTTTTCTGAACTAGGGTTCAGGGAAATAACAACAACAAGCAGGTGATCCGGTTTAAATATGAAAATCTGACAATTAATACGTTTGTAAATTACAATTTGCTTTGCCGCAAAAAAACCTATTTTGGCCATTTCTACCTGATATATTTTCCAGTTAGGTGGAATCTGTGACCTGGAGAATTTGGCATGTTGTAGCATAAGGGCTTACATTGGCATTGGAAAGTCAGCTGCCTCCAACAGTAACACAGGGTCCAGTGGCACAATAATAAAATTTAAACCTAATATCTAATATCTTTGCTGTGCTTGGGGAAAAACAGGAGACAAAGCCAGACTTGTATTCAGTGCAACACTCTGTATATTTCATAATGTGTTTATAGGACATTTAGGCTTTTTTTTTTGTTTTGTTTTAATTTTGCATAAGGCACAATGAACAAACAATTCACATTCAAATTATTTACATATATTACTCCCATAATTAAATGTCTTTTATGTACAAATATACGCCAGATAGTGTCTTGATATTATATAGCATGAACAACACAATATTTCACAGTGAGTATGCAGATAAATGTTTTTGTGTCTGGAGGCCCCCCCACCACCACACCACCACCAATACACACATTTACCCCCAGTAGAAAGGGGAAAGGAAAGAATTAGGAAGTGTGTTGTCGTATAGAGCGTGGAATGTGTGAGCCCTCCCCACCATTTTCCTCACGGGAGGGGAGTCGTCTCTGTTCATCAAATCACTGACGCCTGCTGACATTCACATCTTCGAATGTGTGAGTGTTAAACCCAAAGCGCTACAGGGGTTTTTTCTTGTTTTGTTTTTTTTGACAGCCCACACACTGACATATTCTTTGAAGGAAATCAATCACGATCAATAGCGGAGCGTTGAAGATGGTTGCACACCCAAAGGATGCTTAGTGGCACCACAGGGCAGCATTATACTAGCACAAGCGCCATTAACAAGAGATAAAAGTTCAAATGTGTCGAGGCAAATGGCTGTCAAACAGAGTCTTTGCTTTTCTCTTATACAAATGATGACAGTTTTTAAACCCTTCTGTATTTCCAGTATTTTTCAGTAAAACTCTTATAATTGCTACTAAAATGTGTACCTTGATAACATTCCAAGTGTTCTGTTAGGTTTTTTTTCCCTTCAAATTGCACTCTTGCTCTGGTTTCCACTTTACTCAACCTCATTGGAGGACTTTGGAGAATTGTCCAGTTCTCTCCAATTGCCAGAGCTGGCTGTCGGACTCCGATTGGTCATTTTGGACAGCAGCGTGGTTCTGCGGAGGCTGCTGTCAGAATCCTCCTTTTTGAAGTCAGTGTTCATTTTCACGCAGCAGGGCAGGCAGTGCACGAAATCCTGCAGGAGGTGACCGCTGAAGATCATGTATATCCAAGGGTTGCAGCAGCTGTTGAGACTGGCAAGCAGCGCAGAGAGAGTCACCGCTGTGTTCTCCGAATCTACAGAACCCAGAGGATATAGAAAATTTAGAAAACATCTGGTGCTGACATGGCAATTTAAGCCAGATCTTGTAATAATACAATGAGATATAAATACAAACACACCTGCAGGCACACAGCAAATTATACTGACCAAGCTACTCTTATTACATTAACATTTTTTTAAACCTCCTTCTATCCCACAAATGTTTGCCATTATAATCCTTGTCTCCCATACTTGTGCGTAAAAGCTGCGCGCACAAGGATCCTTCACGCACGTAGTTGGCACGACTGCGTTTCGTCTTTTTGAGTACTCACCAGCCCACTGGAAATTTTCATCCCACACAGACCACATCTGTACGGTGAAAAAAGGCGCCCAGCAAACGATGTACGCCAGAACTATCACAAAAGTCATTTTAACAGTCCTCAGCTTGGCTCTTGATATAGTTGTGATGCTGCTGACAGAATTCTTTCCTATGAGTCCGTTTTTGGTAGCGGCGCCGGTCGTCCCTTTCCGTTTCTTGAATTTGATGTTTTTCCATATGCTGTGACAAATGAACCCGTAACACATCATGAGCATAGTCACAGGCACCAGGAAGATGCCCACGGTGATCCAGGTGATATACGCCTTGGCCCCCCACGGTTCGATGAAGTGCGCCCAGCAGTCGTAAACCTCCGAGCCCTTCTCGATCTCGCTCAGGGAGAAGATGAAATATTGCGGGGTGCTGAGCGCCAGGCTGCACATCCAGGTGGAGATGATCATGATATAGGAGCGCTGGCTGGACTGCTGGAGAGTTTTCAGCGGGTGACAGATGGCGATGTAACGGTCGAGGGTCATCATTACCATCATGTAGGTGGACGCGAACATTCCCATCACTTGGAGGTGTTTAACTATTCTGCAGAGAAAGTCCGAACCGTAGAAACGGAACGTGATCTCCCAGCAGAGCTGCGGGAGCACCTGGAAGAAGGCGACCACCAGGTCAGCCAGGCTGAGGTGCTTGATGAAAAGGTGCATCCGTGATATCTTCTTCTTGGTGTTGTGCATGGCCAGCAAGACGCTCACGTTCCCAATCACAGCGACCACGAAGGTGATGCTCAGGACCATTATCTCGATTTGGGCAACCTCCTCGTTTCGCGCAAACGGATCCGATCCGTTGGAATTGAGGAGTTCGGTGCTGTTTCCCGACGTCCCCATGTTCAATTCAATGGGCCTGGAAACCAGAGAGCCGTTCACTCCGTTCAGGAGCAGAGCATAATCGGGAGTGTGCATGGCACTGCCCCTCTGTGCGCCCTCGCTGATATGTGCCAGAGGGGCTTCTCCGATCCCTATATGGAGCCGATGTTCACACTGAGCGCCACGCTTCTTTCTGACTGGTGCCTGCTGACGGGGCTTTTAAACTCGAATCAAGTTACAGACATGCTATATGGAAGGGCCATACACTGTAAAAAATTAAACAAAAAAATGTTTTCAGTGATTTGTCAGAAGTCACGCACAGACATTTTCTCTTTACGCGCACGCCAGGAAACGATTTCTTTTCTTGGTGATGTCCTACGGTTCTGTCTTGCTTTGATATGATGTATATATTGTTTTTATATTTTCTTGGCCTCTAACATTTTTTGCAGCACCATTCTCTGTTATCAACATCCCTTCCACATCCCAGCCTGAATGTGTTGACCAACACACTGGAATGTTGCTTGTAGCCCTCTAAGTAAATGCTTCTTGGCAGTAATGGACTGTTTACATTATTTTCTGAAGGTTGTTTTAACAGTCACCAGACTTCATGTACTCTGTGTCACATTTCCCATTTGATAAGTCACAATTCAGCTCCAAAAAACATGTGATTAATGATATAATAGCAGGAGCAATGAGGTTTTTGGAAGAATTTCCAGTTGACAAACAAAAGAAAGGACATATCCACAGTTCATTATACTTTTTTCCCTTTGGGCTCATTTCAAAACTCCCACATTTCTATTACTAATTATTCTCACTGGCAAGGTACCAGGTGACACAAAGAGCATGAAGGTTTAACAAAAAGCAATGCTGTCTCAGTGTACAATAAGTGCAAAAATTACTGGAGCCTAAGGTTACGAAAGCAGCAATGTAGGAAAAACTGAGTAAGCTGACAGCTCTGAGTCTGGCGATCTGCTTCCCCTGGGTAATAAAAGCTATAATTATCTCCCCTAAACCATTGTTAGCAAAACCGATGTCTTTTAAAAAGCTGACGTGACAACTACCTGCAATAATGACTGATTAAGATTATTTTTATAGTGGCATTTTGGCCCACAGAGGGTTTCTTTTGTCATATTTCCTTCGACAACAAGTTGTTCTAAAACCTCTTACAAGAAAGACTGTTTAAGATTTGTGTGTGTTTATATAGATTATTACTATGTTTTAGTAATTCTTCATAACTCTTTTGCAGAGGGTCACATAAATGACTTGAGGTCAGTGCTGAGACCACCAGTGATTTCCTAAATCTCAGGAGGTTAATCTTTAGGTGACGACAAGTTTATTACACTTTCCATTACAAAAGCACATGATTGAACTGGCTGTGAGGATCTGGCAGCTATTACACTCATTTGATCCATGTGCTGATAAAGAGGATAGTTATCTTTATTGCTTTCACATTGAACTCTCCGTCCAGATCTTCTTCTTCTTCTTTTTTTTTTGTCTCTCATTTCCAATGGCCATCTGAGCAGACTGAGCAGAAACCAGAGCTCAATTTTTAAAATTTCCTGCTCTTGCAGGTTTCTAATGCCGTGGGCTTCAGTTGACCAGCGACAATCCGTGAAAACTGTGTTACTTGGCTGATTTATACACCTTTAACTCAGAAGCAGTCCTATCTTGTCCTGGGGGGTTTTGTCAGGGGCAGCAGAATAGGTATCTCCGCATGCTAGAACGAACAACGTTAAGCCTAATCACTTCGTATGTCTCCTTGAAGATGCTCTCCTGACAGGTTTTCCCCATGCTGTCATCACAGCTTCAGGCTAGGATTGTCTGCTTAGCATCAGAACATGGAGTCTACTTGGATGGTGCGGATGTTGGATGTGGCCCCCAGGAATCACGGGAACACATGCTGTTCTACTAAATCTGTGAGGGTTCTCAAATGGAGCCAATTACGCGTCATCAACCCTTCTAATTAGAAAGATTTCAAAGGTGATTTTTGTTTTCTTTCTGGCTAGGGATGATTTATAGGCTATAAAAGTCATTATCACGACGTTATTTCAGTTAACGCCTTTGAAGACATTTAGCACTGACGTTTATTTTAAGACCAACATTTATTCCAGCCATATAATGCAATTTTCTGCTCACCACCACTCATTTCTAATCAGGTTTAAGGGTTGGCGCGGGGTGGAGTGCAGGAGTCTCCCCTAGCAATCACCAGATGAAAGCCAGCGACACTCTGGACACTTCACGAGTCCAATGGAAAAGGAAAAATGTTTAAGCTCCAAACCACCTGTTGTGCATGTTTCTGTCCTGTAGGAGGAGAACCCAGAGAAAAAACAAGTGAGAACATCTAATCTCCACAAGGCCCAGGCTGGACTCAAACCCAGAACCATATTACGGTGGGGCAATGGCACTCACCCCTGCATTCATCTCGTTACATCTTCAAATTTCAGCTCGGCAGTTGCATGCTTGCCATTCTCCATCTGCTTTGTGTTATGTCTTTCATGTCCATCTGCTTCTCTTTATGATATTTCTGTCAACAGTCAGAGTAAAAAAAGGTACATTCTTATGGAAAACGACTTTTGATATTTTACATTGAATTAATTCATACGATTATGATTTGGTAAGAGTCCTCCCCAAATATGGGAGCTCCATGGAGGCCACCTAAAATATATTTGTTATGTAAGGTCGATAGTTTACATGTTCTCCGTGACCGCTGGGACTGAATCCCATCCAGTGCTGTGGTACATCATTCATACATGTTTATAATCATAAAAATATGTTCCAAAGACACATTGGTTATGTAACTTTGACATATGAACAAACTATGAGTGCTGCATTTACCTTTAAAACAATGTGGTGCAATGGTAAATGTTAAAAAGATGACGTCCAGATGCAGCTCAACCAACCAACAAAGCTACTTTTTACACAGAACTCTGGGAAATTTACCAACTCAGCAGAAGACTGTATTAATAATTTGGCCTATTTTAACAAAGTAATATTTCAAATTAGCACTGCTGAAGGAGGAATGTTCCACCAAAAAAGCAAACCCTCCGCTAAAATGATCCCTTTGGCTCCATACAGTAGGAAGGGGAATTGCAGGTTTCTATACTGTTCCCTGTAGGTCACATTTATGCTGAATTCATAAGTGTCCAGCTGCAAGCTATGGTGATCTGGCAGAGTTTAGCTTTAGTCTCTTTGTTTCTACATACGTTCATGTTTCCTACCATAATATTGATTCTGGAAGAAACATATCTCGAAATGATGCAGTATTACACTCGCTAGAGCCTCATGAATATGCTGTGACGTTTATGTATCTAAGGACGTGAGTGTTTCAGATTAAAAGGCAGGTCATACACAAGAAGATCTGTCAATATAAGGATACCAAATCTACAAAACACAAGGGAATTCGAGCCAACACTAAGCACAGGTCATGGCCCGAGATGATTAAAGACAGGGACAAATGTAAGAGCACTACAGAAAACAGGATGAAAGGAAGTGAAAGGCAGCTTACCAACATGACAGGAGACAATTATGGAGGTGACATAGACATTGACGTAATTAGTTAAGGTAAAGGGACTGAGCAGCACAAAAGGAGGGATAATAGGAGTGAGGAGGCAAGAGACAAATAACCACTCAAAAGTGTATAGAAAAGTGAGTATAAATGCCACTGTGGGTCTCTCTTTCTGTGAAAACCACAACTGTTGCCAGAGAAACTGAACCTTAAACTGCATTTAATGATGCTGGTATTCTGAGAGGCATTGTGAAACACGGGATCAAACTTACAGAAGAGAAAGAATTATGATCTGCTAGTAGTTTGGGTCTGTTATTATTTCAAACACATTCTGGTACAAGGCTAATAAAGAAAAGAAAAAACAAGCCAAATCTCTGATTGGATTGTAACAAACGCAAAATGATCTTGTTCTGATTTCACAAGCAAGATAAGATTAGATGACACCTTTCACAACATCAAACCTGCTTAGATAAGATTCAACAAATTATAAATGATAACATTCTGTTTTAGAACATTCTATTACATATTTTTCATCATGAAAAAACAGTTTTCCTTTAAAAACATTTGAATAAATAGAAAGGACATGATTTCTTTTTTTTAAAAAACAACCCTGTGACGCCTATTGCTTCATAAATTCTATGAACCAATTGAAAATTCAAGAATTTTTTTTCAACTGGACACAGAGTTTAGCTGTGCACTTGTCCTCCATAATAGCTGTTCAGTTCTGACGGCCATGATCCGCTCCTATCCAAGATCTCCAGTCCATTAGTATCATATTAGCTAGTCTTTCTTAATGCATCATTTCATGCAGATATATTTTCTTTATAAGAAAATGGAGCAGAACTGGTGCAGTAGGCATGACACTGAAACTCAAATCTATGCCCATTATATTTATAGTCATACCCTGCCTCTGTTGATTTAATTCTATCATGAGAAAGAATCACAAAAGAGTAAATTGCCCCCCAAAAACGTTGCATTTAAAGACAAGAAAATTAGACCGAACATCTAAGAGAAAGCTGCCGGAAACAACAGGGTTTTCAGGCCTGATTTGAAAGAGCTGGCAGTCTTGGCAAACCTTCAGTGTTCAGGAAATTGGTTTCACAGGTGAGGAGCTCAATAAGCAAATGCTGCTGTCCTATTTTTGGTGCAGGAGAGGGAAAGGACAAAAAGGGGAGAAGAACATACACATACATCATACATGTACAGCAAATTCTAAGACAATTCCTCATGTGTCACACCAACCACGCTGCTTTAACCAATTAAATGTGATTCTTTATTTATTGATTGTGTGTATTTATTGATCTATTGTGGATGTGCTAGTATAGCCTTGATTGTTGTGGTCTGGTCATCATGGATGTAGTCACTGGTCCAAGAGCCGTGACAATGGTGATCAGTGAATTTACTTATTGATCTCCAATGCATCTTTTAAGAAGGAGATAGGCCGTGACATTTATGATGACCTCATCAGTATTTGCTGTGAACGGCAGTGAAGGTTAGAGAGACACCATCTGCTGTGGTTCTGCCCCCAGGGAGCTCAAATAAACACCTCAGTGCCATGGAGACACAGTCAAGTGCCCAGTGACACCAACACTTTAGATGAAAAAAGGAATTTACAAAGGGATTTATATAAAGGTTTGCATTTTATAATCAGGTCATAATGCACACAACACATAGTAATATCACACCCATCACCATTAGACGAGTGAGTCCTTTGGTGTCCATGGAAACGAGTCGCCCTTTTCACAGAATTAAGCAGAAAATACATGTTATTTGTTTCAAACAAGATAAGGATCCCAGCTCACTGCTTTTGGCATCTGTGCTTAGTCCTTGGGTGGCCGATCACAATAAAACTCTCCTCTTATTATTTGCGGTGACATCCGTGCCAAACTATAAAGACTAATCCCTGCATAAACCTTTGCAGTGATGCTTTCTGTCTGTGTCTACGTAGCTTTCATCGAGTCAGATACCATCGACAGATTTGATTTGAGGCCAAAAGGTTGAGAAAGGAAATGGAACTTCATCAATCACGCCTCATCAATCTTTTTATTGCACCACTGAATCTTCTCCTGAACTGTTTGGGTTGTTTCGGAAACAGGAAGTGTTTCGGCTGTAGGTAAGAGTACGCTGCGGATAAGATGTCACACTCGGTGACAGACGGCCGGTTACTGCAGGTGTGAGATAACAGAGTCTCATCAGTGATTGTCAGGTATTTATTTTCCTTTTAAATTCCATGAAAGAAGTATAAGCATGAGGAAATGAGCACTATCATTTCCAAGCCCGAGAGTGTGTTGAGACTACACCTACCGCCTCCCTGCAATGTTTGCACAATGTCAAAATCTGTTACAAGAGCACCCGCCGGTAAAAAGATTAAGTCATTAAACCTTATTTGTATTTAAAATAATGACACTTAAGCAATTTAGATGAACACTAAGTGTGATATGTGACACTTGGCCCTCTTTCAATACTAATAATTTTTATCTTCTTCACTTTATGATGCATTTCTGTTATAGATTCCTTCTGTTTCTTCCCTGGAAACTATTTGCCTTTAAAGGTTGAGACATTTTTG
Organism: Takifugu rubripes; assembly: GCF_901000725.2. Classification (NCBI taxonomy): domain Eukaryota; kingdom Metazoa; phylum Chordata; class Actinopteri; order Tetraodontiformes; family Tetraodontidae; genus Takifugu; species Takifugu rubripes. The sequence goes on from NC_042293.1 coordinate 11,418,304, forward strand.
ATGTACAAACACTTATGTCATGCAAAAATGAAGGAAAAGTAAAAGATCTTCATTCATTCAGCTTTGAATAGTATCACCTAATCCCTGTTCCCAACTGGGTCGATTTGCACGTCTCTGTGAGGCGTGTTAAAAAAAAACACATGCAAGAAATAGTGTGTGTGAGAGGCTGTGAGAGCTATCTGGAGCGGGACCAAATAGCATGATGATTCCAGCACAAACAGAAAAAATATATATTTATGTTGAGACGGATGGAGTGGAAAGACCAAAGGGTGCGTGTGTGAGTTTTTGGACAAGACATGATGGGTCTGTGTGCGTGTGCATCCTGCAGGCAGAGTTTATGGGAAACTCACATGACATGATTCATTATATATATGAGATTAGATAGCGATGTTCTCACCCCGTGATCTGTGACCCCCTGCAACATCCAGGAACGGGCGCTTTATGCAACTTGAGCGATGACTGTAGATTTAGTCACAGAAAAAGGTCTTCATGGGTGAAGTTTTTACACTTAAAAGTAGATTATATTAAAGGAGCACTTCTAACCCCCCCAGAATATTGGACTGAAATAAGTTAATGGTTTATTTGCATGCTTTACCCTGGAGTATTCTTTATTTGCTGGGTTAATGTCTGCAAGAGCATCAAAGGATTTTAAAAAATGAGAATCTAAAAGCAACGCTGTCTCAGTGAGAACCTGAGAACTCTATTGGACCACGCAGGCCATCTGATAAGCCTGCAAATGAATGCTGCCATGGAGGGAAGAAAAACAAGAAAGTGTAACAGCACCAAAACATCATGAATTGTCAGCTGTCACCATCAAATACAGCGTCATGATTATGTTGCACAGATGTTGGTGCTGTTTTCATTCTGCCTTCATGCATCATATCATTTACTGTGAATGAAAAAGGAAACGTGGCGTTCCAAAGGGAAACATGTATTTAAAAATAAAAGAAAATATTGACCAGTTTCTCGATCAATTTGAATGCAATGAAAAGTTGTTATCGAATCGTCTGGTCCCTGTTTCGAGAGGTACAGGGCGGACAAAAATAGCCTTATCTGCTCTCAGGGTCTAACTGATAACGAGCACTTCAATTTGCCCTTTTGCCCCATCTGTTCTGATTGAATATATATATTTGCTGCATCCTAAAGAGGCAAAGGGATAAGTCTTAACTTATGCGCTATAGATTTTATTTTGGCTCCTGTGCGACACATCCCTGACATTATTAAATTAAAAACCTGTGAAACTTCAGCCAGATACACATTTAGACTATTATTTTGAGCCATTCTAGTGTTCATCGCAGTGTCAAATCTAATCGTAGGACAATTTGGTAAATATTTTTAGTTAAAGAAAAATGACACGCATATCACATAAAAGATGTAAAAGACAAATAACGGTTGTAATTAGATATTATAAATGAAATAATGTGTACTCTTGATGTGTCTAGATGATAGTAAATCCATTTGTCTGAGGCTGTGTGTGGAAGATGTTAATTAGAAGGCAGGATGAGGATGTGGTTTGGTGGGTTAAGTCCGATTTATTTATGCTAGATATCAGTATGTCTGGCCAAGGTGCCCACAGGTCTGGACTGCCCCACAATGCCCCATGTTTTCCTCAGTCTGGAATGTAGATTTGTATTCTGACGTTTGTTTTCTCCCACTGACAGAAGTAGAAGATATAATTTTACACTTCAGACACTTTTTGGTATTGTTTTGTCCACATTCATTCAATGAAATTCAGTTTTGCCCTTTTCTTCTTGATACAATGCTCGGTAACGACCATAAAGCGGGTCCGGGATGTTAATTTTATATTCGTACTGCTGAAATTTAAGGAGAATGGAGATTTCATTTGGTAAAAAGAGGTTTCATTCTAGTATTGGGTCAATCATAATGGAAAAACACAAGGAACCGGCAATTTGCTATCGTGCTGGAACTGTTCTCAGTCAAGTCTTCCCTTTAGGGTTGTCTTTCCCAATTTTGGAATGTTGTTGTTGAGCTGAATGAAGATGTGGCAAAAAAAGAAGCAAAGCACGGACTGTTAGTCCTTTCCTCTATTTTTCCCAGTATTTGAGGAAGACAAAAACATGGTGAGTGTGGTTGTTCGTCTACCATTACCAGTAGGGATCAAGTGATGCTTTTAGAGGCTCAGCTGATAATCATAGTTTAAAAGACAAACTCTGACTACCTCCTTCTCTGCATCCTTTGATGATTTAATTGTGTCCTGGGCCATCCTCAGCCTTTAATGACACCTCATAATACCATGGCTCTCCTGCCTGTAAACAGAACAATAATAGACCTCTCCTTATGTAACAGCTCCTGATTTACATGCCCGCAGTGACTGTCCTTTCTGATGAGAATGACCTGAATGACCTGGGAAACTGCTCAGGATTCAGCCCTCACAGTGTCCTCCAACCACGGTGATCCTCTGGAAAGACATGATGACTGTTGAGTCCACATTATCTATCTATAGACATGTAGCAGACTAAAAATAAGGGCATTACTTTGCCACCATGACCACACGCGCTAATGTGGCAGAAACCTTGCATTGCATGAAAAGACGAAGGTGGCTTTTGGTCATTGAGCGTCCTTTATCTCCCTTTGGATTCAGGTATTTGCCATACAAAACCTCTACCAGCTTTAGCCTTGGTGCTGATTTAAGATGTCTCACACAGCCTTGGCTCAGCGTACTGTTACTGCTCCGTCTCACGCTACACGGCTCGACCACCAAGAAGCAGGCGAAGGATATATGGCACCAGCGTTCAAGCCGTCCCTTTGTAGTTTCCACAGATTAGATCTACAGCGGTGCCCGAGGTTTCCATGTGTCTCTCCCTCCGTCTCTTAACGCGGTCGCTGGATTATAATTCCTTCCAAAAATGAGTCCTGCCGGGAGAATATGATTTAACGTGAGCCGTTTAAGCCCCTTTAAACTGAATGCTGGTAAATTAATAAAAACATACATAATGAAAACTGATCAGAACCAAGTATAGTGCTGCAAGATTTTAAGGCCTTGATGTTTTATGGGTGCTTATTTTGAAAAAAGAGACATCAGAAATGGAAAATATTTTCATTTATGCATTTTTAAAATACGAAACAACTAATAATCTAGATCTTTAGTCTGGTGTCTAATCCAAGTTAATACTTGAGAAATTACATAGACTCATGCATTTTCTCACTGAGCATCTTATGATATATACAGTAGTTTGCATGTTTTTTTTTAGTTTTTGAAATATTATCTTGGATTATGATAATTTGTCAGGTGAATAAGTCTGCCGGGCTGTCTACCTTCTTCTGATTTATCTGTCAGCGGTTATAGAGTATCAGAATGATGAGCCATGTTCTATAAAATGACCTCCTAGGAGGGAGCAATAGATTTTCCACGGAAATGATTACAGAATAATTGGTCAGCAGAGAGCTATACGATGCACATCTGTTGTTGGAAGTCATCTATAACTGAACGCAATCATTACCAGTATGAAATGGACTGGATCAACTCCCCAAGTGTATTCACTGAAGAATCCCTGCTGCCCATCCCTATAGTGCTATCCTATATGCTTTTTCTTTCAATACTACTGGAAGAAATTTCTATTTTTTTGCAAGTATTTTTCCTGAATGTATAAGGGAATTAAGATAAATAAAGTGCAGATGATAAAATACATCTCCGCAAAGTCTATTTATACACAAGCAAAAGGTTATGATGTCACTTTAGAGGTAATAAACAGTGGAATGTAGCTTGGCAAACAATTTGGCAGGTCTATTCCAAGAATGCATTCCAACAGGTGAAACTAGTTCAGTGGTTTAATGGAAATATGAAGAGTATAACTGTATTTACTTCACAAAGTAAACAGAAATAATAAGCTCTGACCACTTGGGTGATTATTCTCATGTCAGCACAGGCAGCTTGGATGATGGGTTGCCTGTTGGGCGTGGGATGAAAGGATGGACTCCATTAGGAGGCCACAGTGAGCGTGACACACCAGGTCAGAACATGACAGACTTTTTTTATTTACATTCATGCTTTTATGCCTTGGATGGTATGTAGGCATGACTCTCATCTCAGCTCATCAGCTTTTTTCCTATTATCAGTGTTCAGTTAAATTGTGACCCTAAAATGTGACCTCTGAGAGTCATTGTGGCCTCCCATGTGCAGCACGCAGGGATGGAAAAGTCCTGCTCAATTCTCAGTTGCTCAGCAATGATAGATGCTCGTGCTAACTGACCTTCACCACCAACCTAAACATCCACCGCAGGAAAAATAACATGCAAAGGCGGCGTTACATAAGGAGAAAGAGAGACGTCCGTTGCACTTTTTTTTTGACCGGAGAAATTCTGCAGGAATAAATACATATATGGGGGCTATTTTTCAAAGCGATGGTTGTTTTGCTAAAACCAAGCTAATAAGCTATAATGTAAACTACAGCAACCTTTCAGCTAATCATTCGTTTTAATAGTAGCAGTTCTGTTCTGACAGCTGCTCTGACTCACAACTACATTAATCTAAAATTCACAGCGTGACAAATGTGTACACGTGGACACTAATGAGGACAAAAGAGAATTAACAGAATGGACAAATGAGCTTAATCAGTGACAGTCTTGGGTAGACTGTTCTCATTACTGCCTCTATTACAGTATCACTCTACACCGCGTCCATGCATGCACACACAGCAGGGCAATATGACAAGACACTTTTGGACCGGAGACACGTACTTAATCCATCTTAAATCAGATTTAATTGAAGCCTGGGAGCAGGAGGACATTTCCACCTCATCGGGCACAGTGATAACTGAATGTGTACAGAATGACCCGAGCATCACCTCGCTGACATGTAATATCAGCCTGCTAGATCGTCCCCAGAGTGGGTTTTTTACTGTTTGATGTAGGATTTGTTAACACTCAGGTAACGGCGCAACATCTCGATTTCATATCCTGAATCCTAAAAATGCACTGTCATAAATGACAGCAAATATTGATCCTTCTTCTATGGTATATGGCGGCACTCGCACCTCCAACAGGTCTTCGTGTCTGATATTGGCTAAGACAGGTATAGTCAACAATATTTTGCGAAAAAGAGCAAAATCTAATGGAAAATTCTGCATCAAGCCGTCATAAGATGTTCTTATTAAAACATTATATAATCATTACTTTCTGTGTATTCGTGGTGTTTGCTGATTTAATAACAGTTTGGTCTCTCTAAAAAGATTACACGGGCTTATAATTCATTCAGATGGCATGATTAAGCAGGTTATAATGAAATAATTGGTATATTAAAATGTTTAAATCCACAAATTAAAGATTTGCTCAATCGGTTAAAATTTTTAGTCTCTTTATGACGTGTTTTTGGCTGTATGAGGAGAAAAAAGCAGGGTAACAGCAGACCACATATATTTCATTCCCAAAGCTACACACCTCATTTGTTCCCTGTCAAAGCCCCCCCCCCCCCTTCCCCCCCAAAAAAGACACTAGAATCATTGTTTATTGTATAGTGTGGTGCGAAAAAGCTGAATTTCTTCATAGGAATATTTTCCAATGTTCAATAGAAGTCTCCAACTCCAAATAGAAGTGTTCTGGCTCGGAAAAGAACCGCAGCAACACGTTCCTGAATTATGGCAGCGTCGTTTTAAAACGTTTTTGTCTCCGATAGGAGGATGTTCTCCACATCACTTTTTCACGTACTTTGCGCCATTCTTCTTTCAGAGCTCAATGCCCAGAGTTAAAACAGAAACATATTGCTGATTTTGTTGAGACTTGAATGTCCTCACAGCTGAACTACTCTGTGTAGGTGTGGTTCTGAAGCAGCTGGAACAGCACCACTGGAGCTTTGGCTACGTGAGGCGGTAGGTGGACGGCGATTTGGCTCAAACGGCGCTGGAATGGTAAATGTCCTCACCAGGATCTCTCTTCAGGATGACCTGTTGGCACCAAACTGCTGAATTTCTGAATCTACTGAATGCAGCCAGACACATTTTCAAACATGATGCAGCCAAGAGAGAAACAAATTAAATAATTTTCTCTCAACTGGATGTTACACATCTGTTAAAGCTCATACATTCTCATTTTCTTCACAAATATGTGTTTTGCGTAAAGTTATCATGTTACTTGAGCCAAAGTAATAAGCCTCCGTTATATTAGACAAGAGAGATGGAACATTTGGATTTAGAGTTGTAATTATTCTGTCAGTTCTTAAGAAATTAATGTAGATAGCCTCAAATCCTCCAGTTTTCATAATGTGGCTAAGAGTGACTAAAACTATTCCCAGGGCACCTTTAATATTTTGCAAATTGAAAACTGGTTAATGGATTGCATTGGTTTATTTCTTGTGAACAGAAATTTGGTTATCTAATCACTGCTCATGGCAACCACACAATATTGAAGTCCCTGTACTCAAGATGAAATCATTTTCTTGATATTTCTCTTCTTTGTGTGGTGGAATGATGCATGTGAAGCGTCTGATTTGTGCGCTGGAACAGTATTAAGGTCTGAGTGTTGCCTGCAAAATATTCAGCGTTATAACACTTGTGAAGTGAAAGGTCACAGCATGAATGTCACTTATTTACTCACGCTTGGTCAATATTCATGGGTTTGGTTATTCTTTTTTACATTTCAACAGCTAACGTAACATTATTACGTATTCACTGATGTGGGCCAGGACTGTATTCACAGATTTATGATGATAGGTGTGCGTCAGCCACAGTGAAAATGTTTTGCAGGTTTCATTGATGCCCTGTAAATTGCCCCTTAGAGATCAAAGCTTTTCGGCACCGTTGGCATCGGTTGATTGTTTTAAGAATCTATTTCTCCAAGTACGAAGTTCCTAAATTGAACTGAACCGCCTGCAGCAAAACACTTCTGCAGCGTTTATTTCAGCATCCAGCAGCGTTTCCCACCAGCACCAACATGTAAAGCCCAGGTGCTTAAAGTGTTATTCATGCCTTTTTATTTCATTTTTCTTTCGCTCAGACAGCCTCAAACCCTGATTAGTGTCGGCAGAGCTGAGGATTCGGTGTTCGTGCTTGTGTCTGTGGAATCTTAGTTCGAGACTTGATCACAGTATCCAAGGCAGAATGAATAGGGAAAAACAGGTTGATCACAGATTAACTGCTAAACTCAAGTAGTTAAGTTAAGGTTCTCCTTCTCAGCCCAGCTGCCACAAAGATTAATATTAGCTAGCGTTATGACAGAGGCCGTGGGCTATGTAATCAGTGATTTGAATAAAAATGAGCTTACTGATTTATTCCAGTCTGCTTTAGTTGGTGGCAGATAATTAGCGAAGGAAGCGGACGTGAATAATCCTTCTCTTGTTTTATGTGTCAATTGTTTGAGGTGCTAAACTTGAGCACCAGCAACCTGTGGAACTGATCCCAGGCAGCTAAAGTCAGGCTTCACTGCACGATACAAATCCGAATCTGTGGTCTGTACATGAGGGATTTCATCATATTCCTCAAATAATTTGGAAAAGATTCATGGAAAATTTGATTTTCCCTTCCAGATGTTCCCTGCAATATAGCTTGCAAACACTTTGATGTCAAGACAAACCAACTTTAGTGTATTGAATATCTCCATGTTTTACACATCTCAATGTATTTTTAACACTATTTTCATCATGTGCAACACTGTACAGGTAGTTTGGTTAGTTTGTTAAGAGTAATACATTATCATTAGTTATTTCATTAGCACAGCTGCATTTTCCATCCAGCTTAACTGAGCCAATATGACAAAATAGTTACCAAATAGATAAACAAGCACAGTTAGAGAAGTAATTCTGTCTCTTTTTACCCTAATGAGCTCTTGGCTGAGATAATCCTGTGTGCTTAAAACTGAGAGTAACAGTGGTGGAAAAGGCACAGTGGCAGTTTTTCAAAGTGTGCTGTGGGAAAGGGTTCTTTTTCCGCCAGACAGACCGGATATTTATCTTTTCACAACACGTCTGGGTACATATAGAGAGGTGGGAAAAGAGAGTGGGATGGGGCCAGGGCTTCAGGGAATCATGGGATTTTTACTGTGTACTCTTTAGCAGTGTGTTTGTGGAGTCACGTTGTGATAGATTTAGGTCAAGGAATATACAACATATATAGGCGGTGTGCAGTACATGCTATGAGTGGTGTGTAAACATGGTCCATAACTAGATTACTCCAGATTACATTTTCAATAAAGGAGTGGATTCGCTTATCATTTGCAATTTGGAGATATTTGTGTTCATTAGCAGACCAGGCTGTTTAACGGTGGGTTGTGAGCGTCTATTATGATGATCATGGATAAAGACAGAAGTGAAAGCTGAGGCAACACGTACGATGAGCTTTTCCTCTGCTGTCTGTTGGCCTGGAGGCAGGAGGGGAAACTGGTGGTCTCATCCTGGCTGAGTGAGGCAGCGCCTGATCCAGGTTTACTGAAGCAATTGAA